>NC_134710.1:313651915-314008165 GCF_043290135.1 Rhipicephalus microplus | reverse complement strand
GGCAGTCTGGGTATTTGTCGGCGTTGCCATGACTTTCTTGGGTCGTTCTGTGTATCTATTCTATTTGCTCCTAGCTTCGTTCTCTCGTGCGACAAATTTCGACGAGCTTGGGAAAATCTAGGTGGTAATGAACTAACTGGATTTGTAGATGTTTGTATTTTCTCCTTGGATGATGCGACTCTTCAACATTCTCTCTTCAAGTAACCCAACCAGCTTTCGGAGTTCTGTGAGCCATTCATTGAAACTCTCTCTCTCGGTTTTTGATCTCTTGTGCCAAAAACGAAGTCGTGGCACGCGAGGTTGGCGATGGGCTTGCAGCGTTGTTCAAATTTCTTAACAGCTTGCCTACATCATTACGGTCCGCTTCGGCTTCAAAGCTAAACGTGCGGTTATTCTTCCGCCCCTGTTCCCCAATTATGACGAAAAATGTTGCCGCTTGAACTTCTTTCGGCTTACCGGAGAGTCCATTCGCAGTGGCGTAGAGCTTGTAGTCGCCTTCTCAAAGTTTCAACGTTAAGCAAAGATCTTGCGTCATATGCAGGGGATTTGTTGTTTGGAGCAAAGACGTCATTTTTCCTGTACCCATAATAAAGATGCACGGGTGGGTAGCTGTCCGGCGAAGGCTTCTGGTTAGGTGGACAAAGCTGGGACTACTTTGTCGGTCTTCTGACACCATGTTAGACACTGTACGAGCCAGCGCGAAAATAGGACCCACCGATGGCTGTCAACAAAAGGATATTTATTGAATCACAGTAAGGCCGAGGAACAAGCAGGATTTCGAACAGGCTACTCAACAATCGTCCACATTCATACTATCAACCTGGTAATAGAGAAATGCTCACAATATAGTCAACCACTACACATAACCTTCATAGATTAGTAGAAGGCGTTCAATTCAGTAGAAATATCAGCAGTCATGCAGACGATGCGGAATATGGCCGTCAACGAGGGTATAAATGTCCTGGAAGAAATCTACAGGGAATCAACTGCTTCACAAACAAAGCAACAGAATACTAATCAAGAAGGATGTAAGGCAGGGGGATACAATTTTCCCAATGCTATTTACCACGTGCTTACAGGAGCTTTTCAGAGCCCTCGAATGGGAACAGTTAGGCTTAAGAGTAAATGGAAAGCACCTTAGTAACCCGCACTTTGCTGATGACATTGCATTGCTGAGTAACTCAGGGGAGGAATTGCAACACATGATTACAAGATGAGACAAGGTAAGTAGAAAAGTTTGGTCTTAAAATTAATCTGCTGTAAATGAAGTAATGTACAACAACCTCGGAAGAGAACAGCGCTTCGACATAGCTAATAGTGCAATGGAAGTTGTAAAAAAAGACTATGTCTACTTAGGACAGGTAATGACTTCGGAGCTGAACCACGAGACCGAAGTAACTTGAAAAATAAGAATGGGGTGGAGCACATTTGGCAAGCACTCTCAAATCTTGACAGGTAGATTGCCAATATTTTTCAAGAGGAAGGTATATAACAGCTGAATCTTGCCAGTACTTAGCTACGGAGCAGAAACCTGGAGATTTACGAAGAGGTTTCAACTTAAACTGAGGACGATGCAGCGAGCAATGTAAAAGAAAGTGGTAGGTGAAACTTTAAGAGACAAGAATAGAGCAGAGTGGATTAGAGAACAAACCGGGGTTAAGGATATTATAGTGCAAATCAAGAAGAGAAAATGGACATGGGCCGGGCATGTAGCACGTGGACAGGATAATCGCTGGTCATTAAGTGTAACTAACTGGATTCCTAGAGAAGGCATGCGGGTTAGGGGGGGACAGAAGGTTAGGTAGGCAGATGAGATTCAGAAGTTTGCGGGTATAAATCGGCAGCAGCAAACACAGGACCAAGAGCACTGGCGGAACACGGAAGAAGCATTTGTCTAGCAGTGGATATAGTCAGGCTGATGATGATGATGACAGGTCTCCGCTGAGAAATGAAATTTGGCAAGCGAGTGATAAGGCGATGTGAACTGGGCCCGATTGTGCTAGTCTACTCTACTCTTAAAGTCAAGCCTTCTGGTTATTGTTTTTCTTCAAGTGTATGTTTGCACGTTGAACATACTTTCAAAACAGCGCACGACCACGCAGACACAAGAGAAAGAAGGACAACTCACAGCCTGGTTTGTTAGGGTGTTGTCACAAGCTAACCCAGCAGTCCTTCTGCGTTTGCAGCACCTTTCATTTGTTCAAATGTTCACAAAATGTAATAAAAAGCACATTGTATTTACTATCCACTGACGTTCTGAGCACTGGCTAGTCCGCCTGTAGTTCAGTTCACAGTTTCTTATGTACACTAGGGAAAATCTGGAGAAAAGTATCAGCACAATCAATGCGTCACAATCAGTGCTTTATCATATGCTCTTTTTTTAGGGGCCGCACACAATCGCGCGATACATATATAGCACGACCATCAGTCAAGTGTGATGTCTCTACCTTCGGGCACTAAAATAAATTCTAATGCGTCAGAAAATACTATGTTGGATCAGGTCCAACAAAGCTTGACGTTCGTTTTTATTCGAAACAAGAAATCGAAATATTCAGCACTCAAATTATGGCCGAGATTAAGAACGACCAACCTGGTTCGAACAAAATCGACTGCAGTAAGCTACTTAGGACGATCTAAGACCTTTCTGCATTTTTTCTGCATAAGATTTTTTGTGTTCATGACCCCTCATTAAATAAAATACGGCATTACGTTATGCCAGTGGCGATCCTTCAATTTTGGTGATTTGCGCGCTAACGCAGGAAGACGGTGAAGACGGGCGACTCCTTGCCTCAGCTTCCGTTCCAAGGCGTCACTCCAGTATACTCGGATTGGAACGCCTCGACTTTCAGCACACAGGCCGAAAGGGCGAAAGAAAGCAGCACGAAGACGGAGCCGCTGACCATCTTCAGCGACGGCGCACGGCTGAATGAGTATAGCGCTACTGGCCAATACTTACTTCATTATTTCCGCTTGCGAAGAGGCTTACCATAGTTGCGCGACGACTGGTGCTCCAAAACAGGTGCGCAATTTGCGAGATATAGTGCGTCAGCTTTGACTTTTTAGAATAAATTAAGTTAATTATTCGACGAGAACGAAAACGCTGAGACGTGTCATCACGTCGTAAAACGAGATAGCTTGCACACAATTGCAGTTATATTCATTTGTGTGCAATGACATATTCTCATTGTCTAGGGCTATTTAATAACTTATATTGCGCGAAGTGTAAAATAAGAGTGTCCGGCCTCACTGAGATCAAACGTGGCAAAATATTAGTAGAAGATTAGGCTTGAAAAGTTAAAAAAAAATCACCTTCGATGCCACTAATTGTAAAGCAAAATCCCAAAGGCCCCTGTTCTGTGCGATATTGGTGCACGTTCAAAAACAGCCGGTGGTCGAATCTCTCATAATCATACCATAATTTTGGAAGACAAATACAAAAAGTTATAGTAATATCTTAAGACTGCAACTAGTGCTAACTTGGAGAAGACAAAAACGAATGTCGATATGTTGGTTCATGCGGCTTGACTTGCTCGTGAATCTGTCTTAGTCTCTGGGCATTTGTTTGATGGAAACATGAGCTGACGCGGTGATTGTCAAAGTGATATCGTGTCACCCACTTATTATTCCCCTGCGATTAGGTGGCCATCGCCATTCCTCGAACACTGATAAGCTCCCTACAAAAACAAGAATTATCTAAGAACACTTCAAGATTTGGCCCATTCCACTTACATACACCATGAGTATTCGGAAGACATGTCATAGCACCGCATCAGTGACAGCATTTCTCTCTGGAATAATTATTTTTAAAACTTAAGTAAGCTGCGGCTTACACGCCACACGCAAAAAATTAAAAGGATAAACACAGTATGAATTTCTATGATGAATCACTGACTCAATTCGGGGTCAGAATTTTCTGATAAATAATAGTTCTTTTCCTTCTATTGATTCTACCAATTTTGATTCACTCATATCAATGTGTGGCCAATATCAGTAAAGTCTGAGGACTGCATCTTCGTTTCTAACCGATGACGAAAATCTGACAGAATACAGACGTGTTAATGCGTTAGAGAAAAAGATTCTTGATGGCTAAAGTCAGGGAGCTTATTAAGTGTCCTAGTGGAATCAAATACAGTGATGTTCACGTGAATGTGACTTTGCATCGTTAACTAGAAATTCTCACTTTGAGGTATGTATCCATCTTAACACATTTCAAGGTGAGCTCAATCAAAACAAGTTCTTCTAATCCGCTATTCCACTTTTTCTGTGGTTGCAGCAGTAATAATTCCAGGCACTGGTTCAGCTGGAAGTTTGCTCCTCGCTGGAACTGGGCGGTATTTCTCACCTCGGTGGCGGCACTCATCACCTTCATCCTCGTCTTGGTCGTCATAGGCACCGCCCTCAGCGCACGTAAGATGCGCTGTAAACGTCAAGCATGTTCCCTCCGCACTTTCCATGTCTGGCGCGACATAATATAAAGGTTTCCCTCGGTTTTAGGCGCACGTTAAAGTAGCCTTGCAAAACTGTTCCTAGCAACCATTGAATGACCTTATTAGTGGAGATACTTAAACCAGCCAATGGCCATGAGTTTCAATGTAAGGCATGGTCATTTAGTTATATGGCATAATTTGTAAAAAAAGTGGGAGCAATTTCTAGCTTACTTTGATTATTCCACATTCCAGGCCACGGACCATGCTACAACATCTCGCTATTTAGATTTCAGGGACATTGATTACCAACCAATAGCGTTTTTTTACCCTGCTAGAAAATTGCTGCAGGGCCACTTGTAAACAACTTCAGGAAGTCAGAATTGATCTGGAAATGTCCACTGTATACAGTGTACCCCATAATTGTATAAATGTTCTAGCACATTGTGCGTTCATCGGGAAACCGCCCCTGGAAACATCCGGTTTAGCTTGCGTTTGCATGGTTTTAGCGTTTGCTGCAGGCCACGGCTGCTTGTGTTCCGGTGTTTTATGTGGATAAATTGATTTCCATGAAGCGCTGGCAACTCGAGCACAGCTGTTTCAAGCCAGAATGCAGTCTACATGCCTGAAATAATCTTATATGCTAGTCAAAACGTTCCATTTTCTGACCGATGACGATAGAAAGAGGTCTTGCATTGCAGCGATCACACCAGAAAGCTGGATTCCTACGAAAAGTGCGTAGGTTTGTTTTTCCGATTTCATTAATGGTTATGTAAAGCTCAGCGCAGACTAACGACACAGAGGCGATACTCAGACGTTGGACTAGTCGAAGGCCCCTCGTTACCGGGAACGCATCAGTCACTGTTGTCTTTCATCCGTGGCAGATAAGTGTACTGACGCGGGAAATTGGCAGCAAAACGTGGAAGCTAGCACTGAAAATTCATCGCAAAGGTGTTTATTTTATAGTCTGAGCTATATCAATAATGGGCTTTGTTCGAAACAAACGGGACACAAAGTTGCCGCGTTTAACATTAATCGCTGCACAGTGTACGCCACGGTGTCCACGTTTTGTTGTCGTTGCATTTGATTTTTTCAAATGCGACGTGGGTGAGTCGGCTCTCATCTGTGCGAGCAAATGACTCATCGTCTAACTTTCGGCCACCAATGAACATCGCCGCATCCAAGCTCATTTAACATTTGGATGTGAAGATGAACTGCCGGCTTAGGTAGGTTCAACTTGAAAATTTGGTTCATGAATAGCTTACTTGTGAGTAAAACATAATAGTTAACGTGACCTTGCAGCCACAGTTTACGTCATCACATCAGCAAATTTTATAAATTCTTAGTCACACGAACACTTCGGATGGCGAGTGATTCCGATCGCCGCTGATCTCTTTAAAAAGGGCCCGGTGTGACACAGGTGCAGAAATAGGTGTTTTATCCAGAGGCTGTGTGCTTAGACGAAAATACAAATATGTTCGGGGTTCAACAGAAGGAAAGTTTTCAGTTCTAGTCGAAAACTGAATTGAACAACTTCCCTTTACTTCTGCACATCGATGATGTGGTTGCGCTTTGAAGTAGTGGACAGGGAAAAGACAGGTGTGCGCTGTCAATTCCCGATCCGCGTCTTCAAAGCGCATCCACATCATCGACATGTAGAACCAACTGGCCCAATTAAGTTCGCTGACGAGCTTGTCCTGCAAGTTATGCGTTTTCTGCTTGTATAGACATGACCATTATCAAAGGTAAAATGGAGCAGGGGGCCGCGCTTATCGGAAGGCCACGATAGATATCTTGCGCGGCACACGTCGGCAACGCGAGCCACGTTACCTGCAGCAGTGGCCGCGCCTGTGCCTGCCGTGCGCTACGTTGAGCCCCTTCATGTAGCCGCTAGGCGTTGCTCCAAACACATCCAAAGGAATGCGCCAGAAATAATAGAGCAGAAAATTCAAACACACCCCTAAGACACCGCCGAAACCATTGAAAAAGCATTGCCGGAGGTACCGCACCGGAAGTCTAGCGGGGTAGGCCGTTCGTCACGAGCCGGTTTGTTTACAAACACCGAAACTGTCTATACAGCCACTAGACATAACCATTCTTCACAGTCTTTATGTCCACGTGCTCTTCCGGGTTTAAAGGTCCCTTGCGGCAGTAAAGAGCATACATCATTGTTATCATTGTCATCAGAATCCAAGTAAACTTGCGGTACGTAAGAATACTTATCAATTACCTACATTGGCCTAATGTACGCGTACATAAAAGCAAGTTTTTACTGGTAAATACTTGTTCGTTGTTATTATTCACTCATAGCATGCCGCAAAGCTGTCCCATTAGACATAAATACAACAAAACAAGAGAGCACAATCTTCTCAGCATGAACAAAGAAAATAACATCGTACAAATATACCACACCCTTAATAAAATACAAAAGGAACTACCGGAAAAGCTCTATCTTATCTTTTTTGGCCAACTGGTAAATTTTTTTTCGTTGCGACAATTTCTTTACACAAAGTAAAATTTACATTCATGTTCTCGTTCAGTGAGCTACACCTGCATTGATTCATTACTTATTTCAGCTTCAGAGTTTATAGTTTCGTAGAAACGAAGGAAGCTTATTACCAAGCAGTTCACTGCCTTTATCCAGTTTTGTTCAGGCCATACATAAAAGTTACCCTAAGTAAATAAATAAATAGATAAATAAATCAACAAATAAAATACTAAATGAACTGCCTATTGTGAGCTACTTTCTATAGATCAATCGTGAGTCACTCTTCAAAATAGCGTCAATTTTGGTGTAGGTTATACAGTAAGTCAATCTTAAATTCTGACCTACATGGCGGAATTCATTTACGCCAAGTGGTTCAATTGGCACTGATGGCGGCATATTTTTGCAGATAACAGCGACCCGAAAATGGATGGTTTCGAGCGGTTGCCTGACTTGTTCGAGAACAAACCTTCCATCTCCGTTGTGCACAAGAAAAGAGTGAACATCACCGCTACAACTACGGGTGAGTGAGAGACGCTAGTTTTTCGTCCCACAACCAAGCACTACTCGCGAGGTGTTTAGAAAACTAAACTTACCGAAATGTTTACACCAAAAATGAACATTTCAAAAATTTCCATTGAGAGGTAGAAAACCTCTGCAGGACCACTTAATTGAGAAAAAAAGGGACAAGAACGTAACTAAGAGAGTAAAGTTTGCACTAACTGCATTAGATGTAACTATGGTGCTGTAATGTCTATGGGAGCTGCAGCGTAGAGCGCTTCAGGTAGCTGGGAACGTTTGGTAGTGCCCCAATTTGCCTATAGTCTTTGTTCTTTCGGCTTCGTTTGGCTTCGCGTAGTCTGGAGTTGGTCTGTCATGAGACAACAATCAGCAAATGTTCAGCAAAATTGTTTGTTGGCCTAGTTGGTACTTGCTTGATGGCATATTTTTTGCTGCGAACCAGCACAAACATAGGGCAAAGAAACAGATGATAACAAAAGTTGAATGTGCCGCCTTCCTTGTCGTGTGTTTTTTTGCTCTATGTTTGTGGTATTTTATGACTAAAAATGTCTAAAACATTTTCAGAAATTTCACTTCACCACCTTCACCTTTCATTCTCACCAATTTTACTTGGATCATGAAATTCACAACGGTTCATTTTTTTAATTGCTACCAAACAAAAAAACAAGGTTACAAGTGCGTTCGAAGCCCGCAAGCATGATGACTAGTCAACTTTGTGTACCACCGATAATTCCCAGGCTGGCTGAACGATCGAAGCGCTAGAGTCTCCTGTAGTTAACTCTACTAAACCCTATGACTAAGGGTATCTAGGCTGTGACGTCAGCAAACTTAGAAGCCCTGTGGACATGCCACACGTGCCTCCACACTATGCGAACCAACACAACCGAAACGCTCACCTGCCTTTTCCGTTGGCGATATTATGCTGTAAGTTACTGGCGATGGATCATGAGCGTCCGCCTCAATCAGGAAAAGTTTGGGTGGAGAGTTTTTTCATTTTTTTATTTATTACATCAGACATTGAAATGGTTGCACAATATACGTAGTCACTGTCATGATATTTCCCGTACGCATCTGCAACGTCACGCAGTTTGCGTTTTCTTACATTTTCTCTAGTGCTTCGTTTCTAGACAACGAAATTCAAATAAGTTAGTTGCCATTTTCTCCTACTTGTCGTTTGCTCGCCCACAGCTACAATTTCATTTAAAAAAAACTATATATATATATATATATATATATATATATATATATATATATATATATATATTTCACTAACAAGATAGCTGTTCTAATATCGCCTAAAGTTTTACGTCTCAAAAGAAAGGATTATGAGAGGCGTGGTAGTAGAGGGCTCCCGGAATTTCAGTACGTGAACCTGCATTGACATACCCGTACAGGGACCTCTAGCATTTCTCCTCCGTCAAAGTAGTACCACAGTGGCAGGGATATAACCCTCAACCTACGGAACATCAAGAAGCTAAAGTCTATCCGAAATAGAGCCACATTGTTTACACCATCCAACAACGACTTTCATTATAGTGTTACTAAACTAAAGTACTGAAGAACTTGTATCTACAGCCATTGGTAGCCCCTTGCTGCGTTTCACAGTAATGTGTTTTTTTTTGTAAATACATTGATGTTTTGCCACTCCATCAGCTCCCGATCCCAAACCTACACGTATATCCTGCGCTTTACAAATTAACAGCCAGAGTATCAGGTGCATTTCTGGAAAGACTCAAGCTTCTACATAATAAGCGCAACCAGGCGTCATTGTGATAGAGTAATCTTTGCTAAAGCGCTGTCAGAAAGAGTGACCGAAACCATTTTCATGAACAGTTCATTATCGTAGAACAATTTTCTTTAGATACGGCTTTAGTGATTTTGGCCTATAGTACTTTTTTGACGTTTCCCTTGGTTTTCTTAAAATATGCTGAGTACTCCTAAATTAGATAAATAGGCAAATAAAAATTAAATAAATAAATAAATAAGCACTCCGTTCTTTTTCAAAGTTCATTACAGCATTCATTGTAAGCACGAAGACCTCATGCTGTAGTCAGTTTCATGTCAGAAAATGGTTTCTAGCTATGGCCTCTACACTCCTCTAAGGCCCCGAAATTGAAAGCAAACGGACTGACTCCCATAAAAGATGGAGCCGTAGGATGCCGTCCCAGCATAACCGAAAGTATGAGTTTAGAAAGAATGTAGATATCACGGGACGTTGCCGGGCATGTGCTGATGTAGTGTTGCGCTGTGTTCGTAGCCCGTCCGGAGACTACTGCCCCGATAGTAGCAAAAAGGTCAGCGGCAGCAGTCCACAGTGCCTGGAGTGCCAAAATGCGCAAGGCCACCAAAACCGTCCACAGTGAGTCCATAGCAATGGAAGACGCACGTGGCACAACCTATGTGGTGAGAACGCTGCAAACCACCGCAGGCCTATGGCGGACGTCGACTTCGTCAACAACCTTGGGCCACCACAAAGGTATACGCGCGCTCACATTATAGTGACTGGGGTGCGCGAAATGTTTCATACTGGGGCTATCTCCGTTCAGTGCCACGAATGTATAGTTGGAAGCGGGTTGTGAAATGGTGAAAAACATTTGCCAAGAATCAGTAAAAAATTAGTGAGTACGGAATGATGGAGTGCATAATCAAGCTTTTGCGAAAAAGGTGTAGCATTGGCTTGAAAGCAGGGCCCTTTCGTTGGCCTCAACCTGGATTCTCAATAAACACTGCCTAAAGAGACACTGAAATACTTTTTCAAGTAATCATGGAACGAATTCACTGCAAGAGGTTATTGCCTCAGGAATCCAACGCCGCAAAAAATTTAGGAATCTGTTCCGTACGAGTAGAGTTACGAAGATTTGTCGCAAGCTGCGAGGGCATTCTGTCGTTTCTCGTCCTGACAAAATTGCTGGAAGCTAAGCAGGAAGAAATAACAGGGGCAAAGAGAATACGTCACACACGCATCGTGGTCTTTAGCACTTATTTATTTATTTCTTCGAATGCGCGGCTTTTTCCGTGTGATCGCGCGTGCACACAGGGGCAAGTCATGGCCTCCCGCGGCGATCTTTGTACCGGCCAATCACTGATAGTTGAGCTTTCTACGAGTGATTTTTGAGTGTCTTCTGTTATTAGTCGAGAGAAGGGAAAACAATTTTAGCTAATTTTAACCATTTTTTTTTAATTCCAGGGCACGTGCTGCGCTATAATATTTGGCTCGCATGTTGAATGGAGCCTCTACTAGCGATGTACTACCCTTTTCTGACCATGCTCAAAAAGTGTTGGTGTGAACGTTCATAGCAAAGGCACACATGCGATAACGGATCCATATGCGACAATGGTGCACTTGATGACTTTTGCTCGGTGCTAAATTTATTCAGTGAAGCATGCAGAAGCTCAACATTAGGTATCGTCGCATCGATAAGAAAACATGCAGCTACCATAGGATACGATTTATACGACAAACTGATCCGTGAATGGAGAGTGGTATTGTAGTGTATGTAGTTGCTTTCAATTGTTGTATATACGTATTATTTTAGGAACGTTTTTGCTGTAGGGGAATTGTTATGCGCAGCAGCGAGAACAAATGTGGCATGATTACTAAAAGATGTATACATGTGACACCAAGCAATATTGTACATACAATTTTGATCAACAATATAAGCTAATATAAAATTCATAAAATTACTTTCTGACGGGTGGCCACAATAGTTGACTAAGTCATGCACCACGAATCCCTAACAGCGCTAACGATCATGTCGTTTTCGTCGCATTACATCTCTCGACCTGGTGAGTTTTTATAAATAAAGCCTAGTTGCGACAAAGTGCTCCATGTCCATGCACAGGCGGCCAGGTTTTCAGCACACAAGATCCCGCCAAACGGAAGCACCATCTGGAGGAAGTGACTGGAGTCAATGACATCTCGTCACGTACCGTCTACAAATTGTGAGTTGGGAGGGCCCTTCGCTCTTTGGTCATCGTATATTGTACCATCGACTTTAGTAGCTGAAGGGAAAAGAAAAAAAAGCACGCAGGGTAGATGAAGAGATATACTGCGTATCAAAACGTTCATTCAACAGTGGTGGACTAGCAACTGCTCTTCCCCTTAAGAGCTGCCATGCTTGCAACATAAAGACAAAGCTTTTTTTCGGGCAACTAGATTCAACACTCCCACATAACAACACAGTATACTTTTTTCGACCATCTAGATACAATGCTCTTAAGACGTTCAAATAGATAACTGATGGGCTGCCTGGAAAACTGATGCTGTAGGCCGTCCTAGAATAGGGTACCCAAATCTTAGCGCTCGCTATCACTGCGCATATGACATACGCTAACCTTATGAGCGCACACGTTACATTTCACAAATAGCGTGCGCACCCAGTAAGACCAATCGTGCCTACCGATTTTCAAAGCATTTTAGTCCTGCTAGGCAGTGCGTCGTCCTGCCTCAACTTCCCAACACGCGAATAGGCAATATTGCTGAAATATTCTATGCACCAACTGGTGCAAGTCCACCTCTCTACCACGTTGCCTTGCAAGTCAATATGGTCATCGAAGATTAAATCTCAAATATTCACAAGAGTATGAGAAGAATGAACTTTTATGCACATGAGTATCATCCAGTCATCCATATGACCTAGCAAAAAGTTTATATACAATAGATATTGCATATGTGCATTCGGCGCTCACTAATTGCGCCGTAAATATGTCCAAACAATAGATTATGTTCCCGTGTCACCAAAAACAAAACATTATTTCAGCAGGCAATGCAGTCAAACAAACATGTCAATCTGGTTATGTGAGAAAGATTAAAATGTTTCCATGCCTTGAAAAAAAGCCCTGCTCTTTTGTTGTCATAAGCTGAGAACACGAACGAAAACGCTTCTTCAAGAACAATGCATGCATTTTTATTGTGTTTATATTGGTAATTTCATTGCCCCGCGATAATGCAGTCAGGTTGCGTGAACGCTTTTCGTGTCTTGCGAAAAATTCCTGTCCTTTTGTAGTCGTCACCTGAAAACATTTCATTTCATTTCATTTCATTTATTGATACTGTCAGCCCTTTGCGGGCTATTACAGGAGTGGAGTTGACTCACATAAAACAGAAATGTGCATAAGAAAAACACAATTGCAAACACTTCCTAATCCATTTTTATGGTGTTTATATTCAGAATTTTATTGCCCAGATTTGAAACAGTCAGGTTAATGAACACGTGCCTCTCTTCCTCTCCCCATTTTCGTGCGGGTTAGCATATTATTTCAATGTATACTTTTTACTGGTCGCGAAACTTCAGGCCATCAAGATTGCTATAGGGACAGAACCTCCCGCCAAGGGCGCCCCTGCGGACAACGGGGCTTTAATAGCAGCCGCTTAAACTGCATGTTTTTGGTGCTCTACGAGGTTTCCGCGGCGGAGCCTCTCTCTGGTGACTTCGCGGACATATTTCAGGAGAGAAAAACTCTATACGCCTTTAACACCACAAGAAGACCGCAATACTTTCTTCCCCTGTGTTTTTTGTGGCTTTTGTGGTGTTTGGGGCGTCTAGGATTTTCCCTCATAATGATTTACCAACTACACCAGCAACGAGTGCTTCGAAGTTGTATTTCAGAGGAGTTTCATGTTTTCGCCTCCCATGGCTTGCAGGCTGCTTACCTGCGCGCAGCGACCATAAATATTTGTTCGGATGCGGCAGTTACGCTCATTCTGAAATCGGCGACAAGCCCCGTGCTGCTCACCTACTTAACAAACATTGACAAGCCATGCTTTTTAGACATTATTATTTCTTCAAAGCTTTAGCCGACGTCAGCAGAACAAATAGGACCAACATTGCCAGTTCACACTCGTACATACCGACAGGGACAGCGCGTCACCACGCCTCTTCGCTGCGAGGCGTGTTTATGCGCGCAACTTACACAATGAAGTTTTTGTGCAATGTATCACCGCTTTGAAGAAGAAAACACTTAGCCTGAACGTTTGAGACTATATATGACTCAGTTAAAACTTACTTTTGGGTGCATTACGGCGTGGTACTAGCGCTCGGCTTATTGGAAATATGGTTGCTGGTAGAAAAATTGTAGATTGCCCGCGCGTCACAGCGTTCTCTGTCTCCGGCAGGCAGCACGTGGACTATGAAGCGAAAAAAGCAAGATCAATAAAATACTTCTACTCAAGCGAAAACCATAATATTGCTTTATACATGCCTTGGTGGCTTAGTAGTTAAGGTGTGCTGGTAAAGGTACCTGTTCACGTCGCAGGCATTGCGAAGGAGATGAAATGCAAAAACACATCTACTAAGGTTTACGGCCTTTTTGTGAATCTATAGGTAACAGTTTTCTTTTTTTCTTTTTTGCAAAATGTCAAAGGGCCCTCGCACGCTGGAATGTGGTAAGCGACTGTTTAAAGTGTTTTTGAAGCCATGCTTAGGCGGCTGATTGATCCAAGACCTATTGAAATCTTTTAACAACTTAGAGAAAACCAGCAGGCTTCAAATATTCTATATTTTCATAATAAACAACTGCTTTCAGGCTGTAAGCTTCTTTTTTTTTTCAAATCAAGAACCAGAGAAGGCATACATAGGGGTGCAAAAGTATAGGTATGCATAAATATAAACTCACGAAGGGCATCAGAAACGGTGATGAATGAAAACGAACGGGAGAAAAGTTAGCAGCACAAGCAACTATCACAGTATTATTATAGTAAAGAAGTTTAACACCATTAGGTTTACGAAGATACAAGGAGCAAGCCGTGTAAACCTGCAATATTCACGTTAATTACTGTTCCCGATTCGTGGAGCCATTCATACGCATAATTCTCCCCAGTGGAATCGTCTGATGACTCTCGAGAAAGCTTGACCAGCTGCCTGCGCGGCAAGCACCCAGGTTCCGGCTCCTTTGAAAAACTTGCCCTGGGAACATCCAACAATTGATGGATTGCGCCTTTTCTCACCTTTGTTTGCTCTTTCACTCGGTAGTCTAACAATGGTGCCTTGTATAATGCAATCATATTTACTAATGATGCCCTCCTCAACAAATTATCTTTCCATACATGAATGTTTGGGGAAGCTAAACGCGAATGTATCTGCTTCTTGACGTGGTATCACCCGTTTCCACTTCTATCGTCTTTCGTGGTCACAGAGAAACGCGAACGACACCAATTTCACAGTTCCTCTATAGCTAGAGGAATAGTGCGACCCATGTAATGTCTTCGGCATCGTTTGTCAAGCTGCCCCTTATTATTCCTCGCGTTCGAAAACAGTAAACCACACATATCTCGGCACACTCCCGATAAAACAAGACGCCAATATAGCCAACCCACCATGCCGCCGTCTCGCTGGCATCGACGATGCCACCTTAGCACCGGCGGCATCATCCCAACCCCCACCCTTCCGTCCTGAAAGTATTAGCGTGAGAGGTGGGCGATCAACCTTCCGCATTAGCGGAGGGCATCTACTCCCCGAAGCATTATGGGGAGCGCACTCCATAATACATGAGAGGGCGCCCGCTAAGTCCTATGCATTCTTGTGAACGGTTGTGAACGGCGCACAGTTTGGAAAAGGCCAGCCAGAAAGAAGACGCAGGAAAGAGATTGAGTGCAACCATCGCTCGATCTGTTTTATGTCTTTTTTTTGTATCCACAATCAAAAACTATGTGGAGTAGACACGGACAAAATTGCACACAGTACCATCACTGTGCACATCCTGATTGCATTATTGTCCGTGTCGACTTCATGCTGTATTTACGTATGAATACGTACCAAATATTTCGCATTACCTCTTTTAAATCTTCTTTCGTGTGGGCCTTTTACTAACTTGCGCAAATCAAAAACATTTCGTATATGGAACGCGCTAACTAGTTCATATAATTTCCTTAATTTTCATGAGGTCGTCGGGTGCTATTTAGTTGACCCCTTCTTGTTCTGTTTTTTTTTTCTTTTTTCCCTCACTAGGCACGACCACATCATATCGGTGCTCCTGGGCGAGTACGCTGGTTTTCGCCCCAAGAAGCGCATAAACCGGTCGCCGTCCATGACACCCGCCGGCGACTTCGCGAAAGAAATCGTGTAGTGCCAGTGCTCTCGCCCTCTGCGGTGCTTGTCTGCCACAATGGTCGAAGAAACACGTCACAGCTGCGCAACGCAGCGTTCATTCTGTTAAAAGGAAGTGGATAATCGAACCCCTCTGCAAGTGCTACGCCATACTGTTGGTCTGCTAACAAGAGCCAATGAGGTGCTAACCTGGGGATGAGTCGTAAATGTTATTGAACCCATGGACGCTTTCTCAGAATTTGCCTACCAATGTAACTCGGGGGCTGAAGCCGATGCGGTCCTTTTACGCACGCTGTGTTATGCAAAGCCATGCACTACAGAAGTGACCGAGATGGCGTCATGAGAAGCATACAACGTGAACAATTACCTTCGAAATATGTAACGCAGAAGAAATAGAAGTGCTAGACCGTTTACTTTTCTGTAGTATGCGTGCTATAAACTTTTAATAATGCAATTTCGGTAATTTCCTGCCAACTCCTTCTAGCTATTATTTTTTACCGAGCTATTAATATAGTTGACGAAAATTAATCTGGAGTGGTTTTAGGTGTTTATGATCCGTAATAAAATTATATACATTCAAGTGCTGAATTATTCGTAATACATAAGATGTACATAGTTATGAGGACCTTGGTTGCGCGATGAGCTTTTCAGTGTGTGATGCACATGCCCAAGAAAGTCACTCGTTCTCGAGGAATGAAATGTTTACATGTCTTCACAATGCATGCGTATTGTAATTTCTATGGCTTCTGCATGTCGACCTTGTGGGATCACCGCTTACTCATTCAGGGCAATAGTTGATAAAACGTTCAAACTTTGTTACGCAGAGTGAGAGGCATCAAGAAACTGGAAAACTAGTGCGCACTACTTATTCCGTCCATTTTGACCTTAGCACTTTTAACTTATAGTTCAGCACACCTTTGTTAGAACAATTCTACCAAACATGATTTGACAGCGTTCCGTCTTGTCCACTTGGTTCTCCGCGTTGTAGAGCGGAAAATATTGCTATGTCAAATGAACTTGCACAACGCCATGTCATTGCAGTCGGCTCGCATGCCCGGGCCGAGCAGGCGTTCATAATAAATACGTGCCAGCAAATAATGGTGGAGCGATTCCCAGATCTCGACTGTCGGATTTGTATACTACTGTTACATGACCAACCGGTCGCGTGTTCTCTGCTGTACACGTCTCTGTGCACATATGTAACTACGTACATCGCTTAAATATCGTGAATGACCAACGCATGTGCATCGACCCAGATTTTGTTCGTGCCACTACGACCCATCATAGTTGGAACTATCAGTAGTGTAAAGGTCGACAGAATTGACTCGAGGTGCTCGCAGTCTTTGCCCGAACAAATATTTACGTCAAAAAATGTGCCACACAGTTTATTGCACATACATAAAACAAATTCCCTTAATCCTGTCCGAATATTGCAAAAGCGTGCACTTAAATTAATAGATTATGCGGCATATAATATACCCAGTGCGTCTTTGTTTCACAAGTTGGATATTCTACCTTTTGATTACTTACGGCAGCATAAAACTGCAGTCACCATCAATAATGTTATTGCACACAGTGTACCTTTCGATGTATCTATCTTTTCTTCCTCGTCCCGCGTCACTAAATGCATGACATTGCGGAACTTTACTGTTTCACCTACTAAAAACGTTTATGGTGAACGCTTACTACAGTTCGTAGGAGCTAAAGTGTTTAATAACATACCACTTCAGATTAGAGATTCTAAGGCTTTCTCGAGCACACTCAAAAAAATATTTGCTACATGTAGATCAATAGTAATGACCATGTACTAAGCCTTACACATAGTTTGATGTTACGTCTGTTCTTGATTATTACATTATTTAGGAACAAAGTGCAACAATGTGTTCTAAATACATTTCTGAGCATTTACTTCACCTTATATTTCAACGATATCTTCTTGTATTTTTGTTCGTTTTTTGAAAAATCAACGTTTTTTGATGTTCAGATTTTTTATAAACAAATTGTATTCTGCATGTATACTTTCTCCCGTTAGACCCCCTGCTAGCCTATGGCTATGGGTCTAATCAGTGTTGTGAATTTTTTGAAATGTAGTCATAACAACCTCAATAAAATGAAATGAAAAAAATCAGCAGAAGGAGGGTCGCCGTGTCGCTCACTTGTTAGAGCATCCGACGGATTATTCTAAGGTAGCCGTTTCTGTCCCTCTTATCTTTTCGTCCACTTTTCTTTCTTCTCCCTTACACTTCAAATACATTTAATAATGTCCCTTCTACCTTCCTAGCATGATTGTTATATTTCGTTATTTTTGTGTCTGACTAAGAAAATGAGCCCTCATTGCGTACATTTAAAGTCCTATATATTGTAGAGTGTTTCTTTTTTCATTGCATTATTATCTCGCTTTTGAAAGCTACAATGTGGAAACAGTACTCCTGATAACAACCTTATTCGCGTGAAAATTCGCGCCTTGCACACTCCCGACATTGGCCTGCATTTATTCAAATACGACCTTGTTATTCGTCTTGATGATAGGGACCAAGATCGCTAGAATTATAACCTCCTTTCTCAATGGCTTGCGTTAATTACAAAGCTTGCATCGCACAATGCTGCTTGGCTAGAGGCACTTTAATTTACATTAGGTAAGAAATCGGAGCCCTTTGACTACTGTAAAATTGTGAGGCGAGTGAAGCTATTACTGTGGCGGGTCTCACGTAATGAAGATTGTTATAGTGAATGTGTAAAATAAAGTGAAGAAGAGTGACCTCAGCGGCATTGCTCTGCGCTTCAGGGGCATCGCCATCAGCATGAGCTCGTGCTTGCTGCGCTTGGCCGGACGCTGCTGACTGCTTCTCCTTCTGCGTTCAGGTCTGCAAATTAATTCCGCAACAGGTGGAGGAGTCTTCTCGGTTTCGATCACCCTGGAGCTTTAGAACCGCATCTTTCGGTCCACCATATCACCGACGCAAGCGCCGCTCCAACTCCCGTACCGGCACCGCCTACTGGCCTCTGCGCCGCTTCTCTGCGTCTGGGGTATCCCCCTCTTTACTGAGGCACCGAGGACAAGAACATTCACGGCTTGATTTCTATGTACGAGTGAGTGAGTGCTCACAACAAATAGGACGACACCGCCAAGTTGGTCTACGTGTCCTTCTACCTGTCGGACGTGGAAAAGCTGTGTTTCATAAAGCATGAAGCTGAACTCCATACGTGTTACGTCTTCAAAACGAGCCTCACACAAGTTTTTGGACGACCTGAGGTACGCAAACGCCTGCCGAACAACGCTTGCATATTCAGTCCCAGCAGCTTCGTGAGAATTTCACAATATATATTGAGGACGTTCTGGATCTTTGCAAGCGAGTCAACGGGTTGATGTCCGAAGAGCTTAAGATTAGGAACTTCATCAAGGGCATTGAGGACGACGCTTTCCAAATGTCGCTCTCTAAGAGTCCTCGCACTGTCGTTGAACTTGCTGAGTTATGCCAGAGTTTCGACTAGTTGAGCAGGCAACGTCTTTCCACCCGACGTCCCTTGGTACCCGACGACTCTTTGCCCAGCCTAACCACCCTTGGCATAGGAGACGACCATGCCCCTCTTCTCTCAAAGATTCAAGAATTCATCCGTGCTGAGGCCAGGCAGCAGAATACTTCTCTTCACTGGATTTACGTTCTGAATACTGGAAAGTTTCGCTGGAAGCATCTGACTGACCGAAAATAGCCTTTGTCACACCCGATAAATTATAAGAATCTACCATTGCGCCTTTCGGCCTCAGTAATGCTCCAGTGACTCTTGAGAGAATGATGGACACTATTTTACGAGGCCTCAAGTGGAACACATGTTTATGCTACCTCGAGGACGTAGTTGTCTTTTCCGCCGATTTCAACGCCCATTTAAATCATCTCGAGCACGTTATCACACGCCTCACTGACGCCGGCCTTCAACTCAACCTCAAGAAGTGTCATTTTGGTGCCCGGCAGCTCACCATTCTTGGCCACGAGGTATCGCGGGACGGCAGACTTCGAAAGCCAAAGAACGTAAAGGAACTTCGAAGTTTTGTTGGCTTGTCGTCATACTTCCGATGCTTTATTCAAAATTTTGCTTCAATATGTGTGCCCTTACAGACCTTCTCAGCGGCAACAAGAACATTTTCACCCAGTTACCAGCCTGCGACGATGCATTCATTAAATTACGCCGCCTGCTAACTTCACCATCCATCCTCTACCTCTACGATCCTCCTGCTCCCACGGTGGTTCATACTGATGCCAGCGGTGTCGGACTTGGCGCTGTGCTCGCGCAACGGAAGACAGTGTTTATGAATATGGCATCGCCTACGCAAGCCAAACTCTGACGAAAGCTGAGGCTAACTACTCCGTGACCGAGAAAAGTGTTTAGCTATTATTTGGGCCCTTGGAAAATTTCCCCTTACCTGTAGGGTCACGCATTCAACCTCGTGTCTGACCGCCACGCCCTTTTTTGGCTATCCACACTCAAGCACCAATCCGGACGGCTTGCTCGCTGCGCGCTCAAACTTCAGGAGTACGACATCCGTGTTATTTACACATGCGGTCGTAAACAAACAGACGACGACGCCCTTTCTTGCTCACCCATATCGGATGATGGTGTTTGCCTCTCTTCCCTCGAGTCTGCACTTGCGTCATCCGCCTTGCGCAACATGACGGTGAAACAACGAATTGATCCTTGGATCAGTGGCCTGAGAAGCATTTTTGCTGATCCTCTCACTTCTTCGCCGTCTCGTGCTCTCCACTGCCAGGCTAGCAACTTTTTCCTAAGGGACGATCTTCTTTATCGACGAAACTACCTTTCCGACGGTCGCAAGTGGCTCCTTGTGATACCCCGCCATCTTCGAGCTGTTATGTTCAAAGTTTTCAACGTTAATCTGCGGTGCGACAAGGCAAGCTTCTTCAAGACATACGCTAGGCTTTGACTAAGATTTGATTGGCGTGGCATGTATAACTGCGTACGGATATTCATTCGCTGGCGTGCTCAGTGCCTACGACAAAAGTTACCCCCCGGGCTAGTCGAGCCATCACAACCTCTTTCTTGTCCTAATCGACCTTTTGATAGCGTCGGCATTGATATTTACGGACCACTACCATCAACGTTAGCTGGTAATTGCTGGTTTAGTGCTGTAATAGACCATCTCACACAATATGCCAAAACAGCCACGCTGCCACAACCCATCACATTGGAACGTTTCTGTTGCGACGTTTCGTTTTCTGTCTTAGTGCCCCTCGCGAGCTCTTAAGTGACAGAAGCCGTGCCTTCCTTCCCCACGCTTTGATGGCATTACTCAACGAATGCCGAATCGTGTACCGCACAACTACAGCGTCCCACCCTCAGACGAGGGGCATGACGGAGTGCTTCAACCGTACTCTTGGCAATATGCTGTTGATGTATGCCACCTCTAATCGTTTAAATTGGGACCAAGTTCTCCCGTTCGTCACCTAGGCGTATGATACTGACGCACAAGCTAGTACTAGGTTTTCACCGTACTTTCTTCTAAACTTAAGAGAACCTTCCAATACAGTAGACATTATTCTTTCATATGAACCTGATGAGTCCGAAAGTACTATACTCTGTCCGAAGCTACCCGGCATAAGTGCCACCAACTTGCCTGCTCCTTTTCTACCGAGGACCAGTGGCAGCAGCTCTTCAGTCAACCTGGGGACCGTTCAGCTCCAAACTTTCCACCTGGTTCATTGGTATGGCTTCGGGTACTTGCTACTGGACTGGCCGCTCCGCAAATCTTGTTCCCAAATACCTCGGACCTTAACGCGTTGTAGAGCAAACCTCACTCGTCAACTACTTCGTGGAGCCCATCATGCCATCCACAGACCTACACTACCGCTGCCGTGACATTGTCCGCGTCTCTCACCTCAAGCCATATTTTGACCCATTAGTTTTTTCTTCTCACTAATCCACCATGATGGTGCCTTTTTCTGTGGAGAACGATTGTAGTGAAGAAGAGTGGCCTCAGTGGCATTGCTCTGTGTCTCAGGGGCATCGCCATGAGCATAAGCTCGTGCTTGCTGCGCTTGGCCGGACGCTGCTGACTGCTTCTCCTTGTGCGTTCTGGTCTGCAAATAAACCCCGTAACAATATTATCATTATTTACAATATCGAGCAACCAAAGAAAAATAGGCTCAGAAAGCCTGGTGTTTTTCTTGCGCATGAAGACATTCAACGGTGATATCAGTATAAGTACGCCTGTTGTTTCGAAAGTAAAAAAATGGCATGTCGGTCATGTCTTCTGAAAATTATTTTGTTTTTGAAAAAAATACATCAGTCTGTGATACTAGAAAATTTATTCATCTTTACGTTTACGGTCCCGTAATATCTCCCCCCCCTCCTGTTTTTTAAGCATAAACGCTGAAATATTATAATAATAATCGGTTCGCCGATAACTGTTGTTTACGTGGCTTTCTTTCCGCGGACGCGGTCGGCAAAGACCAAGGCACACCCAGCTACAATGTCGAAAAAATGGCCAGCAATTTGGGGATACTTTTTCTGGTAAATAGCATACTGGGTGAATCCTCATGCTCTGACGCGTGTCGTTGCTGTAGTGGGACACACATGTCCGTGGGAAACATTTCTGTGGGTGGATGAATAACGATCAGGTGACACCTCATCACGTGCGTTGAAGTACGTCTGGCCACTGAATAGCGATTTGAGGTGGGCGCAAGGGGGCACCCATCCTTGAAATAACTCAATGCGTAACTGCTGTTTCCTGGCGAAAGATCAACCAATCCGATGCAACAAACTACGAACCCTGAAAGAGCAGGCTTAGGGGGATTCACTTCAACTAATGACATGCTCTTTACTACGTACTGTATGCATTTGTGGCACTGAATTTGCTAAAAGAAGGTTTAATATTTTATTGCGAGGTTGCACAAAGAAACGACGCAGTAACAAGAACAACAGTGTAGGTTTTTTTCAGTAAGGGATATACATAAGCCGACACAAAACTTTATTGTTAATATCGTTACATAAATGGCAGTGATTGAGTGGAAATATGGCGTGCATACGACACGTCTTAGGCAGTGATATTCATGTGCCGTATTTGTAGGCATAAGTTAGGTTTTAAAAGGTGTATAAACAGAAAAGCTGGCAAAGACTCCAAGGAGTTTTGTGTAGATTGTTCCAACGCAAAACTTTCTGAAGGAGAGGGCTTTAGATGCTTCGTCAAAAACGAAAATTGACCGGTGGCGTTGACGGTGCCATTACAAATGATGAAAAATAAATAATTAAGTGACAACGTGACAATATGTCGTACACCATGACGTCACACATCACCAAAATTAGTGACGTCACTAAGGTATATTCAGGACGTAATCACACGCCACTGATGCTTGGTCAATGGTGGGTCAATCATGGAGGCACTGCAAAAGCCGATGAAATGAAGAAAGCCTCAAACACCTCTGAAACTTAAGCAGTCGAAAACTAGGTTAGATTCAGAAGTTTTATGAAGAAGGGAGGGGGAGGGCATCGATAGTTTCCAAAACCTAACTAGTGTTGACTCTGGTGCTGCCATCATTCAGTGACGACTGCGAATGATGGCTAGTAGAAATATTTGCTAGTCTTCACGCTTGCGGGCTTCAAACGCACTTGTGGTTTTGTTTATTGCAATGTTTTGGTGTCATTTCGAATAAAAGAATGGACCGTTGCAAACTGCGAAGTGCAGCTGCTGAACATTCCCTGATTCTCGTTTCGTGACACAGCAGCTCCAAGCAACGCAAAGCGATAAGGAGACGAAAGAACAAAAATTGAACAAATCTACGTACTATACCCATCATTCTTATGCTCGCTGATGCGCCATGCGTTGCAGCTTCCATAGACACTAGCCCCAGAGTACCCTCTAGTGTACTTACAGTATATTCCATGGCAGAATCAACCCGTTCACTCAGAAAAAAAGGAGCAGAATATAGCTTTCGCTTTCGAATAATCTGAGGTTAATACACAAAGAACCTATCGAATTTTTAATTAACGTAAAACGGAAGGCAATAGGGAACGAGTAGTTTGGATTTATAATTCCAAGCAGCCCTGTTTACACCCACCAATCACTAGATTGTTTCATGTATAAAGGGGTGAGTGGAACTCGGACGCACCGTGCAACAGATCACGTGCAGCAAATCCGCGTCGAGTGTTTCCCGGAAAGTTAAATAAGCACCTGCTGAACTGCAAGAATTTCTGCGATATTCAATTAAAGTGTGCGATGACGAAGCCTGAGTGTTTGAAATTAGTCCCGAGCTTCCTGAAACATGCCTCACTTCAAATGCTTTTTTTTTCTTATGTAATGGTGTAATGGATGAGAAACGGGTTATATTAGTCTAATTATAATGCACCCTAATTGGTATCATGCATCTTAGAATGCTTTAAGTGCTGACTGGAAATCACAAGAAAAACTGGGCGGGGTAATCCTGAATGATTTGAAAACTAACAAGATGGATGAGAATTAAGCCGGTTCAAAGCAACGTTTATAGATATCAAAACGTCGGTTTAAAGCCAGAAAACGAGATGCTTCATTCTTTCGAATTTCACTATTTAGACTATCTTCATTACGATGTCTGCGCCGCATGTGTCTAGGCACTTTTGAAACAAGAAAAAGAAGTGTGCCCCAGGCTGAAGCGCGTAAATTATAAGTCTTCGCAACAAAATTACGATGCCATGTAACACCTCCTCATTTATACTTTAACAGGCCTGGTCTGGTGCCATCCCCTTTGTATTCAAGCTGTAGCGAACCTGAAAATATCGACCATGTTTTCTCTCATGCCCCTGTTTCAAAATTCAAAAGAAAAAAATGTTTCAAATTTTTATTTTAAAAACTAGAAATTTCACTTACTACTCCGAATATTTTGTCATTTGGGGCAGTTTTGTTAGGACTCAGCGACAGGAACGTCTGCGGCGCCCTTTGCAAATTCCTATGTGACACAACGAAATTACTTCACTGGGCCATTGATCAGCACTCGATATTTACTAACCAATCTTACATTTAGTATTTCATTACTAAACTGTAATGACTTAACCTTCATATGCATTCCATGAAATGATTATGCGCCAGTCACTCAAAAAATTCCATTATTTCTTTTTTTAGTTTTTTCACATTTGCCAAATAATTTAGTCGTTTCGAAACAAAGTGATCATATTTTTTTAGACTTGATAATCCTTTGTTGTTGACCCACATTAACAACCGGCTTCTTGGCCAATCGCCCTTAGTGGGTAAGAGCCACTATACAGAATCAACCAAGCAAGCAAGCGATTCACGCGCACGTCATCGGCGGTTCTGCTTGCTCTTGTTTCAGCTAAAGCGTCACCCAGCGAGATGAGTAGTCGATCGCCAAGCCCTAAGTCACCACAGCGCGAGGCATCGTCTCCGCCCGCCGCATCACCGCCGACTTCGACCACGCACACCCCACCCGGCACAGCTGACAGCTCGCTGTCAGCGCTGCTCGAGCTCCTGAATGTGCCATCCACCGATGCGCTGAAGATTCTCAGCTGGATGTCACCAGAATGTACGACGCCGCATTTCCTCCTCATGTCTTTCACCCTGTTTGTTTGTTTCTCACTCTATTGGTTTGTTTCCCAAGTCGTCCGCTGGTTTTCGCATTACGAGGGGCTAAGTTCCATCGCAGGGTTCGACCAATGAGTTATAAAGAGGGAAGGAGGGGGAAGGCGGTATTGGTCGAGCGATTGGCAGCATTATCCGCATCGCATCGAAGAACTATGAACTTCTCTCTGAAATAAACCCTGATGATATGCGAAGCAGCAGCGGAGAGCACGCGTCGTTGTCCTGGTTGAAACGGCCGTCGACGCGGTTGCTGCAAGAACGGTTTGAAGCGAAAATCGGTCTATCCTTTACAGGAGTAAACGTCTCTTTTGAACTGAAAGACACAGGAAGAGGCAGGCGTGGAAGGCGCTTGCGCTTGGCTTCCTCGGCTCGCGTCTCGTTAGTTTTACCCGCGCGCCATCTCTATTCTCAAACGCCGTCGGCGTTCTTGGCTCACATCTCGTTGGTGTCATTGGTCTTTCACTGCCGACGCGTGTGTTCGGCTTCCCTGGCTCGTGCCTCGTCGCTATTGCAGGTGCAACGTTGCCATTCGCGAACACGATCGGCTTCGCTATCCCGCAAAGTTAGCGACGACCGAAAAAGGTATGCGCCGACTAGCGGGAAACATGCCCCGTCAGCTTCTTGCCCGTCGGCGTGATTGCGCGGCAGTGGCGTGCTGTCCAAATTTGTTACGGGGTTCTTTAAACAATAAAAATATGAGAATGAGTTGCGTCGGGGACAGCGACGTTCTAAAGAAACTGGCTGAGGCTGTTTTCGTTTTCTTTTCACTTTAAGCAGACACATACAAAAAAGACACACGATAGGGGCGTTATATAACAGATAAAAAACTGCAGAAGCAACACACCAGCCTAAACGGAGTTCGTACGCGTGAATGTCCCAACAGCAAGAACTTGGAATGTTTGCGGGGCACGTCTGCGTAGGCACGATGACTCGGGGATGCCAGCACTACAGGTGTTCGGTGAAGAGATGGGCACACGAAGCAGGACGGTGCCGAAGACCATGGTTGACGAAGTCACGCAGACTTCTCGGACGCGTAGACAAGGAACTGTTCCCACTTGAGGCTAAGCGAAGCAATTCCCTCGGACCCTTGAGCTCTGCCAGGCACTCAGGATGAAACTTCGTCTGTGACCCTGGTGAACCGTCGTCTTCGCTGCCGCCCCAACCGACGCCACCTTGCTTGCTCGCCTTCTTCTTTCCCCTCCCTACCTTGGCTCACACTCAATCTGGGGGGATAAGCCAGTAAACTGGCTTGCCAACCACGTGACCCCCTCCTCTATGCCCACTTCTCGTCGTCTTTTTTTCGCTCCAGATCTTTCATCACACTTCTGCCTGGTGAATTCATCTGCTACGTCCATGTCAGCTTTCCCGCTACACCCCATGACACACGCGCACCTGTCTCATCATATAAGCCTTTTTTCAAAATGTCGGTTTCTCATAACCGAACTTCAGAGAGCTGCACGATAACACTCAATGGTACATGCGCAATTCTACATGGCATCACAAACGAGAACTAGACACATTTGCCAGCTTTTTTTCATTCTAGAAATACACCTCAATATGTGACAAAATAAATCTATTGCCCACATCTCACTGAGACTCGTATAGTCTGCTCCAACGTTTCCTGTTCCATTGATGCAGTTCACGGTAAACGTGTGCTCCTGTAACAATAGGCTCCAAAGGAGTACTCTGCTGTTTAGATACCGAACTATCTGTAGATACTCTAACGGCTGGTGGTCAGTTTGTACAATCAAGTGCCTACCGTAAAGGCACAAGGGAATCTTTTGTACTGTCCATACGAACGATAAGCACTCCCTCTGAATAGTTGAGTAATGGGTTACGCGTGGCAGAAGCTGTTCGATAGCGTACGCTACAGATTGTAGAATCCCGTCATGCTCCTGCATTAACACAGCACCCACGTTAACTTCTGAAGCGTCTGTTCGCAACACAAAACCTTTATCAAAAACAGCAGTGTTCACAATTGGACGGCTGGGAAGAGCAGCACATAAATTGCTAAAAGCTGAGTCCCTTTCAAGAGTCCACTCCACTTTGTTCTTCTGCTTTTTGGCAGCTTGTACTAGCGACTGAGCAAGCTTTGCATACGTCTGTATGAAGTCTCTGTAATAGTCTGCTAGTCCCAAGATGATCGAACTTGCTTTTTTTGTCTCAGAACGCTTTGTGGTAAGCAGCTTATCAACTGTGGTCTCCAATGGACACACATTGCCTCCACCAATTTCATGACCTAAAAATACCACATGGTGGTGACCAATCTCGCACTTCCGTGCCATAATGGTAAGTCCGGCGTCTCTGATCTTTTCGAAGAGCTTGGGTAACGTCGAGATATGTTCTTCCCAGGAATCGGTCGCTACCAGAACATCACCGATATAGTGCTGTACGCCCTTCGTATCTCTCAGCAGTATTCTCATGAGGCGTGTAAATACGGCCAACTCAGTTTTTATGCTAAACGGCATACGCATGAACTGGTACAGCCCAGATGCCATGGCAAAGGCTGTCATTTGTTTTGATTCAGCCGACATGGCAACTTGCCAGTACCCTTTGGATAAATCAAACTTCGAAAAATACCTCCCCCCCCCCCACTTCCACGAACAACCCATCGGTTCGAGGAATCGACTCCGCGTCGGCTTCCAGCGCATCATTTACTTTGCGGAAATTGATGCACAGATGGTATGTGTTGTCGGGTTTCTTCACTACAACCAACGGAGAACTGTATGGAGACGTTGACTTTTCGATCACTCCGAGGCGTACCATTTCTTCCACTTCTGTTTTTATAGTATCCTTCACTGCAAAAGGCATAGGATACTGTAGAACCCAACTGGGTGCAGATGGGTGTAAGTTGACTTGGCACTCCACAATATTCGTTCGTCTAGGAACATCAGAAAATATATCCCTAAATGTTTTCAAGAGCTTCATGATTTCTCGCCGTTGGTGTGGTGACAGAGTCTCAGTGAGTTTGACTCCCACCTAACTATCATTTTGCTTGTTATCGAAGCATGGTATCTGTTGTTCACAAGCTTCATTTTCAATGACCACGAAGGCGCAGTTCATGTCCTCCAGCCCAGTTGTACTTTCACAGTATCTTTTTAACATGTTGATGTAAAAGAGTTTGACTTTGATACCCAAGTCAAACAGGAAGTCAACATCATTTCTTTTACCCACCACTGGAAATCATCCTCTACTTTCTGGAAGGGGCTTGTTCTGAGTAGTCTGCAAGAGGAGAAGAGCCTCATCCCCCACATTTAGGTCAAGCTTCTTTGTTTCCTTATTTATTTTCATTTTTTATCTACAGTGTACTGCAGTCACAAAAGACCATGCAAGTGGGAAATTATACAAATGTATGGTAACACGCACAGGTGTAGCCGAAAGGAACACAAGCTCACGGAAGAATCTATCGCATAGAAATATTACGAAAACCACAAAGCTTTACCTAACTAGGCAACAAATACAGTTTACAGAAGAGGCATGCATATAGAGGAATTAAAACACACACACACACACACGCACACACACACACGCCCCGCCACGGTGGTCTAGTGGCTAAGGTACTCGGCTGCTGACCCGCCGGTCGCGGGTTCAAATCCCGGCTGCGGCTGCTGCATTTCCGATGCAGGCGGAAATGTTGTAGGCCCATGTGCTTAGCTTTGGATGCATGTTAAAGAACCCCAGGTGGTCGAAATTTCCGGAGCCCTCCACTACGGCGTCTCTCATATTCATATGGTGGTTTTGGGACGTTAAACCCCACATATCTATCTATCTACACACACACACGCACGCATGCACGGACACACACACACACACACACACACACATACATACATACACACACACACACACATACTTACCCTTCCTCTTCAGATTATTCCATACTAGAGTGCAAAACGTATAACAGCTGGCAACTGTAGAAAAAAAATAAAAACAACAACGACAATACTCTGCGCGAAATAAGTTCAGAGTGTTATAATGGTATTTGCAACTTATGAAGAACCACTAATAAAAACAGTAAAAAATGATGAAGTACACAAATGAAAAGCATCGAGAAAGAATAAAAAGTCACACGAACAGTCAGTTGTTTAGTACATTCCTGGATAGGTAAGTTGCGCACTTTCAAATGAACTTGCAGGTTCTGAAGCAACAATATTTTTAGGGGGCGAATTCCAATCTGAAATGTTTCGAGAGAAAAAAGAGTACTTGCATTACATGCACTTGTATTAGTGCACTTGTATTAGTGCATGTTTGATGAGAAAGTAGATTATGTGCATGTCGATTTCTCGACATGCGTGACGTAAATGGCTGAAGGTACGCGCGCGCATTCACAATAAGTCTTTTGCGATAAAGCAAACATAAAAATTTAGGTCTTGATATTTTTCTGCACTACTCTAAAGTTGGAATTTTATTTGCAAGCATTAGAGTTTATGGGGACTCTGTTCTTTTATATTTGTTACATACGGAGCGTACTGCCCACTTCTGTACCATATCGAGCCTATGCACATCTTTTGCAGTGAGGATCCCGCGCGTAGTGAACTTTAGGCAAAACGCAGGTTCTGCGGGTGAGAAGCTCAGCAGCATGGGGAGAATTTCTCAGTTGGTGCGTAAGTGAGCGAACTTTTTGAGTAGCTGCTCTACAGATGTATTCGATGTGGGAGGACCATGTAAGACTGTTGGAGATTGTTAATCCCAAATATTTGTACTCCGTGGCTTTTGCGACGGAGTAATTACTAATTTTGTACGTATATAAGAATGTTTGTCTTTTATTGCTTACGCGAAGCAGCACAGTTTTCTCAGAATGAAGCGACTGTGACCATGTTGTGCACCGTTCGTGAATTTCCGCTAGGCTGGTCTTTAAGGAAATTTTGTCATTTTGGTAAGTTATTCTTTTTAAAATTAAACAATCCTCGGCAAAGAGCCTAATTTGAACATCAGGGCACACAGCTGTGGTAATATCTTTCACACACATAAGAAAAAGAATTCGTCCCAATCAGACCTGCGCGCCGGTACCGAAATTGCCGGCGGCGGCGCGGCGCGGAATGGGGAGGGGGGTTCATTTCGTTTCATTTCATTTCATTTTATTTACCCTCAGGGCCATATGGCATTATAGAGGGGAGTGGAAATAAAGTTTACAAGGAAAAGGAAAATACAGTATGAGAATATACAGCATAGAAAATACATATTATACAGCAGAATGTACAGCAGAGAAAATACAGCTTGAGCATAAACAATGCAACAAACTTATAAATGAAAAAGTAAAGAAAAACTCCTGATTATACAATAGTAGCTGTGCAATGACAGTGAACATAATACAATTTTGAGTAACGTTTAGCTCATACAATACTGAGTAAGGTTTGACGAAAAATATTGTTATTAGTAATAGTGACGATGTCTTCGGGAAGGTGGTTCCAATCTACTGATGTACGAGGTATAAATGATCGAGAAAAACACTGGGAATATCAGGATGCGATTCCAACTGTATGACGATGGTCGATGCAAGAAGATATGTATTGAGGATTGAGGATTAATTGGTTATGTAGCATGCGATGAAGGAATAATTTGTTAAATGTACTCAAACGAGACATTTTCCGATGGGATGCAAGGGAAGGAAGGCCTAGGCTGGATTTCATTCAACTGATACTGGCGATGCGATTGTAGTTAGAAAGTATGGAACGGGCGGAGTTATTCTGTACGCGCTCAAGTGAAGTAACCAGGTTATCGTGGTAAAGGTCCCACACTGATGATGCATATTCAAATTAGGAACGTAATAATGTTTAGTACACCTGAAGTTTTAGTGCAGAAGGTGCTTTTGAAAAGTTACGACGTATGTAGCCTAACATGCTATTAGCATTATTATTATTGTATGCAATGTGGGGTGCCCAAGATAAATTAGATGTGATAAGAATGCTCAGGTATTTTTACGAGAAGACTGGATCAAGCGGGAAGTTGCTTAAGTAGTATTTTGATGGGGTGTTAGCAGATCTAGTTACGCGCATTACCTTACATTTAGCGATGTTTAAGTTCATCCGCCATGTGCTGCACCAAGCTGCTACTTTCTTAAGATCAGATTGGAGGCTTAAACTGTCATTATTACTAGTTATTTCACGAAACATGACGCAGTCATCTGCAAAAAGATGAATGTTAGAAGAAAGTGAAGACGTGAGGTAATTATAATAAATTAGAAACAAAAGTGGACCAAGAACTGACCCTTGCGGTGCACCTGAGTGGACCGCAGCAGATGACGAACTGTGATTGTTAGCAGTTACACATTGAACATGGTTAAACAGAAAACACTCAATCCACTTGAGTAAACTGTTGTCAATATTTAGTAGGTTCAGTTTGAACAGTAGTAGTTGGTGACAGATTTTATCGAAAGCCTTACTGAAGTCTAAAAAAATGCAATCAGCACATGATGAACGGTCTAAAATGTGATGTAGTTTGTGAGTGAAATATATGAGCTGTGTTTCGCATGAAAAATGTTTGCGAAAACCGTGTTGTGCTGGTGTAAAAAAAAGAATTCGATTCAAGGAAGTTAATTAGGTTGGTGAAAATGACATGTTCTAATAATTTACAGGAAGTGCTTGTTAACGAAATAGGGCGATAATTTTTTGGAGAGTGTTTATTGCCTGACTTAATGATTGGGACCACCCTCCCGATCTTCCATTGTGTAGGAATGGTTGATGTATCTAAGGACTGTTGAAAGATTTTTGTTAGTATCACTGAACTGTAAGTAACGGTGCTTTTCAGAAATTTGGTACCAATATTGTCATGGCCAGGGGATGAGTGAATGGGCAAGTTATCTATGAGTTTAGTGATACCGGAATGATCAATGGAAATTGGTGGCATGGCAATATAATTGAAGTTTTGCACATCGGGTTGGATGACGTTAAGAACTCGAGAAAAGTTGTTTTTAAAAGTGTCATTAAGTAGATCGGCGCACATGTCAGTAGGAACTGGTTTGTCAAAATCATCTACTAGAACTATGGTGTTATCTGGTAAAGGGTTAACTAAGTGCCAAAATTTACGTACATTATTTGCAAGCATATCTGGGAGAGTTCGAGAAAGGAAATGTAATTTAGAGGATTTTAAGGCGGTAAGGTAAGCGTTCTGCGCTGCTTTGTAAATCGCCCAATGGTATTCAGAAGGCGCTAGTTTTGCTGATCTGTAAAGTCGTTTTTTACATTTAGATGGGCGTTTGATGTAGGCATTGTACCATGGTGCCTGATGATTAGAAATGATGGTTCGGTTAGGAATGTATTTCTTAGTAAGTTAGTCTACTTTTGCACCAAAAATATCCCAGTTCGATTGGACAGAGCGATCACTGAACTGGATAAAAAAGGAAGCAACGAAGTTCAATAGTTCGTCATTATTGACATCGAAATTTGCATTACTGTAATCGACTATAAGTTTATTCACTTTGGTTCATTTTGCGGGTGGCATTTTATTGTGAAAAGCAAGCATAGAATGATCACTGATACCAGGCATATAAGTGATTTCAGAGGCTAGATCAGGCGAGTTGGTCAAGATAAGGTCAAGGGTACTTGAAGTGGTACTGGTTATTCTTGTAGGTTGGGTCACCAGTTGACACAGGCCAAAAGCAGAACACATATCTACGAAATCCTTGGCTTGTGCTGAAAAAGATGATAAGCTTGGTGGATCAGTGTTCCAATTTAAGTTGGGCAGGTTAAAATCGCCTAGTAGAAACAGAGGCGTGAAAGAAAGCGCGAAGCGACCATGTTTATTCAATCGTGAAGTTCACTTATGAACGTTTCCGAAGATGAAGGCGACCGATAGATACCCTAGAATGATTTTTAAGTGACGAATTGTTAGCGGAACCCATACAATTTCAATGTCGTGATTAATCTGTATACATGACGATGGAAGGCATTTTGATATAGCTAAGAGCACGCCTCCCCCTCAGCGCAGTGTGCGATCACAGCGATAAATAGTAAAGCCTTGCACATTATGAAACAATTCATTGTCATGCGTATTTGGAGAAAGCCACGTTTCAGTAAGTGCAATCACATGAGCGCCGCACGAGTCTATCGCGGATGATAAGGAGTCAGACTTGTTAGAAATGCTTCTTATGTTTGAATAAAGGAAGTATAGCTTCGTTTTAGAAGCAGGTGAAAGACCGCCTCCCCTCTTGTTTCCCTATTGTGAACTGTTTGTAGGTTGATGTCGAGCGTGGCCTGCATAAGAAGCTTGTGATTGCGATTATTCGACGATGCCAAGGTTAGTATTGTAGATAAAACACTTGCCGTTACCTAGCATCTTATTGTAGCGAAGTTTAAAGGATGCAGCATTAAACTGATTGTTACAAAATTTAGTTAGCTTTTTGCGGGCGAGGCGGGTGGTTGCTGAAAAATCTTCCGATACACCGATGTTTCTTTTTTTTAATTGGCCTCGGAGCAAAAAAAGTTGCTCTTTAGATTTGAAGTCGCTAAGCTTGACAATTATTGGGCGGCACTTGGTAGGAGAAAAGGAACCTAGCCTGTGTGCCTTCTCAATCGTGCTGCCTGTGAAGGTACTTAAAACTGACTTTATTTGAGAGGTTAGTTTAGCTTCTGTCTCCTGCCATGTTTCTTTGCAATCGGGAAAATCAAAGAAGAGAAGATTGTTTCGCCGTGGGCGATCTTCCAAGTCATCAAGCCGTGTCTGGAGTGAAAAATTGCGTGCTTCGAGATTGTTGACCGAAGCATGCACTTCAGATAGCTCTTCATTAACTTTCTCGAGGATTTCCGATTTTCGCTCGAGGTCGTCGAGGCGCTTTTGTACGGCAATAATCTTTGCCTCTATGTTCTTCTGGCCACAATTATTTGAGTTCATATCAGCTGCTAATTTGTTCTGAACCTTTGCACTTTGCAATGATCTTGTATGAATATCCTTGATCAATTTAAAAAGAACAGGCATTTGCTCAGTTGGGTTTTCAGGCAGAGATTCGATATCTAATAGATTTTCTGAGCACGTAGTTGGTCCCGGATGTGTTTCAATGTCACCAGAGCGTAATAAAAGCAATGCGACTGAAAAACAGTATAATACAGTTTCACATAACATTTGTGGACACGGGAACACTAGCAGAAAGGCGTCATCTGATTTCCTAGCAAATAGCGGTAATGGTTTACACACCTGCATGTTGAACAGTAGATTAGGAAAACTTGATGTGATGCTGTTCCCGTGTCTACTGAAGGAAGGTCGGTGAAAGCAGCAGCCTACGTTCTTCTCTAGGCATGATGTCAGGGTCGATGCGGTTGGCAGTCCGTATTCCACAGCGGAAGATAGCTTTGCCGGCAAGTGCACATGCCCGGAGTCGATGCCGGACGAAAGCAGTATCGGCACCATCGGCGCAGCAGGGGCGGTTATCGGGCTGGCAAAGGCAACCGCTGACCACGACAGCAGGAGTAATGGTAAGTACTGCATGTTGAACAGTAGATTAGGAAAACTTGATGTGATGCTGTTCCCGTGTCCACTAACTTAACTCAAGAGTGAGGAGAAGGGTTAACTCAAGAGTGAGGAGAAGAGAGCAAAGCTTCATTCGAAGTGAGAAAGACGGAAAGAAATTCGCCAATACCAAGGAAATATGGACGGTCTCCTGGAGCGAAGCTCGGTGTTTCTAGATCCTCTTCGCTTCTGCGCAGTGCGCCGGTGGTGTTCCGTGGCCCCGGAGTAAGACAGTGGAAGCCGCCTTCATTTTTTTTTGCTGCCCCTTGCACTTTTTTGGAGGCATTTGATACGGGCCGGGAAAACTGCCATGGCCAGGATGGAAGAATCCGATATTAAGAAGCGCCTCGCGAGATTTCCGCTACAGGAAGGGAGCATGTGCTGCCGCATCGGGAAGGGGTGAATTGGACTCACCAATGTCTATGCCTCAGTTTCTCATGAAGTCAATATCATCCTAATGACGTTACGGGCAGTTTTGAATACCTTTTGCCTTGACTAACACGCACATAGTACTAAAAAATAAGGTGCAAGGAAAGAGCATCGTCATGCAAAAACATGTGACCGGGCGCTAAAGTGACGGGAAGTCGCTACCACCGAACAAATTTTGTCCGAAGTACCGGTAACTTCGCATATAGCTGCCCGGTGATGGATGAACAATAGCGCAAGATTTTGTGTGAAGTGCTGCCCTCAAATGAGCGTAACGTTCGCAAGTCCCCTCTCGTGTGTGACTTTAAGCAAGAACGTGGCTCATGACCAAGTACATCTAATTGCTTTATGCCACAGTGACCCCAAAGCAATGGTTATATATGTATATATATATATATATATATATATATATATATATATATATATATATATATATATATATATGTATTACCAAGGTTTCAAGCACAATCTGCATACATAACTCAATGGATTTCAGGAAGCATCAGTTTATTTTTTCTTAGGCGAAGAGGGGCGGGGCAAGGGAGCTGCATCACAACACCTATATGACGATTTCGTTTGCTGAAACAATCAGACACAATGGCACTTGGTCTGCTTTATTCAGTTATGCACTTATTTATTGCATGAGCAAATGCCAAGGGAGTAAAGCGTACAAACCCGCAGATATATTCGTCTGCCTAAGGAAGGTAATTAATACTCATGTAGAAGCAGTACAGAAAAAATGTCGTTTGAAGGAAACCATGATGTGTGAAATATAGCGCTTGCTACGATAAATAAATATAAACCTCTCCACACTTCCACACTGCCCGTTGTTTGAGAACAACCAGTGTGATTAAGGAATTCTGAAAGCATTTAACCACTCAATACACTGTTCCGTGACCATCATCGTGTGAGGCACAGTGTAAAGAATGTGAAATAAACATTGTAGTAGACCAAGCGAAACGTGTGTCTAACGTCATTAAGAAGAACGAACATGTAACCAATAGTTGCGAAAGGCTTTAGTGCAGCGTCAGATTCAACTCACTGACGACCATCGGGACCACACGTTTCGGCTTTCACTGGTTAACCATATGCACGGAGTGTTTGGGCGGTGATTTTTTTTTGCTGCTGTCGCTTGCTAGAGCTCTAGAGAATCGCACTATAACTTTCAGGAAATTCGGGTGGTGCATTCATTCAACTATTTTGGGAATGATGGGAAGTACACTGCTTGGATGGCATTGCGTTAGTTAGCGAATTGCCTACGGGTGTTCTCTGTTTCGATTTGGTTCTGCGCGAAGCAGCTTCATCCGGCCTGCAGTGTTCACAGGCGTGCGTATATTTGTGTGTCGGGGAGCGGCGCAAGGAACGAAATCTTCTTGAAAGTGGCGGGAGAATGATAGCTTTTCTGGTTTGGGAAACGTTGCATATTTAGGGTTGCTATTTCATAGTTTTGGCAAAGTGTCGTTCATGTACCGATCCCCATTAATGTATAATCCAAAATTTACCAAAGAAACTGCATAGATTTCACTTTATTGTCTGTGTAATTACGTCTTCCCTAGACGCACTCAACGTGGCTGGAAAATTATGACGAAGCTACGTGAACGCCTCTCAATGATCTGCTGAACCTCCCGGCGCTAAAAAAATCTCTTCTGCTCTGCACTAAACGGTTTTTACAGCAGAGTGAGAGATCCGTTGTATACAAATTACTGCTTTCATGATCTTTCTGTGCATGAGCACATGTGGCTGCCGTTTGTGTAAAGAAAAAAAGTGTTTGTTAGTTACTGTTCTATAAAGTAGATTACAGACAAAATAGACGCAAATACCCGCCACCAAACAACAAATTTGACAAAAGACAGGCTGTAACTCAGAGGTTATCACAGACGAATACGTAGCCCAGCCCGGTGATCCTACGCCTGTGTTATCCTCACCTATACCCGACGGACGCGTGTAAAGCGTGCGGGGAAAGGACCACACTGCGGCACATGCTTTGGGAGTGTGCTGGAAAAGTTCACGTCACTGCCATCGTTCCCTTCGCGACGAATGTTAGGCAGGAACGAACTCCGAGGCCAAATGCTGCTGCCACCACCCCGCGAGGGCAGGGGCCGGACTCCGCCGCGGCTGCGGTCACTGTTGCCGATCGGCGGCTGGGAGGCGGAACTCACCAGGCACAAGCTGGCCGATAAGCTTTGCGCCATCCAGGAAGCTGAAAACGCCGCCCGGGTCCAAGAACTTCGAGCAGTCACCTGAGGCACCGCCGTCCTAATTGACGGAGAGTGGGAAGGGACAGGGGTAACTCTCCTCTTTCCCCCCTTGCCCGGTAAAACTGCCGAACTTTAACTAAAGTTCATTCATTCATTCTTTTATTCATTCATTCAATCATTCATTCATTCCTAAATTGATGATGGATATTCTAAGTTCAAAACGCATGTTTATTTTTATCATTTCAAAATATTTTTTTATTATTTGCTAGCGCCAAATCTCGAGAATTCTTAGCACTGTATAGTACCCCAGTTCGGTTGAATTTGTCCCGGTTTTCGGTCAATATCGAGGTCACGCAGAGCTTCTGCGATCAACTTTTTATTTGGAAAAATGAAGCAAGCCTTTATTGACAATAAGTCTATGTCACTTTGTTTTATTCTCAATGAACGAGCGCCGCGAATGGCAAGAACGAAATCCACCCGAAGCAGACGAAGCTTCTACTTTCCATCAATCCTATTATGGCTGGAGAGTCCGGTGTCTAGCCTGTTGGCACATAGATTGGAATCGAGGAACCCATCGTTCATAAAACACATATACAAGAAGACAAATAAGACAACCACACACGCTGGGGCTTGTGGCCGTCATGTGTTTTTTGGAGGCTGGGTTCCTCGATTCCAAGCCATGGTGGTCAAAGCGCAGTTCAATCAGCCTCACTTGCCCCACGTAGACATTTCAAAAAATTAATTTCAGCGCAAACAAACGACTCATTCAAGTACACACACACCCACGCATCAAACATGCACAGCTCGGTGTTTGTGTGCGTGAATGTGTCAAGTGTTCGTGCTGAAATTAATTTGTTGCAATGGTCCACCAGGTAGTCCAACAAAAAGTTCACTCGAGTAGACACTCGAGCCAAATTCTACTCTAGGTTTTGTGTTATGAAATTTTACGCTGAAACTCTGACCTTCTCAATCGGCATCAACAGTGCGCTTGTCGACCACCGAGGACACTGTGATGTGAAAACACTTGCTGACTTCGGTCGTTTTGGTAAAAGTTAGGATGACCGGTGTGGCCAGAGCCTTTATATTGTACGGCGTTGTGTGCCTTTATACCACGTGGGGTTAGCACATTTGCGGCGGCAATACATATATATATATATATATATATATATATATAGGCAGGCATGGTGGTTGAGTGGCCGTAGCGTTGCATATAGTCTAGTAGATCCTCCGTGAGCGGTCACAACGTGGTTTATTTCGACGTTTCGGCCTAGAGTCTGATGAAGGCCAGACTCTAGGCCGAAACGTCGAAATAAACCACGTTGTGACCGCTCACGGAGGATCTACTAGACTATATATATATATATAAATATATATATATATATATATATATATATATATATTTATTCTTCGCAAACCCTGATGAAGACCGGGGTCAACCAGTCGAAACCGTTGGTATTAAAATTAAGACAACCGCTAAGTTGTGTTTCTTCTCTTCCCAAGTAGGTTTGGCCAATTGGAAAACATATTTAGTATATATATATATATATATATATATATATATATATATATATATATATATATTTATATTTATATTTATATATATATTTATTTATTATTTAATAATAAACGACGAATTGTGGCGTGCCGCCACCCGGTAGCGACGCACAGCTCTAGTCCCAGTACGCTTCTCTGAGGCACATTCGACGTAACTGACAAGCGAGTGGATGAGCACCCACTGACATCAACGAACTGAGTACGGTTTGACAAGTACTACTTAATTGAATTTATTGTAAAACATGGTAGACCAAACATGTGAAGTTTGCTTTGGAGTTTAATGTGGAATACACGGTTGAAAGCTTTGCTGAAATTCAAAAATATAAATGAATCAGACCGGCCCAGTCGAGGGTTAAAGCGACCTCATGAATAGTTCTAGCAAGCTGTGTAATTGTTGAAAGGTTTTTGAGAAAGCCATGTTGGGGGTCAGATAGCAGTTCATGCCGTTGAAGGAATTTGATTATGAAAAGTACGAGTATATGTTCAAGTGTTTTGCAGCAGGATGACGTCAGAGATATCGGGTAGTAGCTTTACTTTTTTAAGTGATCTCCTTTTTTTTGTGAACTGCCACTACCCGGGCGACACGCCAATCATATAGAATGATAGCTTACTTTAAACATAAATGAAAAATTGCTGCGAGTATGTAGTACACAGGCTGGGCATACCAGCGCAAAAAGCATTCGGAATGTTCTCGGGGCCACCTGAAGATCTTTCTTTAAGGTTCTATAAAAGAGAACAGACACCCTCAACAGGTATAATGTTCTCAACAAAATCTGATGGCCCAAACAACCGGACGCCGCTTTCGGCTGGAGTATTCATTCAACACGTCAGCTATGCCGCTAAGTTCCATTATTAGGACATCCATTTCTTTTATTTGGTCTCTTTGTTTAGATTTTGAGCAGAGAAAACGCCAGAATTTTCCCGTATTAGTTTTTGTTTTAATTTGGGAAAGTAGTCTCAATATATTTCTTTTTCGCGCACGACAGCGCACTGTGTAATCTTCCCCGAAGTTGACGTAGTGATTCGTTATTGAAGGCCTTTTTTTGCCTTGTCGTTTAATCCTACGCTTCAAATGGATAATGTGTCTATCAACCCAGGGGTTGCGGCCATTTGACTTGATGCGCTTCGAGGGAACAGAATTTTCAGTGTACTTTTCAACAGTTGCTTGAAACGTATTCAACATAATTACAGCATCATGGTCTTGCAAGTTTTCTGCAAGCTACCACAGCTCGTCGAGAATCACATCATCATTCACCTGATTAAAGATTTTGACAGTTTTGCTTTTGGGCCTAGTCTTCACGCAGTTATTTATGGCACAGGAAAAAAGAACTAACTTATGGTCTGATACGCTATCCTCCACACAAGCGGAATAATCAGCAATGCTTCTGTTGGCAAATATAAGATGGAGAATGGCGCCACCCCCTTCAGATTCATGGGTGGTTTCATAAGTAACCTGAAGTAAGTCACTTGCTAGAATTATAACTTGTAGTGCATTGTCAAGCAAGTGAAATGTAGTGGTGCAACTCAAGTTATTGATGGCACACTAAAATCCCCAGCCAGTGTTCCACTAACGTTCGTCGACATGTAATCTGATAAGGACAGCAATAACTCAGGGGGCGAAGATGGAGATCTGTAGAGCACACACAGTCTAACTGCATGTCTCCAGCAGCTTATATTAAAAGAAAAGACATTCATGATTTTCTAATTGTTGTAGTAATTTAGCTAATAGTGTGTTTTTTTAAGATAAAGGCGATTGCACCTCCCCGTGAAGTACGATCGCGACAGAAAATATGGTGCGAGTTGTCAACTATTACCTCGTCTGGCACGCACTCATGCAGCCATGTTTCCGTTATTATCGTATAATGAGTATCGTCGCCAAGAAGGAGGCACTCGAGTTCTCTTGTTTTGTTCACGATGCTACGAGCATTAACATTAAGTATTGTAAGACATTTTGGTCCCGCGCTTGCATGGTTTCATAAGGCATTTGATGTGTTGTGGCCGAGTTCTACAGACTTACTCCTTGCTTCTGCGCTATCGTGCGTAAATGCTCTCAAACTGCTCGATTGTTTCTTTCTTCATGACACATATAAAAAATGCCATCTTCTTTTGGTTCGTCATGAATAAGTGTCACCTTCTTGTCGTTTAACCTATCTTCTTTCCCGGACTGCCACAGAAGCCGTCACTTATGTCGAGTTGAAGAAGAATAATCATTACTATTAGATATAATAGGAATATTGTTGATAGTTGATATATTGATATATTCTAGTAGTATCGACGCTGTTATTCCCGTGACGCCGCCAATTTTTATACGCCAAGTTCAGGGTATCTTCAGCACATTCACGTAGGCCTACAACGTACTGATAAGTCGTCCTTAGCTCGGGGTTTACTTCATCTTGAGTCTACAACTCTTTCATGATAGTCATCGGCCCGCGTACACGTCAGCCCTAGATAAGTAAGAAGGGTGAAAAACCTATGATCTCTGGGGAAACCTACCGGTATGCCAATAGCGTTGGAGCTTGATACCGGTCCAACAACTGATGTTTTTCATGACAACCTTTCTGAGCATTTTTTTATATTTCCATTGAAGCGCTCTACAAGCCTATTGCACATGGGGTGATAACAAGTTGTGGTCATCATCTTGGTAGACAAAAGCTTCATGGTTTCCTGCATTAACTCTGACGTAAACATGAGCCTTTGTTTGTAAGTAACTCTTTAGGAATTCCGATCCTTGAGAACATATCAAGAAGTCTCTCTGCCACAGTGGGTGCATCAATCGATGGGATCACAACAGCGTCAGGATATCTCGTCGTAAAATCAATTAGCACCAGAATTTACCAGTTGCCTTTCAAAGGCGATGGTTTCACATGTCCTATTACATCAATGCCCACTCTTTCAAAAGGTGTATCAATAATGTGCATCTGGCCCAACGAAGACTTAGACAATCTTCCTTTAGGCACAGTTCTTTGGAAAATATCACATGACAGAACAAACCGTTTTATTTCTGCCTGCATCCCGGGCCAATAAAACGCCTCCTGCAGGTGATAACTTCCGCGTTGAATTCCTTGATGGTCAGCGAGAGGACTGTCATGGGTGATTTTCAGCATATATGCACGCACGCATTTTGGTAAGACAACTTGTTTAATTTTTTTTCCGTTGCGAAGGTCATACTCTCTCTAAAGGAAACCGCTTTTCATGATAAATACTTCATAATTGCCCCACCTAGTATGGCGAACCACGTAAATACAGTCAAAACACAGATGAATCATCCTTTTGAGCAACACGCAGGTCATTCTTTGTGATGGCAGGGAATCACATTTCCTCTCCATACTGGCTGGACAGCTTTCTCACCTTCGCTATTGCAACCTTCATGGGACTCTGTGCCCTATCGTCTTCTGGTCATTTGTGACGACATTCTTCTTGATCCTCCTTATGTGACCATCAGAGGTCAGGATCAAAAGGCGCTCGCACTCTTCGTATATTCCCAGTAGTAACCTCATACAGGGGACGTGGCATGCATTTTACCAACACCCGTCCTGCACAATACGAAGTAGACAGGTATATCCACGCTTATGGCAGTTCGTGTGATGTTGCGTCCGCAGGGATGACAGTGCTGTATTTTCCAGTCAAGGCTGCGCTGGTGGCGCACTCTAGGGTTATCCAAAATACGCCAGAAATACCCGAGCTTATAAAACTGAAATCTAAGACAGAGCGGGATCGGTCTCAGATAAATCTGGGAGTTTTAGCGCAGAGGCATGATAAATTATTGTCTAAAGACCAGTCTCACAAACGTTGTCCACATTTCTGAGTCCTAAAACTTCAACTTGTGTGGTGAGAAATAAAATACCCGACCATAATTTTTGTTTGCACCACAAATTAAAAGTCATGTCTAAACATCACGTGTCTTGTACACCCACAAAAAAGTAAATATTTACTAGAAAGTAGGGTGAGAATCCAGGCAAGTTGATGTCTAAAGCGAAAGTTTCGCATTCAGGGGATACATGTTTGTACAATTTTTGACCTTCGAACTAGTTTTAATATTGACAAACAACGTTAAACTTTCACCTTTCGACGGCTCATTTAGGCGGAAAGACCGGAAGTTAGGTAAGTAAAACCAATGATAAGCTGACAGCCATGTTTCTTGCAGTGCAATAATGTCTGGAGTGAATTCACAAAACAAATACAATAAATATGTACTAGCTGAAGTAATAGATCGGTCGTTCCAATGAAGAATTTCGAGAGAACCTATCATTTTGACAAAGTGTTTCGGCAACAACCTTATCTAAAATACTTTCTTTAACAAAATTGATCTTCGATAGGTTATCTTTTTTGGTATTTTTGCTTTTTATTGTTTTGAAGAGCTAACTTTTTTGGAGACAGGTAATCGAGTGCGCTTTCGGGATTTGATGTCCATGTCCATATCATTAGAATCCTGACCATTTTCCAGTATGTCATCACTTATCTTCCGGCTGTCTGTACGAGAGGGCCCTGCAGCCTTTATTTCTGAAGCTGCTGACTATGCTTCTGCTTCACTTATAGGGAGACTACCGTCAGCATGTTGTGAAGCATCCCCCATATCTCTCGGCGACTCATAAACTTGTGTCAACTGATTTGCTAGAATATGTGATAAGGACTCACAAACGGTGCTATCTAGGGGGTCTATAGCTTTCTCCAGTGCCTTTTCGATCATGTTCGCAATGGACACTGAAAGAGAGCCTTCCAAAGTTGCACTATGTCGGGCTGCAGCACCATCACAATTCCGGGTTCTAGCGTGAATTTCAGCAATGGCGTCTTTTCGTGAACATCGTATGCAACCATAGATTTTCAGAATTTGAATCTCATGTGGTTTGGTTGAGTAATTTGCTTATCTGTGCAGTGCGCTTCGTGACAAAGACTACACTTTTCGTGAGTACTACTGCATTCATTTGCATTATGCGCCTCACCACAGCTTCGGCATCTGGGATGACCTGCATCCTTTTAGGGTGTGTTCATAGCGCCAAAATTTTGAGCCTGGAGGGAATGACATGACATTTGTTCCACTCTGAATAATAGAGGCCATGCCTTGATTTCAGTGGGGCGAGTTAACCCGGCTAATGCGACAATCACGGACTAGGGAAATTATTCTTTTCTACCACTCGTGCGAACCTATAAAGTGCAGTTGCACCTGCCTCAGAAAACATCTCTAGGACCTCAGCTGGAGTCATGATGATGTCGACGCCTCGAATAATACCTTTGACGCATGTTAGGTGAGGAGGAATAAAGGTGCTTACCGGATCGGTTGCGAACATTGATCATTTTGGTAAGCCTGTGACACAGAGATGGTGAAGCTAAAAGCAGACAATGCCTCCCTCACCGAACCGCCAGACCTCTGTCATGCTGTTACAGTGAGCTATCGCTGCTTTCAGTTCCGACTGGATCACTTTTCGGTTTTTCATCTTAATGACACCGTCGTTGCTTGGGACTAGGGCCACAGACACGAAAGCAATGCCATTGCGTAGGAACTTGTCTACTGGTAGCTCCTGCGGAAGAAGAGAAGCATACCAGATGTAAGCCCCTAGTTCAGGTGTAGAAAACGGCATCTGTCTGGACTGACTAGCCAAAAAGGCACTAGCTAAGGCACAAGTAGTGGCTACTCAGATTTCAGCCATACCCCTAGAGCCAACAAGCGGGCAGGACACTGGAGCAAGCAGCAGGACAGCAGGCACCTTGCTTGCTTGCTTGCTTGTTCCTTTCTTTTGTGGCTCTTACCCACTAAGGGGGATTGGCCAAGAAGCCGGTGGTTAATGCAAGTCAATACCTATAGATTTTCGAGAATAGGGGAATATGATTACTGTGTTTTGACGGTGAAATTATTTTGGCGCAATGTCAAAAAAGGGGGGGGGGAGAAATAATAGAATTTGTTGAATATCTGAGGTGGAATCGTTATATGAAATTCTCCTGAAAGATGAATCATTGCAGTGTATCAGCTAAATAATAAGTGGTAGTGTGGCTAGTAAACAGTAGAGCTGATTGCTGAGTAGAGTAAACAGTAGAGTAAACAGTAGAGCTGATTGCTGACTCAGCAAGGTAATCTTCTTGTGTTATATATGAATTCGCAGAGAGCCCCGCAGATGTTCCTGTCGCTGTGTCCCAATGAAGTGGCCCCAAAAGACAAAATATTGGGAGTATTAGGTGATATTCCTAATTTTCTGAATAAAATTTCGAAGCAGTTTTTTCTTTGATTTTTGAATCGGTGACATGTGATAAGAAAATGGTTGATATGTTCAGGTTCGTTACAGCTTGAGCACAGAGGGGATGGCACCAGACCAGACCTGTTTAGGTAGAAATTAAGAGGTGGTACACGGCAACGTAATTTTGTTATCAAGACTTCCAATTTACGCGTGGAACAGCATTTATTATTCCATGTGAAGTGCAGGTGCGAGAAATCTGGATTCGGTATCATGATTTTTGATGAGTCTTCAAGAAGGGAAAGTTTTCTAAACCTCGCTGCTGTTACATAAGCTGTAGGAGGCGTGATTGGCACAATCGGAAGATCAAGAGATGTTCGCGCAAGTGTGTCAGCCATCTCGTTTTTAAGTATACTACGATGGCCTGGCACCCATATGATTCGCACTAGACGAATGTTTGCTGTGAATAATGATTTAAAAGTCTCTAGTACTGCTGATGTCGACGACGAAGATAAGAATGAACACACGGAATACGAGTCAGACACTATCGCAGCTGTCGAATGAGTCGCAGGAAGTTTACGAATAGCTAGTGTAACGGCCATTACTTACGCTTCAAATAATCGTGTATAATCTGGGAGGCGTAATAAAAATGACCAGAATAATGAGAGAAAAAATACCCACCCTGCCTTCTCGCCACTCATTGATGCATCCGTTGCAATTATACATTAGTGCCTCATTGAGACAGGTGTTGTTCTATCAATCAAATATTTAAATTAAATATCACTCAAATATTTAGAGGGCAAGTGTGTAGCGTTCATTCGGAAGAAATCATCAAAATTTATTTGGACTTGGCCGATTGGTTTGGCAGATGGTGTGATCTCGAATATATTAACATTTAAAGCATCTAGAAGTGTTTGAACAAATAGCACTTGGAGTTTATATACACGGGACCAATGCTCATTGAAAAAGACACCAGGCTCGGCAAAGAATACAAATGGTCGCCTTCCTAAAGTGGATTCAGAAAATTTTAAATAGGTGTTTACTGTTAAAATACAAAATCTGCAAGCAAGGGTGGGTATCCGAGCTTCTTGATACAAAACATTCTTAGCTGTGAATTTTGGCACACCTAAACAACTACGTAGGGCTTCCCGCACTAAGAGAATGAGGGGGTTTATTTTTTATGCTGGTCCACCAGAGAATAGTACACATCCGAATTCAAGAATCGGACGAACGTACATGCGATAAATCATCATCAGCGTATCTCTGCGAAGACCGGAACGGAGGCAGCAAATCCTACCTATCATTCCAACAGCGCGTGGAGCCTTAATTTTAATATATTCAATGTGGTCACGCCAGCTCTGTTTTTGATCGTACAGTACACCCAGATATTTAATACAATTAACCTGGGGTATTATTTCTTGACGGTACTGAAAAGAAATAGTAACTGGTGCGTCCAATGGAAAAACTATTATAGCACTTTTACATACGTTCAGATTCGTATGAATTTTCTGAAACCAGGTTTCCAATGTTGCCAAATAACACTGTGAAGTCGAATGTAGTGAATAAATATCGTTGTCAGATGCAAAGAACGCGATATCATCTGCATATACATATACTTGTACCGTATCACTCTGTGGTATTGCACTTAACAAAGTGTTAAATAGTACAGGCGATAGAACAGAGCCTTGAGGAACACCTCTCGTTTGGCTATACTTGGGCGTGGAAACACCTCGTTGGAAGCAATAAAACTTTCTGTCTTTTAAAAAATCATATATCCGATTTGTTATGTACTGCGGGAACGTAAGCTCTTTTGGGACATTGATAAGAATAGGATGTTCAACACTGTCATATGCCTTGGCTAAATCAAGGGTTACTAGGGCCGCATATTGTCGTCTGTGCCGAGCAAGCTTTATACGAGCCTCTAAATCAACATGCGCCCACCAGATAGAGTAACCTGGTCTAAATCCAATCTGGCGCGCACTGAGTATCGCATTATCTGTTATGAACTTCGTAACATGAATGTAAAGTATTCTTTCTATTAACTTAACTACGTGTGATGTTAAAGCGATTGGCCTAATGTTATCTATCTGCATTCCTAGTCCCTGTTTTTTAAGAAGCGGTATTATTTTTGAAAGTCTCCAGTCAGGAGGTATCCAACTACTTTCAAGTGAATAGTTGACAACGTTAAGAAGGTCTTCAGGAGAGATATCGAATAATATTTTTAACATTTCTGAAGTGACGCCATCTGGTCCAGGACCTGTGTTTGGCAGAATACGAACGACGTGCGCAAGTTCATCCCTACTTACTTCAATAAAATCATTCCCGAATGACGGTTTTGCACACTTTATTTTGATTTGTGATGTAAATCTCTTCTCCAATCCTATTGCATATTCCGTTAATGTATCTTTCAAATCTGTTGAAGAAATAATAACTTAGTCAATATTTACGTGTGCGGTAATAGCTTTACAATTACGGAGAAATCTGAATAAAGCTTTCTTGTTGCCACTCTTGGATAAGTAGCTGTACCGTTTTTCTTCATAATCGTCTTTCGCTAATGAAACTGTTCTCTTAAAGGTAGCTTTAGCAAGTAAATAATTTCTCCAATCAGTCGGACATTGGTTGGTGATAAGTTTTTTCTATGCAGCCTTGCGGCATCTATAATCTCTGGCCCAATCCGCATTGCACCAGGCAGATATGAATTTTCCCTTCGTTGAAGATTTAGTGAACTGTGATTTTTTTTGTACACTTTAGGGTGGAACAAAGGCTCATAGCTTTCATATTTGCTTTCATATTGGGCAAAGAAGACAGCGTTGACTGTAAGTTCTTTTTAAATTTAGAGTAGTTTACAAAACTTTGCACCTGCCGATCTACCGCCACTAAAGGAATGCTGACTTCAAATACCAGGGGGCAGTGATCACTACTTGTAGCAGTATCAAGAAAAGTCCAAGACGATATTGTCACACTTGAGCCAGCAAATGTCAAATCTAAGACGGACCTCGAATTACATCGAACGAATGTCGAAACTCTGAAGTTCCAACAAATAAGGTTATTCCGATTAGTCCAGTCCCACAACCGTTTTCCTGATGAATCAGTGCGGCATCCCCATGAAACGTGATGGAAATTGAAGTCTCCCGCAAATAGTATACTGTTTCTGCAAAAACTCACAGCCACGTCAAGGGCTCTTTCATCTTGTATTCCAGCCGGAAAGTAGTTGTTGACTATAGATAGTGGCGCGCATCCGGGAAAGTGAAGTTTCAGAACCAATACTTCATAATCGCGTGATATTTGTTGGTAAACTAGGTGTGCTTTATGGCAAATTTTAGATGAAATGAAAAACTATAATCCTCCACCACGTGAGTCTTGGTCAAGTCGAAAGCACTGATAGTTTTTTAGATAACAGTTGTGATCAGCAGACAGCCAAGTTTCTTGTAAAATTATGACGTCTGGAGATTGTTGAGAAATTAGGTATAATAAGTCTGTAGTTGCAGAGAGAACTGAACGGCAGTTCCACTGAAGTACTCTAAGGTACCCTATGATGATAAGCAAGCAGTAGCAACTGCTTGATATAAGATACTATCTTTCAAAAAGTCCGCTTGAGTCCTAGGTTCCTTCACACTCTTTTTTGTTTTTGGATGAGAAGAATTATTAAGTTTGCTAGCGGGTGATCTGGTGCGTTTCAAAAGGCGAGCATCCATATCTACATCCTGATTAACTATTGATTCTGAATCAGATATACCTTCCTGCTCAGTTGTGTTAGGACTAGAAAGCATTGCCTCATTATCGATAGAGGCATCTGACTGATGTTCGGCAGGTTTATTGATTGAGGCATTAGAAGGTTGGAGTTATTCGATCATATGCACCCGACAACTGTGAATCCATAATATTATTGAGTGAGTCAGACAGAATGAGTAAACATTTTTCTAATACTTTTTCTACGGCCTTTTCTACCATAGCAGAAATGGACTGAGAAAGTAATGCATCCATAGAAAGAGGTGGACGAGCTGCTATACCGGCGTAACCCTGACTCCTGCTTTGAATCTCTGCAATTGCTTCTCTACGAGAGCATCGTCTCCTTTCAATGATTTCAATCACCTGAAGTTCCTTTGATCTTGCAGGGCAGTTAGGATCGTCTGCAGCGTGATTTGCCTTGCACAAACAGCATGTCTTATTGTCTGATTGACACTCGGCAGTACTATGACCAGCCTCGTATATGGCCCCGCATATGCGGCATCGAGTCTCCGATCGACAACCTTTAGTACTGTTCCCAAAGCGCCAACATTTAGCCCATTGCAGCGGACGGGGAGCCAAAGCTTCAACCTTATAGATAAGCGGCCATGCCTTGATCTCCAAAGGGCGATCTGTTCCAGCGAATGTGGCAATTACAGTTTCAGTGGGAACTTTTTGTTGGTTTTCCTGTTTGGTACAGCGGTAAACAGAAATAACACCTACTGGGGAAAAGATGTCCAAGACTTCTGCTGGGCTTAGACTTGTGTCTACCCCCCGAACCAATCCTTTGCAGCAAGCTAGATGAGGTGGTATAAAAGAGCTCACGGGATGTGATGCAAAAGTAGTGCACTTCAGAAGGTCTTGGATGCAAGCCTTGTCTGGTGAGCAGCATAGTATCCCCCCGCGTCCAAACTGACGAACCTCTGTTATCAGTAGAGACTGGGGAGTGATTGCACGAAGTTCCGTTTGGATTGTCTTGGGATTTTTTATGCGGATGAACCCACCGGTGGTCGGCACCAAAGCGACAGGAACGCTACGGGTTCCATAGCGGAGAAACACCTCCAGGGGAAGATCTTGAGGGGGAACAGAGGCTGACCAGAGGGCAGGCCTCTTGCCCGGAGAAGAAACAGACATGAAATAAGAAGAAGTTACACTTATCAATGCACTAAAACAGTTACGGAACAAGAGGTAGATCTAATAAAATAAAAGTAACCGCCGGCTACTTGACCGCAACCCTGAGGATTGAACTAGGAACTCAGGCGCAGGCACGAAGTTTGCTTGCTTGCTTGTTCCTTTCTTTTGTGGCTCTCACCCACTAAGAGAGATTGGCCAAGAAGCCGGTGGTTAATGCAAGTAAATACCTATAGATTTTCTAGATTAGGGGAATATGATTACTGTGTTTTGACTGTTAAAATAATTTGGCGCAATGTTAAAGAAAAAAGAAAAAAAAGGGGGGGGGAATAATAGAATTTGTTGAATATCTGTGATGGAATCGTTATATGAAATTCTCCTGAAAGTTGAATCATTGCAGTGTATCAGCTAAATAATAAGTGGTAGTGTGACTAGTAAAATTTCAGAGCTGATGGCTGACTCAGCAAGGTAATCTTCTTGTGTTATATATGAATTCGCAGAGAGCCCCCGCAGATGTTCCTGTCGCTATGTCCCAATGAAATGGCCCCAAAAGACAAAATATTGGGAGTATTAAGTGATATTCCTAATTTTCTGAATAAAATTTTGAAGCAGTTTTTTCTTTGATTTTTGAATCGGTGACATGTGATAAGAAAATTGTCGATATGTTCAGGTTCGTTACAGCTTGAGCACAGAGGGGATGGCACAAGACCAGACATGTTTAAGTAGAAATTAAGAGGTGGTACACGGCAACGTAATTTTGTTACCAAAACTTCCAATTTACGCGTTGGACACCATTTATTATTCCATGTGAAGTGCAGGTGCGAGAAATCTGGATGCGGTATCATGGTGTTTGATGAGTCTTCAAGAAGGGAAAGTTTTCTAAACCTCGCTGCTGTTACATAAGCTATAGGAGGCATGATTGGCACAATCGGAAGATCAAGAGATGTTCACGCAAGTTTGTCAGCCATCTCGTTTATAAATATACTACGATGGCCTGGCACCCATATCATTCGCACTAGACGAATGTTTGCTGGAATTAATGATTTAAAAGTCTCCAGTACTGCTGATGTCGACGACGATGATAAGAATGAACACACGGAATACGAGTCAGTCACTATCACAGCTGTCGAATGAGTCGCAGGAAGTTTACGAATAGCTAGTATAACGCCGTTAATTCCGCTTCAAATATTGGTGTATAATCTGGGAGGCGTAATGAAAATGGCCAGAATAATGAGAGAGAAAAAATACCCACACCTGCCTTCTCACCACTCATAGATGCATCCGTTGCAATTACTGTATTAGTACCTAATTGAGACATTTGTTGTTCTAATAAATCAATCAAATATTTAGAGGGCAAGTGTTTAGCGTTCATAGGGAAGATATTGTCAAATTCTATTTGCACTTGGCCGATTGGTTTGACAGATGGTGTGATCTCGAAAATATTAACATTTAAAGCATCTAGAAGTGTTCGAACAAATAGCTAGAACACGAAGTTCCAGCCGTGCAAATCGTCTTCGTCGTCTTTGAGGTTGAGGTGCGTTAGGTGCGTACCTAATGTCTCCTCTTGCTTGCTTCTTCGTCGTCTCGGGGCCTGCTTTGGCTCTCTCTGCCTTGGCTCGTACCCACTATGGGGAATAGGCCATTCAACCGGCTTGCCAACGTCGTGAGTCTCTCCTCTATGCGCACTTCTCATCGCATTTTTCTTCGCGCCCGAACTACCACCTCGCTTCCACCAGGCGAATTGATCTCCTACGTCTATGTCGGCTTTTCCGCTACACCACTTGACACACGTGCGCATGTCTCATTACAACATTTCCGGTGCCATGGAACCACAGCCGGGCTAGAGGACGGCGCGCCTGCGCGCAGCTTCTCGCCGACAGATGAGAGACGTGGCGTGGGTGAGGACTTGATGCTGACGTGAACAGTGGGCTTGAGCATTGCGAGCAGTGGAGAGGGTGAAGCGAGTGACATGACACGCGGCGAGCGGTGACAGGCTAGAAAGAGAGAGTGACGTCACGTGCGCACACTGCGAAGGAAGGCATGGCCTACTTGGTACCGCCCCGGTGCAGAGAGACGGCGTTACACAGGCTATTCAAAGAGCTGCTTCGCACATAACAATGAAAATGACCCGATAATGTATTTTCTCAAGGGCCTGCCATTGGTCTCTAGGTTTACTCAAGTACCGAAGCAAATCAAACATTTCTCGGAATGCAACCGCAGGGACCTTCAGCCGCCTTTATTGTAAAGAAAGCAGCGAGGCCGTAACCAAGCACTTAAAACAGTGACCGGGCAGGTACAACTCAGTAACAGTGAGGGGAAGTCTTTGTGTTCCTTTCCTGTTAAAGGGTGAAGGGTACCCCATTTGAACACGCCTATGTTTTTTTTCGTCAAGGTAAGAGTGCTAACGAACTAGAGAGGTATGTTCGTTCATTTTGCTGACGCAGACACGATTTGTAGGCCACACAGAGATATATTGGCGGGGAAGTTACGTTTTCTTTTCTCTCGAAATCTTCAATTTTTTCGTCAGTAAAGACACATGAGCTATATTGAGACTGTTGCAGTGCAGCCGCTGACCCTCAAAACTCATCAACATGTGGCCTCTTCACTGCCCCTTCTAGCAAATCGTTCAAAATATACCTGTACAATTTTTGAGTAAACAGGCAGTTATAAGTACTTACAAAATCTTAAAGAAAGAAAATAATGTGGCGCATGAATTATGGCACTCGGCCGCTGTGCTGGAAGAATTGCGTCTGTATGTCCATTCGTCCACCCGTTCGTCAGTCCGTCTGTGCGTCCATTATTCAATCCTTGCGTTCTTCCGGGGTTCTGTCCATGAATTCGTACATTATTCAGCTCTTGCTTCTGCTCATGTGTCCGTCTCTCTTATTGTGCACACTTCTTTTGGACCAATGTCATCTAGGAAATGAGATAAGAAATGTTGATGAGACAGCGCCATCTATAGCTTTCGGAGATACTGCATGTTACACCTAGCGCAGGACAAGAATAGGCTAAGAGGAGCTTCGCCCCTAAAATTGGAGGACTGGCAGCATGAACTGGAAGCTATGTAGGGAGGGATGGCACGTTATGAAAATTTTCTGCACTTTAGGACCTTGAAAATGTTCATTTTCTCTGAACGTGCGGATTACTTCTAGGGGTATCGCGAGTGAGTGCACAGGCATGTCGGACCATCCCACGGTGGCCGCACTAACTTATGCAGCTCACAATAGTGAAAGCGGCTTGTGGCCGTGATCTTTGAGTTCACGGTGATATGGGTTTCTAACATATTTGTCATTTGTCCAGGAAACAGCAATTCATATCTACCTGACATTGAGAATCATTTGTCAATTCCAGGTTGAGTGCTGCGCTCTAGTGTTTGGCTCTCGTGTTCTCGGAAGCCTTGACTACCGATCAGCGGCGTTTTCTCACCATGCTGAAAAAGTGTTGCAGGGCCTCTTTTTTAAAGACACCAGGTGGATAATGTTATCCGGAGACCTCCGCTACGGCATTTGTCATAATCCAAGTAGCTTTACGATGCCGAAGATTGTATACAACAATGCACAGTGAACAAAAAAATAGCGTAACAGTCATCGTAGACACGAGTGAATCAGTGAGTGAGTGAGTGAGCAGTCGAGCTCGTGTATTCTTCTTCACTTACCAGAGTAATTTTCATACTAGATGCAAGACGAAGTGATTGCTAAAAGTTTATTTACCATATGTGATGGGTCAAGGAAAATAAATTAACTGAACTAAACTTCACTGGTGCAGGCTGGCAGTCGAGGCAATCGATTCGCTGGTGGTGGCCCAGTCTCCGTACATGCTTTTGGGAGGACGACAAGTGGCCACGCAGTACAGACATGGAGATCGAGAACGAAAACTGCGCAGAGACCGAGTCCCAAGCCAATTTCTCCTGTGGCACCTTGAACCAAAAGTACGCTCTGAGTGCCTTGCTCGGTTCGTGATTCTACCCTGCCTTGACATAGCGGCACACTCCGCCAACGCACGTGCGCATAGGTACGGCACATTTCACCGCCAACATCTAGCGTCGGTGTTTGACTCAGGTGTTGAAAATAAAGGAGAAAGAAGGGGTGGCAGGCACGAGCATGCGCCAGGGGCACTGTCTCGCTCAGTTGTTTCTTGGACCTTCGATGTCGGCAGACGTGCAGGTCCAGGTCCCCTTCTTAGTTTGTCACACTTCGTTCTGTTGCAGAAGTTTCCCGACGACTTTGCGATCACAGTGTGTCCCGCTTTGCGAAAGTCTTTTTTAGCGCTGAATCCCTGCATGATGCGAGGGTATAGTGCTGGAGCTGTGTGGTGCGGCGCTCGTACTTTCAGCGCATGTCTTTGACGTAAGGCGCTATCTCCTTGTGGTATTTGGCGGCATAGTACAAGGTCGTTGGGTTCATTCACTCGGTTGAGTCAAGCTCGTAGCAGCGCGCTCCTCGCAGTACCGATTATCGACTTGCCTTGGCTGGGTAGATAGGCTACCAGCACAATCAGTCTTGAAGAGCATGTAGGGTTCCGTGCGTTGTTGCTCACTGGGCCAGTTCTGGGGGTACATGGTGCCGCATGACGAATAGTACATGCGTTGTTCGTCTGGGGCACGAAAGTAAGACGGACTTACCGAGCAGCGGCTCAGGTTGTGGGAAGGCAGATCTTTGGAGACGGTACAGACGATGATTTAGTTCACCATGCATCCACCCTTATTTGCACGTTACCTGCTAGAATCCTCAATCATTGGTAGCAAATTGTCGCTCTTACTGCAAAAGACCCCTCCTCTTGCACCACCATCACCTTCCTCGGCCACGTGTGGAGTGCTGGCGCGCTGAAACAAAAAGAAAGTAGGGACGATTTCTGTTCCGAAAAAGAAAAAGAATGATGTGACTTCCGTTGTATATGACCACGCCAAATATATTTATACGCATCCAGGCCTACTAGCGGCCAGCTACGAGTACCGAGTGTTCCAACAATTGGTGAGCGGATGTCTTCCATTCCGCACGGAAAGGGACACGATGCAGCTATTCCTAAAAATCTCAGTTTCGTTTTTGCAAATTATTGCGAGTAGGTGTTTTTTATTGCTTTCATGTCATTTCACAGTAGAGAAACGCTTTCTCAGTGGTTAAGAAAGAGAAACATAACGAAATAGTTTGAAATATGCAGCCTTTTGAATGACGCGTAGTTAAGGAACACTGAATGCGGTGCAGAGCAGTATCCTTGTGTAGCTCACGCATGAGACGAGAGCAAAGCTAATAAGCACGAAATTTCTCACTGAATTTGTATTATATGCGACGCATGCATAGTGTAAGACAATCGTTATATATGTGTTCCGGAGACAACAGCGGCCAATATGTAACTTAAGTCAATGTCTGGTGTGCGATTCGGTATTCGGCCGTGGCCCGGCATTTTCATCGTTCAAGACAAAGTAAGGTCGTCGTTTTCATGGAGAATAAGTTATGGTGCCGCCTTATTATGGACTATTAACCTAGTCGTTTTCTATTTTCTACGACGAAACGACCAGATTCACGGCAGACTACAATATATCATGGAAATGGTTTCTATTGTGTCTTGGACATATTTATTATAATCGACGTCGCGACATGCAAAAATAAGATGTTCATCAAACATTTCATTTTGGCGGTGCCCATTATTTCATCGTAAAATAATCTATATGGAAGTAAGCTACCTAAATGTCATCATCGCACCGTTACCCTCACAGTATTGTGTCGCTATCATCGCTATCATCCTCATCGCATAACCTTCGTATATTTTGGATGGGGTGCAATTCCTTTGCGGTCTCGTAGATAGAAGAGGCCTCGCGCAAATTCAGTGACTATTGCATTGACCGCCGTCTTAGCGGGTCTTCAGATTAGGTTCACCATTGTCACAATTGATTGAAACTCCCGAGACTAGAACGAATGGTTTCCTATTTTTGTTGTTTTGTTCGGCAAGCAGTACAATCTATAACCCACATTACCTGAAAACGTAAACAAGAGAAAAAAACAATAGCAAGACGGAAAAATATCTGCCTCTTCTTCATTCTTCTTCTTTTCACCCTTCCGCCCTGTTTATCAATAACTATGCACAAACAGGCGTTCTCTTGAGCGTCATATCCACCATTGCATCATGGCACATCGTGAGTGATAAACAGCGCCTTTCACAGAAACGGTGCCTTCTGTTGCACACGTGCCTCAACGCTATCCTCGGTGCCCTGTGTACTATCTCGCAGTACACTCTCTAGAGGATGACAGGCTCCAACTGGAGCCTGTCATCCTCTGTTGGTCATCTTTTTTGTTTGTTGTTGTTTTGTTGTTGTTTTGTTTGTTGGTCATCTTTTTCTTTTTTTAAGATACTAAAAGACCACTATACTGCTTGAATAGCGTGAAATCGGAAGAGCATGCGTGTTTTGTCGTCGTCTCTGTTAAACTTATAGTTGGATGAAACTTTAGTACTATGTGGCATTTCCTCCTCAAAGATTGCTTTATACAAGCCTGTAATTCGGCGCGCACTGTGGACGTAAGTTATGAGTCGGGTGACCTGAGACCCCACCTTCGACGAACATTGCCTAGCGCTTGAGCGGGATCATGTCTTAGGGTGCTATTCAGGATCGACCGAGTTTCACCTGAGTGTCGCGAAACTGGGAATCTTTTCGAGCTCTGGTGACACCCCCTTGTGAACGAGCCAACAGTACGAAAAAGTCAGATCCACCCCTGAGTGTGCCCGTTTCATTGGTTACGGTAGAAGCAGTCATCGCGTCAAAGGTGGTCGACTAAGTTGGGTGGTGTTTTCAAACCACAGGCCTCTTCTTTCATTTGTTTGTCGTTCCGCTGAGTGCAGAAGTGCATCACTGGAATAATGTGTCAGAACTTTTTCATGCAGATAGTTCTAAAGCAACGGAGTATTTAAATTTATTTTGAAGCTTTTAATGCATGCACTAGGTCTTAATAAGCAGCAGGGTGGCCTCTGAATTCAGTACCGGTTGAAGGTGTTACAATATCACGACCGCATCTAAACCCGAAGAAGGCGTAAATCACTCAGCCTGTACATTGTAGCACGGTTTTCGGCCAGTGAGCGTCTTCTATGTTGCCATCGTCTGTTTGCACCGGAGCACGTGCGGCGGTTCTATTAGCTATTTGTTTATGCGGTATACTTGGCTAGTTGAGCCAGGACATGGTATGACCAAGCTAGTTACGCCAATTGCTGGTAAAGCCAAGGCAGGGGCATAGCTAGGGTTAACATACCAGGCCCGTTCCACCCCCCTCGAAGAAAAGACGATTTTTTTCGCCATGGCTTAAAAAATAAATTAAGCATTTCAAGGAGATGCACTTTTTAAAATCAAAGAGGTGTCCCCCCCCCCCCTGCAACAAAATTCTGGCTACGTGCCTGGGCCGAGAGAATTACACTCAATCTCAAGAAGACCATACTAATGAAGCCAGCTAAAGCTAGGACTGGGCTTTCTAAAGCATGCTAATTGATCAGCTATATAAGCCTCAGTAAATTACGCAACGTGAATCATTAGCACGTGAAATATATTGCTGCTAATCACCCTTTACTAATATGATAAACATTAGTATTGGGTTAATCAGGAGTATATTTATTTGCTTCGTAGTGAATAAGGTCTTGCTATTTGCGGCCGAGATAATTTACCTTTAATTCAAACCTTATCGAAAAAGACAAAACAGCTCAGTGTAATCATCGTCAACCCTTTGTCTATTAGTTAAATAAAAATAAAACAGAGCTGATGCGGTCTTCATTTAAAAGCAGGTAAGCACATGAGCAGACGACAAACTTATAGCTTGTATAACTTGGAGCTTGTATAACCTAGCACGAAGCTAGTTTATACAAGCTCCTCTATGCCTATAAACTTGCACAGGCAGTGCAAGCTCAACAACCTATTTTATATGCAAAGAAGCTGCCGCTTAACGTTCACCGCATCAACGTTTGACATTCACAACGGCACTATGAATGTCACGAGTTCAGCTGGGGACTTCTCAGATTCAGCGCGCTTGTAGCCTAGTTCACGCATGGGTCAGTTCGATTTACAGACGCCCCCGGCTAAGATAGGGTACACCCACCACTTTGCTTTTGCCCAGAAGCAGTACTCGCGTCGAGCCGCACGATCAATCTATCAGCTTTGTCGCGCAGACTATGCAAACTTGCGCGCATAAGTAAAAATGGTATCATCAAGCGGCTACAATGTTTGCCATTCAATTTCACCGCGCTCACGAACTATCCAAACACATTCACGTTTCTGCCATAATGAGGAGGCTTCTAGGGACTACCTGTCCCTATATTTATCTGCATAGTTTGATGACAGGTAGATTGCACTATCCCCCAAGAGAAAGGTATATAACAGGTGTATTTTGCCGGTACTTAGCTACGGAGCAGAAACCTGGAGACTTACAAAGAGCGTTCAGCTTAAATTGAGGACGGCGCAGGGAGCAATGCAAAGAAAAATGGTAGGTGTAACCTTAAGAGACAAGAAGAGAGCAGAGTGGATTAGGGAACAAATGGTGGTGAAGGATATCATAGTTGAAATCAAGAAGAGGAAATGTACATGAGCCGGACATGTAGCACGTAGACAGGATAACGGCTGGTCATTAAGGGTAACTAACTAAATTCCCAGAGAAGGCAAGCGGTTTAGGGAGGGACATAATGTTAGGTAGGAAGATGAGATTAAGAATTTTGCGGGTATCAATTGGCAGCAGCAAGCACAGGACCGGGTTAACTGATGGAACATGGGAGACGCCTTTGTCCTGCAGTGGACACAGTCAGGATGATGATTATGATGATGATGATGATGATGATGATGATGATGATGATGATGAGTTTTACAGAAAGGAAACGAGCAGCACGAGAGTGCTGCGTGTTTACTCTTGCTGCCTTCAAAGTGGAAATTTGCATGCTGAAGGTGGAACGAAGGAACCTGTTCAAAATGGAACAATGCCCACGAACACGCCTGTGCATGGCGCATGTTCAGTTGGCGGAATAATAGCGCGACAATCACGCTGACGTCGCTGCCCATTTAAAAGTTGACTGAGTGGTGGTGCTGATGAGTTTCCACGTGGTGTTTATTTGATAACCACAGGAAATGTCCTACATGCATTTCAAACGCCACGCGTGTTTTTATAGCCAATTTTATTAACGCTGCTATCATGCGCTACGCACTGTCTTCATGCTATGGCTACAATAGAGCAAGCTCGAAGCTAAGTCATCTGCCCGAGAAGCTCAAATCGTCCTGCATAGAGCCCTTCAAGGGCTACTCACCAGGCTCTTAAAATACAAAGAAACGAGCGTAATATTCACTTCTGATACTTCTTGTTCTTGTTGTGAATTTCTGTGACGCAAATAGCAGTTCTGGTGTCATCTCAGTGTACATGCTCTAGATTGGTTTATTTATATATGCGAAATATCAAGAGTCATTTGTCTCCTGCACTGCTGTGCCATGCTTCTGCCCCCTGTCTTCTTTGTCTCCCATGAATATCGTGCACGATCAACCGATCATGCTTTTTTTTGCGTGTTTACAATTGTACAAGTAGCGAGAACAGCGTGTGGCCGAGAAGTTTGAAATCTTGATAAAATAAAGCACTTATTACCGACATTGTTATTGTGCTCTTAGAAACTAGGGGCGAGGAGGTTATTGTGCTTGCGAAGGGTATTGATGCAGAAGAGGAAACAACGCCCTCGCCTTTGAACGTGTGATGTGGAGTTCTAATCGACTGCCGTGCTTCAGTGAATCGGGCTGCGTGCCCACTCTGCATTTCCGAAGTTGTATCCGACTATACATGTAAACTTATCTTCTTGTTTCTTGGCATATTCAGATGATAACATACTTTACAGCGGGAAAACAGATCATGTCTTCAGGGTGTAAAATCCCAAGAAATATTATTATTATTATTCTTATGGGAATTATTTTCGGTGCCCTGATGAATTCAGGTAATTGGTATAGTTGCTTGAAACATAAGTAAGAAGCTCCGACTATATAACCACGACACGGGAGTCCTTCACTTGGGAAGTGATGCAGGCTGGTCTCCGCTAGAACCGCCTTTTTTGTAAATGCGTAATTTAAGAGTTAAATATTCATCGTTACTCCATGAAACATAAAATTTGACTTAGCCTCCACGTCAAGATGCATGACCAAATTTTCAGGTCGTTTAAGTTTCCGCATGAGACCATGGACACGAGCGTGTACTCGTATGTGAAAAGAAAGTATCTGAATCACTCCAGAACTGCCTGACGTCCCCTAAATGAGCAAGTGCTGTTGGATGGAGCATTTCTTTTGATTCTCAGATGAAAGGGCGCCCCGCCGTGGTGGTCTAGTGGCTAAGGTACTCGGCTGCTGACCCGCAGGTCGCGGGTTCGAATCCTGGCTGCGGCGGCTGCATTTCTGATGGAGGCGGAAACGTTGTAGGCCCGTGTGCTCAGATTAGGGTGCACGTTAAAGAACCCCAGGTGGTCGAAATTTCCGGAGCCCTCCACTACGGCGTCTCCCATAGTCATATGGTGGTTTTGAGACGTTAAACCCCACATATCAATTAATCAGATGAAAGGACAGTGATGGCTGAGGAGGCAGCTGATATTCGCTGCTAGGTTCTAGCAGACTACACAAATTATCGAAGCCCAGTCAAGGACAGTCAGTGTCATTTCTTTCACCAGAAGCCCTTTCTGACTTCTCAAGAGATTGTTCTAAGGACTCGTTGCTTTTGAATAAACAGCTAGAATGGACTACTTAAACAAAATATCTGCACATGGCATGTAATCTTGGGCTTCCGAAGCTTAGTATGAGAGACTACTAATTTCTAATTCAAGCATATTGTGTTTGCGTAGGGAAAATTATTCGCAGACAATAGCCTAATTAGTAATCACTCTCTCCTTTCGAGTGCCAATGGATTTAACTTGTATAGACACGTTCAGTAGGAGAAAAAAACTTTGCGCAGTGATAGTTCATATTGAAGTTTGTAAATGTATATATCAGGGCGCCCCAGCGATCTTTTTGAGAAAGATTTTAAATATGACAGCGAACTCAATAACGAAGCAAATAATTGCATGTTATCACTACTCTAGAGCCATTCATAGTATGGAGCTGATGGCATCAATTTTGTGCTCTGCATAATTGTTTCATTCGTCACCAATGCTAACTAACTTTTGTAGCAACAAGGCAGGGCAGACTTGCCGCGTTGGTCTTGTGGCTAAGGTACTCGGTAGCTGACCAACAGATCACGGAATCGAATCCCGGCTGAGGCGGCTGCATTTCCGATGGAGGCGGAAATGTTGTAGGCCCGTGTGCTCAGATTTGTTTGCACGTTAAAGAACCCAGGGTGGTCGAAATTCCTGGATTCCTTCCCTACGGCGTCTATCATAATCACATGGTGGTTTTGGGGCGTTAAACCCCACATATCTATCTATCTAACAAATCAGGGCAAAAATTCGAAAAAAGCAAGTAGTACAATAGCTTACAAAATGTCACCATAAGACAGTTGGCAACTTTTTATTTCTTAACTATTATTGTTTTAAATGTGAAGCATTTCATTGCAATCTTCAGTGATTTTGACCATATCTATCTATCTATCTATCTATCTATCTATCTATCTATCTATCTATCTATCTATCTATCTATCTATCTATCTATCTATCTAACCACCTACGACATTTAGCTCTCCTGGCCGCTCCGCTAACGGTATCAATAGCAAAATTGGTATGCCGTAACGTGACTGTATGACAAGCATAAATTACTTGCCACAACACGAAACTCCTGGTATATATGTCATGAATGTCATGATTTACATATCATGACCTGTCTGCTTTTGCGGTGGTTTTGTTCACATGACATAGTGCAAAACTGGTATAATATGACATGAGTGCATGATGAAAATCAGTGACGGACCCTAACGTGGAAATATTGACATGCATGTCATGGTAGTCATGACTACACGCCATCCTCAAGGTTTGCTCCTGGTCGTTTCACTAGCTTCATTTATACCAAATTTGGTATTATAGTGCGTGAATGGCGGACGAAGGTTTATAGCTGGTGGAAACATGATAATCATGAGATGCGTGTCATAGAAGAACACGAATACATGCCACACTAATAGTGTATTTGCGGTTGTTTTACTAGGTTCACATATACCAAATTTAGTTTTACGGGACTTCAGTGTATGAAGAAATTGTGTTACTGGTTCAAGCATGATAATCATAACATGCGTGTCGTGTAAGAACTTCACAGATACCTTGCTCATGGTGCGTTCGTGGCTGTTTCGCTAGCTCCACATATACCAAATTTGGTAACAAGTGATGCGAACAGATGACGAAGATAAATGACCCGTCCAAACATGATAAATATGCTATGCGTGCCATGTAAAACATGACTTCATGATGCGCTGATCGCGTGCTCGCTGCCACTTGACATTGGCATGATTTTATTGTCTCCACATGGCAGCGACGATGGTGGTGGTGACGATCATGTTTTGCTGGCGGCAGCACAAGCAATATTCATTGCGTCTTATCAAAACTGTAATGTACCGTAAACTGTAATGTAGGAAAGCATATCTTTCGTACACTTAACTATAGAAAACGCTACAATTATTGCTATTTTACACGCGCAAGCGGGCATATCACATTTTAATATTTTCTTTTGCGTGCATGTGTACTAACCAGAACAACACTGTTACTGAAACCTAAAAGCTAGAGACGGTCTTATTCGACGTTTTGCAAATCAATCAATAATTTTCTCATTAAAATTTTTCGCCAGGATTACTTTCTTAAAAACTCACATAACTGAAGTCGCTAATTCAGGCAATCAATTAAAACACAAAAACACCCCCACTTACTCTAGTTAACAGAAGTCGGCAGGATGCGCTTGATCGCGTCTTGATTTTATCTGTCGCCACCATAATTTTATTCTCTTTGTAGATTTACCTGCAGCACGCAAACAATTTGAAAAAAAACAATAAAACGTCAAATTTCTGAAGATTTCAGCGACTCCGTCTTTATCAGTAGTTGTTGGCGCAATTTTTCAACGAACTGCAGCCAATGCGAACAAGAAGATGGAAAACCTGGAGCTCCCCCACGCCAACGACGACAAAGGGTCCGCAGCGCACGAAGATGTTGAGCTGCCCACGGCCATTACGAGCACGCAACGTACATTCAGTCCTGTCACGTTGCCTCACCACGCCATGCATGCTCGGTGGATATGTCATCGTTCTGCTGCGCATTATATTTCCGGCTTTATAGCGGCCATGCTCTAATTCAAACAGCTTCAGTATTACAGGAGTAAATGTGATGACTAGCAACGCAGAACCATTGAAAATATTCGAAGAAAGATAACCGAAGGTGAGCGTTAAATATATTATTGTCAATTATACTCTTTGTATTCAGTCAAGGCTTAAGTTTTAAAGGAGTGTCAGAATATAAAGACTAAAATGAAGGCGTGCACATACAAACCTACCAAAACGCCAGTATTTGTATTATGTATGCGTACATGTTTCTCTTGCTGTTCAATGTTCCCATAATATAAACAGTGAGTATTAAAAGTGTGAAGAATATAACTGTATGTAAAAGTATTTTCCACCCTACTACAGTTATTCAACTTCTCAATACTGACTTTAAGCGCAACAAAATGCGGTCTTCTGGTTCCCACAATTGAAAAATAGGTTTACATTTCGTATTTTTCACACGAACTAGAAAAATACGGAATAAATAACCGTGCATAAATACCAAATCTGGAATAGTACCCTAATTTTGTCTATTGGGTGTTTTGTTGCACAGTAATGTGTTACTGTTTTTGAAAAATTATTCTCGGCTTTTCAATGCTTTAGTTCTCTCCTCTCTTTCATGGGTTAGGCTCCTGAAAGAACATGGGAAATTTCTGAAATGTATTACTTACCACGTTAACTCATTGGACCTAATAATTGAATACAAAAAATACAGGCTTTTTGGGAGTGGAGCCTTGAAAATTCAAGAAATTACTCTAGAAAACAAACTTCTGACCAAAACGCTTGGAAAATTTTTCTTAATATTGCGATATCAAAATTTTTTCGTTTAAACAGTTAAAAACCATTTCACGCCCTAAGGAGCCGAAGAATCTTTGTATAATGTATGAACAAGTGTTTCTATAAAACTGTGCGATTACAAAAGCGTTTCTACATGTTGAGTAAGGATGCTGACTAACCACACTGACTAGGACAGAATTCGCCGCACAGCTGAACTAGAAACATTATTAATAAATCTGTGGGTCGTAGTTTTTCGAGTCCTCGTCACAGCGGATGGCCGAAAACTCTCTTTTGTGCAACCAACCAGCTCAGGCAAGCGTTATTCTGATGTTTCCGCATCTTTGATCATTTCAGTGACGAACGTATTATGCGCAACAGGAAAGTTGATAATTGTAATCCATAAACATCAACCATTTTTGCCCAATGTCCGGTTTTTACAAAAAAAAACCACTTTATAGCGTTCCTTGAAGATATGGCCCTGCAGTGCATTTGCACGCATGTATTGGTGCGAAAGGGCGTCGGAAATAAACTTCCAGTGGAGTCCCCAGTTTGTTTACGTTGTTTTCTCTCTCTCTTTCCCTCTCTCTCATATTCGCTACTTCAAGTAGTTGTGAAAGACATGAATGAGAACACTGCCTAAACTTCATCGGCTGAAGCATAGAATAGTCGCTGAGCGTAGCCAGCATTTATTCTGAATGCGGGATAAAATCTACACAGTACTGAATTGTAAACAGAAACATCCTTCAGTATATAAACCCTGAACATTAGTTGTTGTTTTTTTCACTGCACAGTTTTACGTTACGTCATATTCAATTGAACGAGTGTATGTTTGTTTTGTGTCATTTGGCTGTTTTTAAGCTGCATGCACAGTTGAATAGGTATAGTCATTCTGGTATTCGTATAACCTGCACTTCATGACCAGCAAGAATTCACAAAAGTAGAGATCTTGCTTTACCTGGCGTGAAGGTGGTGACACATATTTGCTAATAATATTGCTGTGTCTCAATCTTCTCTTCAGACATTCTTGTGCCTAGCAATAGTGCCCTAAACATATTCGCACGTAATGCAGATATTTGCCTAGGCAGTGAAATATATTATTCGCAATTCGGCGTCTTACCGAACAAGTCATATACCTGGTAATAAATTTATTAGTGAAAATCCAGAAAATAACCCGTAATAATTCCTAACAAGGTTCGACAAGGAATTCAATTAGTGACGGAGTCATGGCTCTGCGATTTCGCAATGATATTGACAAAGCAGATCTAAACACACATTGGCAGAAACAGACTACACAGGACAATACTGGACAGGAACCAACAAAATTTGTTGAACGATTAAAAAATCTCCTGGAGCCACGATTAATGTGCTTGAGTCAGAGTACTAGCCAAGTACAAGAGATATTTATGTTACGTAGACGTGACAGTGAAACAACGTATTTTCAAACGTTTACCTTTCTCGGTGCGTGTCTTCAAAGTAATACAAGTACTTCTGCTATAGGACGAAGTAACACAGATGTCGCTAATATTGTCAGCATCTGGCAATTAGGATTCTCTTCCTATAACTTTGGAATTTTAATTTCAAAAGAGATTACAGCGCAACAGAAAACAGGGGGCAACTAGACTAACGAAGACTGGCGCTGGCTGCAAACTAAACTTTATTGTCAAGAACAAGTAATTTATTAAAACTGCCAGTGAGTGGTAATAGCGAAAGCATGTAATTAAAGTACGCTTCCTTCCAAAACACGACGCTAACTAGCATGAGCAAGCAAACTAAACCAACGAAGCAAGCAGAGCCCGGGCAAAAACAACAAGAGCTGATGTCGCAAGAAACCAAGTTCTTTATCTGCTAAAGCTGTCGAAGGTTTACTAACAGAGACACCATAATGGTTTGCTGCAGCTTCTATGATTTGCCTTGGATGATAATTTAGATTACTTGTTAGTACACTTGTCCTGTAAAAGTCAAAATACAGTCAGATAGGGTGAATTCCAAGGTATCTATCCCTTCTTTCCCCAATTTGTTGCTGTGTTTCTGCAGTGGCATCTTCAGACACCTATCTGCCTGCCTCACGTAGCACAGACCACAAGGTAGGAGTATCTTGTGTGCCGCGCCTTCGAACAACGTAGTTCTTGTTATGGGTAATGCTGAAGTTCACTAAGTTCGCTAATGCTGAAGTCAATGAAGTTCGCTAAAGAATGCTTTGCATTTAAAACGCGAGGCCAAAGTTTTTGCGTCACTGCCCTTTAAAATGGTGCGCGACAAGTGCATGAGTGACACTTTTCAGGGCAAGCGCTTCGCACGGGAAGCGTCACATTGTTGCTTTCTGGGCAGTTTGTGGTGTCATCTTGGTAACATTAAGGCACGCACGCAGTAGACGGGAAAACGAAAGGTGAGGAGACAAAAAAGCACGAATTCACAACAAAGTTTTTCAGAAGAACAGTAGGGTTGAGAGCTGGGCTAGTTGGTGAGACATCATTTAACCATATGGTGTAGTAGCGCAATTTTCACGGGGACGAAGAGGACAAGAACAAGTAGCGGGGACAAGAGGACAAGTAGCGAGTGTCGTGTGTTCTTGTCCTCTTCGTCCCCGTGAAAATTGCGCTACTACACCATATGGTTAAATGATTTTTCAGAAGAAATACACAAAACTTATATCCCAGTGTAGCGCCAATGCACGGTCTGCACCTCATCGACAACCCGCCATGGCGCGTTTGTCGATCATCCGACCTCGCCTCTTGCAACACAAGCAACCCTCAATTTTATATCGAGGCTCGCTCTCGCTATAATGCGAGGCCACATCATCAGCGCTAACTGAAACGTCCGTTATGCAAATCCCTGCTAAGAACAGCTTGACTGATAAATGTTGATTCAAGTTATCGTTATTTAAACGCTGCAATCACAATATTATTGAGCGTGGGCAAATATCGCATAATTTTGCACAGGTTAGTTTGTACAGTTCCACCTGGCTTGGATTCTTGGCTTTCATAGTGACGTACGTCCACTACGGCTCCGAATGGAGCTTGAACGCACATTCAAACGAGCCTAGAGAGCAAGAAAAAAATACGACTAATAATCAAACAGAGTTAGGATAACCTATTCATAAACTACTTGAAATAAAATCACCATGATATAAACTAGAATTGTTTTTTAGTACGACATCATTGAGGAGAAAAACAAAATGAATAAACGTGGCAGGAGCCTAATGCGTACCAGTCACGTTTCTCAGGGATAATAGACGGAACTAGTAGCGCGTCCGCAGCAGCTGTACGGATGCAGCCTCCCATTGCAAACTGCTAACAGGCTGCGTCCGTATGGCGGCTGCGAACGCACAAATAAATCAGTCTAATAACAGTTTGACCGACAAACCGATCCACCAGTCAGCTGATTCATTCAGGGCAGTAACTGTTTATGGTAATGAGGGTTGGAAAAACTAATCACTTAACTCGCCACAATGGTCTAGTGGCGAAGACACTCGGCTGCTGACCCGCAGGTCGCAGGGTAGAATCTCAGCCACAGCAGCCACAATTTTGATGGAGGCGAAAATGTTTGAGGCAAGTGTGCTCAGATTTAGGTGCACGTTAAAGAGCACCAAACGGTCGAAACTTCTGGACCCCTCCACTGCGGTGTCTCTGATAATCATATGCTGATTTTGTGGCGTTAAACACTAACAATTATTAATAAAAATTAATTACTAAAAAATAAACTGACACTTTCACCATAACTTCAAAGCGTGATACTCAAAGTCAATTTATGCAAGAAAATGGTAAAGCTGAAGAAATAAAAAAAGCAACGGAAACATTTTAGCGCAAGTGAATATAAAGATACTTAAGGAGACGTTAAGCCTCATTTGGCTATCATATTCCTGTAGTGTCCTTAGTAACTGGAAGCTTATGACCGAATTTACGTCAGAAAACCTAACTTTTCTCCTTCCTCACAAGCTTTCTCTCCACTGGAGATACAATACTTGAATCTACTTTAAATATATTGCAAATAAGTGATTGTGAAACGTAAGAATATTTGAATAAATAAAACATGCTTGTTTTGTGTTCATAGTCTGTAAAATATTATTTAGGCCTTTCGTTCATCTTTTTTTTTTCATCCACAGGGCAAAATTCTTCTTTGTCCTATCTGACACGTCACAGCGTGTGCCACGATAAGGCGCAATCAGTGGTTCTCTTTGCAGATCATTTATTTTTATTCTGTGATCGATATTCTTATCAAAGAAAAAGATACCTGGCCAAACCAATTGAGAAGCTAGGTTTAAAAATAAAAGTGGCAGGAACTTTATCCTCTGGAGGGTTTACATTAGGTGATAGCCACAGGGAGGTTTCCTCTGCTGTGTGCGTACGTAATGGCAACAAAAAGATTACCTTGTTAGTCTATTGTTATTATATTTTTGGCTCCGAGACTACCTGAATGCCTAACCGTTAGCGCGTGTAGCAATTTTATACATTTTTACGACCTGTTGTTTTATAGTGAGATTTATTTAATGATTTTAAATGCATAACTAACTAACTTGATGATCCTGCCGCCCGGTTCTTGGCCGATCCCCCTTAGTGGGCGAGTGCCAGCAAAGCTAAAGGCTTATCATCATCATCAGAAGCGCCAGAAACACAGCAGCAGAAGCCGCATCCTTGAGGAGCGTTCAATTGCTTCCTCCAGCTTTCCGTCCGCCATTATGCTGCCAACTTCGAGCCCCGCCAAGTCCATGCGCAGGGCATCGTCTCCACCGCCAATGACGCCACACACGTCGTCGGAGAGCCCACTGCGCCGGTCAGCCAGCTCTCCGTCCTTCTGCTTCCTGCCATGTTCACTGTCCGAGCTGCTGCTAAACGAGTCGCCTCAATCGACACCCACTCCTCCCAGGCGATGGGAGACCGAGGCCTACATCGCGGGAATCGAAAAGTATGGCGCGTTCCATAACCCATTACATCTGACAAAACGATTTGTCGTTGTTCTTCCTTACTCCCCTGTTAGCTTACCACGTAAAACGTTGCGCCGCTAAGTTCCAGCACGCAGGCTCGATTTCTGGTCACAGCAACAGCATTTTCACAAGGAGGAAGTGTAAACAGCTGTGTGTCAGATTTACGAGCTACATAAAGAGCCCTATGTGGTCGTGTTTTATCCGGAGGCTTCCCCCCCCCCCCCTACGGTGTGTTTCATGTTCTGATTTCGGTGGCTACCCCCCCCCCCCCGTTTTTTTCTCCTTATTTTAATGTTCAAAAAACGCAAGTAATAAATGTGAAGGGTAAACTTTTCAGTTAGTTGGTTGAGAATATTGCAGAGAAACAGCACGAATGACAAGCACAGTAAAGACACACAAACAACCACACGTATAGCACTACGTGGGGTTGTTTGTGTGCCCTTAGGTGCGGGTCTGTTGGGCTCTTTCCCTGTGATAAATGTCGCTGTGCGTAGGGTTGGTGGTGGAGTACTCGGTTAGTGTTTTTCGTTAACTGTCAAATGATGCAACCTGACGTGAGTCACGTACGGTCACAAAAGCAATTGTTTATTACAGGGTCAACTATTACCTTTTATTGTAAGAGCATTATTACTACACGCGAAGTTCGACACTGAAGCATTGAAACGGCGTTTGTTAATGAAAGCTTGCTATCTTGGTAATAGGAAATCCTATCATAATACCGCCAGGAAAAATTAGTGAAAATGTGGAGGTGATCACTGAGTGTGTTGCGATTGGCTACCTTTCCTGTCCTGTACACTGTACAGGATGCTAGGTAATATAAAATTCATATAAAATATACAACAGTGGGAATATAGCAGCTTATCTCAATAAACATTCAGAAAACAGGGAGTAGGTGCTCGAGCCCACCCTTGTTTTAAATTAAATGTATAGCTATATTCTGTTTTACAGAAATAGAATTTCTTTTACAATGAGAAATGAAGATCCTGTTTTTCAAATGATGTTTGTTAGTTCTACCTTATACACAGATGGTCTTTTTTTGCAAACATCACAGTCATTTTATAATATATCAAGGACGTTTTTTAGATATAATTGCTTCTTCAGCAGAAAAACCATGTTTTGTGCATCAAGGGAAGCCACGTAATGGTTTACTAGCATGCTTCATCCGCTGCAAAAGGGCATTTGACACTTCGAAGTACAAAATTTCTTTGTATGGGACAGAGTGTGGAGCCCACAATGAACATCTATAAAATAAGAAAAAGAGGTGCTACGAAAAATTTATGCAAAGCTCGCCACATCAAAGATGCATTTTGGTGATCACGGAAAGTGCCTTCTGTGGAGATGTTGAACACGATAACGAACGATAACAACAAGGCGAAACACGCTCTTCCTCTGTTACCTCCAAAGAACTTTCCATGGAAGGTCCCAAAGTATAGCGAATGGTGCATGTGATTAGGTGCAAGAGTTCTCTATGAAGCACCTCTGCATCTTTGAAACCTGAGAGATGGTTTAAGCATAAAATTTCTGTACAGTAAAGCATAAATTAATTGTAAAATAACACAAATATGACAAATGCAAAACAAGGCCTTTTCGTATACCGCAAAACTGAGATTCGCTGATGCTGAAAGTTTCTGTAAAAGTTAAAACAAGCAGAAAACAAATGTTTAAATAAATTAAGGGGCGAGAGTGTGGCCGAAAATTTGCAACTAAAAATATTTTCACGGTGATAAAGTTGCTTTTTATACATGGGTCTTGACACAAATGTTAGCCAACAAACGGACGAGCCGGATGAAATTAAAAATGGTGCTCCCAAAGAAATTTGCGTATATGCGCAGAAGACCAGTAGGCAGTTTTTATAATAATATTAATAATAATAATATTAATAATAATAAACACCGCTATCTGTGGTTATCATAATAGTGTTTATATAAAGCGTCGTCTCGTTGCACCGTTCTGAATAGAGAAAACGCAATGAACAGCAAGACGGGTACAAGAGAGACGCAGTAGGCGAGACGTTCCTTGTGACTTTTTTCCTGTCTGTTGCACAATCATTATTCCTTATGTGAATGGCTGGAGCTACAGTTCAGTTGAACGTTTAGTCTGAGAAGGCTTCAGAACGCTAAGCTGTTTTTGCTCGGTGTTAACGCTGCAACTGCAATAGCCTCTGACTCGATTGGAATTCTCCTGTTCAATATTCGATAGAGACGGCGATTTTTCTCGCTCATAAAACTACACTTGGCCGGATAACATGTTTCTTGAGGTATACTTTGTTCTTGTTTATGTACTTGTAGGTTTGGCAAGCAGACGATAGTTTTAGCGTTGTTTTGTGCGTACACTGTGTTCTGTCTCGCGCAAGGCGTACGTGAGCTGTGTGTTAAACCTTTCACTTGCGACCAGGGCTGCTGCTAGTTGTCTGCTGCATCAGTTGGCAGCGAAAATGGAAATTGAAGGGTTGCCCTTTTTCTCGATCTGCCCGGGAAGTAAACCCCGGTATCTCTGATGTCTTGATAGTCTCAGCTGGGTTATAAGGTTGGAGTATGGTGGTTATTTTCAGTGACCAGTGAACTCTGTAATCCAACGGATGCAGTGGGTCACATTTGCCGGGTGTTCAGACGTTGCAGAAGTTACACAGCGGCATCACGTGCGATGGCCTCGTGCATATATTGTAGTGCTAACTTGCACTCAGATAAGTTTCGTTTACATAACGAATCACAAAACACATGTAAGGAATCTCAATACGAATACGAGAGACGCCATTTTGTAGAGCTCCGGAAGTTTCAACCACCCGGCACTCTTGAATGTGCTTCTTAATCTAATCAAATGAGCCTCTAGCATTTCGCCTTCATGGGAATGCGGCAGCCGTGGCAGGGATTCGTTTCCGCGGCCTTAGAGTCAGCAGTCGAGCACAACAACCGCAAAACAATGGCGGAGGGTAGCGAAAACCATGCAAAATCACTGATGAAAGCCTTTGAAGGGCGAAAAACGTGGACATCGTCGTTCAATTTTGCATCATTTATTACGGTGAAGGTAGACTGTTAAGAAAAAAACAAAGCATGCTTTCCTTGGAACGTTATGCAAGTTAGCTTTCATTTAGTATTGAAATACCAATTTGGGTAAACATTCGCCGTCGTCAGGCTGCTGTTTTAGCCAGGATAGATTAGAGCATTGCCAAGTGAGGGTAGCCAGGCACGTTGGATGTGATCACTGAACAAACTGTCATTTCACAGTCATTTTCCTAAGACTTAGTGCTTAGGAAAAGAGCTACTCGGCCTTCAGCGTTCAGGAATATACAGATAAAAAGATGCAGCGATACTTCTGGACTAGAGGCATACAACGGACAGACGGACCTAGCATATAGGCTTCCTGTTCTGGAAGCGGATAATCATTGTGCTTCAACGATCAGTTCTTTACGCTAATATGATGCTGAAGGTTTGTAATGACATTGTTTCAGCGCCGGAGTTGCTAGACCGGAGGGTTGTTTGGCGGCTTAGGTTGAAGGAATGGGTGAGCATCCCGATCAAAATCAGAGGGTACGTACTAATCAAGCGGTTGTGAATGCTTAATCCGAAAACTTTGCGCAAGGGACGTTTGTAATAAGGCCTATTCCAAGTTCATTGGCATGATGGTAATTGGGAGGAGTGAGATTACGCTAGACTGGTGTACCTTCGCTAAGACGAGAGCATTAAATGGACGACCGGATGACTGCTTCACCGATAGTGACGGAACCTTCGCCAACCTGCAGGGGCGCCGACAGCTTGAAAAAGCTCACGCGTCATACGTTTCTGTGTCGGCGTCCGCGACATTGTCACCGGTAAAAATCAAAATGGATACAATTATATTGTTCATGGGTTCAAGTCAAAAGCAAACCCAGTAATTCTGCGTGGCAATCGTGCATTCAACTAAAAAAGATACAATGAATTGAAATGGCTTCGTGAAAAAAAATCTTATACAGGTGTCATGTAGGAAGAAAAGTCTCGTCCCCATAATATACTAGTGCGTGTCATAATCATAGACTCGCAACATGCAGGTGTCACACCATGTGGATGGTGCAAGTAGTGGTGGTAGGTTTCAAGGAGCACTAATTACAAAGCACTCCGCCACAATTAATTATAATCATCAGCCACGTCCTCAAAAAAGTGCAGCTACCTATAGGTGCACTGGTTGCATAACGGAAGCGCAGTGTGACGTCGCAAACTGGTGAATTATGGCATCGTGCAAACTTTGCAATTGAACTTGCAGGGATAGTTCAAAACGGCCAATGACACACGCAAATGAGTTCCTTCTCTTGCTGCACAGGTAAGGTCTCCCCTGAGAAATGAATTGTGGCAGGTGAGTGAGAAGGTGATGTGGACTGTGCCGGATCGTGTTATCGTATCCAAATCTTAAAGGAGAAGCCTTCAAAATATTGTTTTTTTTTTCAAGGGTATACGCTTCGACCTTGAACATATTTTAACACATTGTACGACCACGCGGACAAAAACAAGAAATAAACTGCAGTGCTGTTTTTTTTCAAGTACTGCCCCCAACTGGCCCAGCGTTCAGTCTTTTTACGTTTGCATCACTTTTTGTTTGTCAATTTTTTTTCAAAAAATCTTAAGAAAAGCACATTGTCACCACTCGCCACAGACGTGCCGGCCGGTGGCTAGTTTACCTACAGTTTGGTTTATACTTTCTTATATACACCATTGAAAGTGTAGAGGAAGGTATCAACACAATCACTGCGTCACAATCGGTGCTTCGTCATAAGCTATTTTTTAGCGACCGCACAGAACCGCTCGATATGTATAGCCCGACCACATGTCAAGTAAGAAGTCTACTTTCATGCACTAAAATAAATGAAATGTGTCAGACGATTCTACATTGAATAAGGTTGAGCGCATCTTGACAATCACATTCAATCAAAACAAGAAATGGAAAAAGTGCAGCACTCAACTTATGGCCGAGGTTAAGAACCATCAACCTGGTACGAACAAAATCTATTGCTGTAAACTACTTTTTTTATTTATTTATACTGCCAACCCTCACTTGAGGGTCATTACAGAGAGGGAAGCATAGGATATGGAAAGTAAATACAGACATTGATATTTTCAGCAACTTTGAACAATAACACAATAGCATATTCATTGCTCGGCAAAGTAAAGATCAAGAGCACATTCAAATTTTTTAGCGTCAAAATTTTCAACAATATGTCGCGGCAATTTGTTCCACGCTTCTATAACATCAGGGAAAACAGATTTGCGAAAGACGTCCGTGCGAGCACCGAAGGGGCGAACTGCCGCGTCATGATTGATCCGGCTGCTGAGCTTATGCGGGGTGTGTACGTAAATTGTTCTATCTATTTTTATTTGACCATGTAATATCTTAAAAAATACTTTTAGGCGCTGCTTTTGTCGTCTAATTTCTAGAGATTCCAAACCACTTAATTTCAACATCTCGGTAACCGAATCAGTCATTTTATACTTCCAACATATAAATCGCGCGGAAAGTCTCTGAATTCGTTCCAGTTTACCTATTAAATCCTTTTGGTGGGGGCTCCAGGCAGCACAAGCATATTCTAAAACAGGGCGTACAAATGTTTTATATGCAAGCAGCTTGACGTCTTTTGTAGCATTCGGTAATTTAGCACGCAAGAAACGCAGTTTTCTGTAAGAGGCACAGCATACACTCTCGACATGTGCACGCCATTTCAAATCATTCGTAATATGCACTCCCAAATATTTAAATGCACACACCTGCGGTAAATAATTAGGTCCAATGCTGTACGTAAATGGTAAAACGTGTTTCTTGGTAGTTATATGCGTATATGTTGTCTTAGAATAATTTATTTTCATCTCCCATTTATCGCACCATGTTTGAAAATCATCAAGACAATCGTTAAATACAATTTGGTCATTCGCACACGTCACTGGGGCATAGATTAAACAATCATCAGCAAACAATTTAATTTTTACAGGAGGGTTAACAATGTCAACAACATCATTTATATACACCAAGAACAGCAATGGGCCCAACACGGAGTCTTGGGGCACACCGGAATAAACATCAAGTGATTCAGACTCAAACCCATCAATTCGTACCAACTGCTTGCGGTTCGTTAAGTATGCCTCAATCCACTTCAGGATATTTTCGTTTACGCCTGTTCGTTTGAGCTTGAAGAGCAATTTATGGTGGGAGACCTTATCGAAGGCTTTTGCAAAGTCTATGCCTATCACGTCGACTTGTTCTCTGTTATCTACGGCAGCGGCAAAATCGTGGAGAGTTTCAACCAGTTGGGATAACGTGGAAAGCCCTTGCCAAAACCCGTGCTGTTGCCTACATATCAGCCAATTTGTCTCCAAGAAAATAGCCATCTGTTTGGCAATGACGTGTTCGAAAACCTTACAGCAAACACACGTCAGAGACACTGGCCTGTAATTGGTAAAAAGCATCCTGCCGCCACTTTTAAATACCGGTTTCACAATGGCGCTACGCCAGTCTTTTGGAAGCCAATGTGTCAAGAGTGATTTTTCGAAGATAATGACCAAGTAAAATGACATCCACTCCGCATACCGCCTCAAAAACACAGTTGGTATTCCATCCGGTCCATTAGCCTTCTTTTCGTTCAAATTGAGTAGCTACTGAAACACGCCCGCTTGATCAAATGAAACTGGATCCATGGCGCATGTGCAAGTAGCGGCCATTTCCTTATCTTCATCCGTGAATGCCATCTTTGTAAATACAGTTTGGAAAAAGCGATTGAAACCATTAGCTATATCTTGTTTCTGGGTTACAACATAAACTTAAGGACATCTGAAACCTACTTGCATTTTTCTGCATGAAATGTTTTTGTGTCCATCCCCCCTAACTGTGAAAAAACCCCATTACGTTAAGTCAATGGTGATCCTTCAATTAAAGCAACTTCCGCGCTAACGCAGGCAGATGGTAAAGACGGGCGACTCCGTGCCTCAGCTTCCGTTTCAAGGCTACACTTCAGGGTACTGGGAGGGAGACTTCTGGACTCGCAGCACGCAAACCGAAGGGGCGAAAGAAAGCAGCACGCAGACGGAGCCACTCAGCATCTCCAGCGACGGCGTGCGGCTGAATAAGTATGCGCTGTTGGCCAATACTTACTTCATTACTTCCGCTTGCAAAGATAGCAGGCTTACCGTACATGCGCAACGTGTGGGACTGCAAAACAGGTGCGCGGTGTGTCAGATAGATCGGCTCGACTTTAACTCTTTAGATTAAGTTATAATTGCTTATTCGACGAGAACAAAACTGCTAAGACGTGTCATCGCGTCGCAAAACGTGATAGCTTGCGCACAACCGCAGTTCTGTAATCAAATATTCACCTGTTGTTGGGCTAAATATTAGGTTACATTGTGCGAAATGTAAAATAAGAGTGACCGGCCTCTGCGCAGAACAAACATGGCAAATTATTAGAAGAAGATTAGGCGTAAAAATTATAGAAATCATCTTCGATGCTGCTAACTGTAAGGCACAATGCCAGAAACTCGTGTTCTGTACGGTGTTGGTGCACGTTGGAGGACAGCCCGTGGTCGGATCCCTCATAATCATAACATGATTTCAGGATGCAAAATACGAACAACTATACTTGTATGTAAGAATGTATCTGGTGGTAATTTATAGAAGACAAGCACAAATGTCAAAACATTGCCTCATGCGGATTCTCCTGCTTCTGAATCTGTCTTGGCCTCTGGACTTAACTTTGGTGAAAACGACCGCTGACGGGGTCATTGTCAAGGTGATATCTCGTCATCCGCTTATTATTTCACTGCGATTTGGAGGTGATCGCCATATTTTCAATGCTGATAAACTCCCTACCAAAACACGAGATAACTGAAAGACACTTCATGATTTAGCAGATGCCACTTTCACATACCGAGAAGTATCTAAAAGGCATGTCATTGGCACCACATCAGTAACAGAATTTATCTCTCGAATAATCTTTTGAAAACATAATGAAGCTGTGGCTTACCTCCCACAGGTACGAACAACATGAAAAAAAAGAAACGCACGTTGAATTTTCACAATAAATTGCTGACTCAGTTTTGGGGTTCGAATTTTTCAATCAATAATAATTTTTTTGCTTTTTAATAATTCTACCCGTTTCTAATCACTTTTATCGCAGTGTGGCCAATCTTGGTGAAATCTTAGGGCTGCATCTTTGTTTGTGACTAATGCAAGAAGCTGACACAATACAGATGTCAAAACGCGTTACAAAAAACCATTCCTGATGGCTTAAGTGCAGTGAACGTATTAAGTGTCCCAGTAGAATCGACTAGAATGGCGTATCCATGTACTGCGCGATGGGCGTTGCAACTTTTACCGGAGGTCTTCACTCTGAGGTATTTCGCCACCTTAACGCATTTGAACGGGAGCTGAGCAAGATACAAAACTCCATCGAAACAAATTCTGCAAATCCGCTATTCCCCGGCCCCTGTGGTTGCAGCAGTGATGATACCAGGCACTCGTTCAGCGGGAAGTTTGCTCCTCGCTGGAACTCGACGCCATTTCTCATCGTGGTGGCGGCACTCGTCATCTTCGTCTTCGTCTTGGTTGTCATCGGCACGGTCCTCGGAACATGTAAGAGGCGTTGTTGCCGTCAAGCATATTCCCTCTGCACGCGCGCGCCATATCTGGCTGAAAAGAATATAAGCATTTACCTTGGTTTTAGGAGCATGATGAAGGAGCCCTGCAAAACTGTTACCAGCAACAATCAAATGGCCTCATTAGAGGAGATGCTTAATTCAACTAATGGCCGTAAATTTTTTTATTAGGCGTGGTTTTTTGGATATATGGCATTTGTAAAAAAAAAGAGGAAATAATTTCTAGACGACTTCAAAAATTGCACATTGCAGGCCGGGTGCCGTGCTACAATGTATGGCTCGCTAGTTTTCATCCACATCAACTACCGATCGGCAGTACTTTTGTAAGATTGATCGTGACTTTATCTTAAAAATAGTATTGATTTTGATCTCGGCAATACACTAAGTCAATCTTATATTAAGACCTACACGGCCGACTTCATTTACACCAAGTAGTTTGGCGCTGATGCCGGCATATTTTTGCAGATAACAGCAACTCGAAGATGGATAGTCTGGAGGTGCTGCCTGACTTGTTCGAGAACGAACCTCCCCACTCGGTTGTGCGCGGGCAAGTGGTGAACTTCACTACTACAACTAAGGGTGAGTGAGAGACGCCAGTTTTTTGTCCCACAAACAAGACCAAGAATACATCAGAGGGAACTCTGGCGCTATGTTATCTATGGAGGCTGCAAAGGAGAGCGCTTCAGTCAGCGTAGGAATTATGGGTTGTGCACAAATTTGCCTAGTCTACATTATGTTGGCTTTGTTTAGATTCACGTGGTCTGGGGCTGGTTTGTCAAGAGACAAGAATCGGCAAGTGGTCAGCAAAATCATTTGTTGTTCTAGTAGGTATTTGCTTGATGAGATGTTTTTAGCCGCGAAAACACACAAACATAGAGCAGACAAGCACACAACGACAGAATATGGATGTGCCGCCTGTCCTAGTACTGTCAGTTTTTGGTCTATGTTCGTGTTATTTCATGACTAAAAATTTCAAAAAACTGCTCAGCCGTTTCACTTCACCACCAAGAGCTTTCAGCCTCACCAATTCAAATTATGTCACAAAATGCCAACGTTTTTTTATTTGAAATAAAGCCGAAAACAAAGCTACAAGTTCGTTCGAACCCGCAAGCATGATGACTGTGTACAGCCCATCATTGTGTGTTGGCTGAACGATCGCAGCGCCACTGTCTCCTCTCGTAACCTTTAGGAAACGCTATGATTAAGGGTACCTTAGCTGTGACATTAGCCATCTTACAAGGGCTGTCTGCTACATGTCACACGTGTGTCTCCACTGCGCAACACCAACACAACCGAAACGTTCACCTGTGCCTTCCGGTAGCGATATCATGTCGTAAGTTTTAATTGGCGATTCACCATGAGCGTCCACCTGAATGAAAAAAAGTGAAGGTGGATAATCATTTAATTTGTTATTCCTTGCATCAGACAAAATGTTTGCATGCCACACGCGGTCTCTTTTATCATATTTGCCATACGCATACGCAACTTCACCTATTGGCGGGTCTCTTTTTATGTGTTCTCTTGTGGTTATTGAAATGAGTCTAAAAAATCAGCTACGATTCATTTCTGGACTTTAAAATTCAAATAAGTTAGCTACCAATAATAAGTTAGCTACCTGCGTAAATTAAGCCCCCTGGTCTAGTGACTAAGGTACTCGGCTGCTGACCTGAAGGTCGCGGGTTCGAATCCCGGCTGCGGCGGCTGCATTTTTGATGGAGGCGGAATTGTTGTAGGCCCGTGTGCTCAGATTTGGGTGCACGTTAAAGAACCCCAGGTGGTCGAAATTTCCGGAGCCCTCCACTACGGCGTCTCTCATAATCATATAGTGGTTTTGGGACGTTAAACCCCACATATCAATCAATTACCTGAGTAAATTAAGCTACTTGACGTTTGCTCGACGAAAGCTATACGTCACTTCAATGATGTGGTCTATATATTATGATGTCTGGGTTGAGGCCGCGTTTATACAGTCCAAGGCCTCAGCCTTGGACTGTATAAACGCGGCCTCAACCCAGACATCATAATATATTGACTCAGCCTTGGGCTGTATAAACGCTGCCTCAACCCAGACATCATATATATATATATATATATATATATATATATATATATATATATATATATATATATAGCTATATATCATCACATAGAGTATTACGTCTAAAATCAATGGATTATAATAGTCATGGTAGTGGAGGGCTCGAGATATTTCGACCAGCTGGTGTTCCTGAACTTACACTGACATACCATAGTACACGGCCTTCTAGCATTTCCTCTGCATCGAAATGGTACCGCCGCGGCAGGGTTTGATCTTTCGACCTTCGGGACGTCAAGAAGCTAAAGTGTACCCAAAATAGAGCCACATGGTTTACATCATGCAACTACGACTATCATTCTAATGTTACTAACATAAAGTGCTCAAAAACTTTGTCTGCAGCCATTTTAAGCCCGTTGCTTCGTTTCACCTGGTGTTTTTTTGTAAACGCGTTGATGTTTTGCCACTCGATCCATCGCTTCCCGATCTGAACTTTACGCTTAACCCTGGCTTTAACATTACAGCTTGTAACTATGAGGCACATTTCTGGAAGCACTGAAGCCTTTGATTATCATGTGCAACCACGCGTAATTTTGATAGAATAATATTCTCTACGGCACTGTCAGAAAGTATGACCATACCCACTTGTGTGAACAGACAGTTTATTATCATTTAGCAATTTTCATTCGATGTAGCTTTCTTGCTTTTGGCCTAAGGTACTTTATTGAGGTCAACCTTGATTTTTATGGTTTGCTGAGTACCCCAAAAATAAACAAATAAAAGGCAAATAAATAAATAAATAACAACATAAATAAGCACTCTCTGCTTTTTCAAAGTTCGTTAGAGCATTATTTGCAAGCAAGCAGAGCTCATGCTTTAGTCAGTTTCATGTGAGCTTAAAGTTTGATTTTAACATCCACGCTCCTTTAAGGCCCTGAAATGAAAATCAAACAGACTGACTCCCATTGCGGGGCCGATCCTCATCGTGATGTTGTGTGCGCAGTAGATCAGGTGCTATATTAGTCAGTGTCATGTCGTGATAGAGAGAAAGGTGCAGAATCACCGATGCACTTTTGCATGTCAGTTGAGAAATTCATCAAAGTTGCAACTACATTCCTCGTATAGTTACATTCGTACGTTCCCGATCTTAACTCGAGTAACCTATTGTGAAGATTTCGCGTACTTGAGAGAAATGAGAAATTTGATGATGTGGTCACTGCCTCGAATTATCCGGGTGGTTTTAACGAGCGATATTAGTGTGACCGACCACCGGATTGTCCTGCTGCTAATAAGAAGATATGCATGCGGGCTTCACCTTGTTACAATCGCCAGCACAATCTCCAACCGGGACCGTGGAGTGCCACTTGAAAGAAGCGGTTATCAACCCAATCATGAACCAGGAAGTTTTGTGACAAACTTGTGATAATCATTACTTTATGAAATGCGAGCCACGTGCGCTTTTAAGCCGCCACCGTTTCAAATTTGAAAGTTAAGTGACAGCTTAGAAGGCTTCCATACTCTCTTCTGCTGGAAGGGTAGCTTACCTCAGAAACACACTGCTTGACAGCTTGTATTTCGCCTGTCTACACGTACTTGAAATTTCTGTTGGTGTATCACGCCCTGGACATTATCTTGCGACTTGAAATGCACAATTGGAGTCACCAATGATGAGGTTCGTGAGGAGCCCATTCAGTTATTTTAGGGATGGTGTTGCGTAGTACATCCCAAAACCTTAATGTCACAATTTGTGACAATGGGGTGTAGGGCTCCAGAAATTTCGATCTGGTGTTCTTCGATGTGCACCTAAATCTAAATACACTGGCCTCTAGCATTTCGCCTTCATAAAAATGCGGCCGCAGCGGCTTGGAATGAATCCAGCCACCTTCGGATCAGCAATTGGGCACCAGAACCACTTGACCACCGTGACGGGTAAGAGCTCTTCAAACGTACACAGATGCGCTTTTTGAAGGCTGCATGATAGAAGAAACTATCAAATTGTAGATATTGTTCATGGCGTACACACTAGTGCAAACACGGCAAAATACAAGGGTCCCGTCCGTATGTCTACCAGTTTTCCGCTGCATGCGGCCAGATAACCGTAATAAGGCAGAAAACATAACTGCTTTTCTCTTTATTTATTTTTCTTGATGTATATGAAACCACTTTCGTCCTGTGATCACTTTAACGAGAACGATGACGTTACATTGGGAGAAACAGCTCTTATGGTCTTCAGACATTTGTACACGCTGTACGGAATGAGGAACAAGCAGATGTACGTCTTCTCAATCTCTCACCATTGATTTGTCCTTGTCGAGCAATTATCTATAACCAAGCGTCTAAACACAAATTCCCTGCAGAAAAAAGATAGAACAGTCGAACGCTATTCCAGCACAACTGAAAGGATGAGTTTAAAGAGAATGGTTCAATGTAGATACCGTTAGAATAACTCTTGAAGCGAATCGATGCCATTCAAGACATATGTGTCATGGGGCCCTTATTCGAAAAATGTAGATATTAACGCACGTTGCCGAACGTGTTCTGAGGCAGTGTTGCGTTGCGTTCGTAGCCCATGTGGACACTATTGCCCCGGTTGTAGCAAAAAGGTCAGTGACAGCGGTCCACAGTGCCCGTAGTGCCAAGGTGCGCAAGGCGACCAACACCGCCCACCGCGAGTCCATACCAACGGAAGACGCACGCAGCACAACCTATGCGGTGAGAAAGCTGCCGATCACCGTAGGCCTCGGGTCGACGTCAACTCCGTCAACAACCATGGGCCACCGCAAAGGTATACGCGCGCGTTTACAATAATGCGACCAGGGTACGTGAAGTATTTCATACTGGGGCTATCCTCGTTCATTGCCACGAATGTACAGCTGAAAGCGGGTTGTGAAATGATGCAAAGCATTTGACAAGAATCAGTCACAAAGTAGTGGGAATGGAACGATGGAGTGAAAAATCAAGCTTTCATAAAAAAGGTGAGGAATTGGTTTTATCTAGGGCACTTTCGTTGCTTTTGAACTGGATTCCTAGTAAACAATACTTAAGCATTTGTTGTGAACCTTGATAAAAGAGGCACAGATGCGATGACGAATTCAGATGCAACGCTGGCGAAATTGATGACCGGTGCTCGGCGCCATTACTATTCAGTGAACCAGAAGCTCAAGATCAGGTATCATCGCAGCGATGAAAAAATGTGAGAATGCCGTAAGATACAATTTAGACAAGCAATTTGTCTGTGAATGGAGAGTGGTATTGTATTTTGTGTAGTTGTTTTCAACAGTTATGTGTACGTAACAATTTAGGAAAATTTTAACTGTGGGGCAATAATATGCGCAGAAGCGAGAACATATATGGCATGAAATCTAAAAGATGCATACACGTGAGACAACGCAATGTTGTTTATAGATTTTTCCACAACAATATATGCTATTAACAAATTCATTTATGACGTGTGGCAAAAAATGTGGACTATAAGTCACGCACCACGAATCACTAACAGCGTTAATGGTCATGTCGTTTTCGTCGCGTTATGTGTATCGACGTGCAGTGTTTTTATCAATAAATCCTAAATGCAACAAAGTGCTCCATGTCCTTGAACAGGCGTGCAGGTTGTCGGCCCACAAGTTCCTGCCCAACGCAAATACCATCTGGACGAAGTGACTGGAAATAATGACGTCCTCTCACGTATGGCCTACGAATTGTGAGTTTGGAGGATCCTTGGCATTTTTAAAGCGAAACATTTCTTAGCCAGGTTGAGCGAGTCTGACCATATCTATCTATCTATCTATCTATCTATCTATCTATCTATCTATCTATCTATCTATCTATCTATCTATCTATCTATCTATCTATCTATCTATCTATCTGCCTTCGACTTTTACTTCCTGGCCGTTTGGATAATGGAATGTAGACCAAATCTGGTATGACTCAACATGACCATACGACGAGAATAAGTGGCTAGTTATATCATAAAAATCTTGACATGTATGTCATGAATGTCCTGCTTTACTTGTGCCGAAGTTGCACGAGAACAGGCTCACGTAGTGCATCAGAAACGGTGATTATAGAAAACTTACGGGGCAAAATTTAGCAGCACAAGCAACTATCATAGTATTTAAAATATATAGTAAAGTTCAAGTTCAACACAAATATAGGTTTATGAAAATATTGAGAGAAAGTCGTGTCAAACTGCAATATTTACCGTCGTTTACTTTTCCCGAATCGTGGGAGCAATCTATGCGCATTATTTTCCCCAGGGGAGTCATCTGATGACTCTCGAGAAAGCTTGACTGGGTGCCTGCGTGGCAGCACCGAGATTCCAGCTTCATTAAAAAGTGTTCTCAGAGGACATCAAACAATCGAGGAATTGCACTCTCCCTCAGGTTCATTTGTTCTTTTACGCGACAGTCTCACAGTGTTGTCTTGGTTATATGAATCGCATTTACCAGTGATGTCCTCCTTATCAAACTATCTTTGCCATACACAAACGTTTCGGGAAGCTAAATAAAAAAAGTACCCGTTTCCGCTTTTCTAGTTTTTCGTTGTGTCTGGGAAACGCCAACGACATCATTTTGACAGTTCCTCTGTAGCCAGAGAAATAGTGTGGAAGTAGTCATGTCTTCGGCATCGTTTGCCTAGCTGCGCTAACTATTCCTTGCGCTCGAAAACTAACAGGCACACACAGCTTCGAACACTCGCGATTAAACACGACGCCAAAATTTCCAACACACCACGCCATCGTCCGGCTGGACTCGACGAACGCCTCCTTAGCACTAGTGGCGCCATGCCGCAGTCAAAATTGGCAGCACAGTAAACTATCCCATTTAAAGACGGGGAAGTATCATGACCCTTTCCCCTCTCCTGCCCTGTCGTGGAAGTATTAGCGTGAGAGGTGTGGGATCGACTCCCCGTATCAGCGGAGCGAATCTACATTCCAATGCATTAGAGGGGGGTGGCGCTTATACCATGATGCATAAGGGAGCAACCGCTAAGTCCTATGCATTGTTGTGAACGGTTGTGAATTGCGCACAGTTTGAAAAATGCCAGCCCGAAGGAAGACGCAGCAAACAGATTGTGTGCAACCATCGCTCGATCGGTTTTATGTCTTCTTTCGTATCCACAAGTAAAATCTGTGTGAAGTAGACACGCTCAAATTGCACACAGTACCATAGCTGTGCACATCCTCATTGCATTCTTGTCTGTGTCGAGTTCACGCTGTATATACCATTGTATACGCACCAAATGGATCAAATTCACTCTTTTGAATCTTCTTTCGCGTAGTCCTTCTACTATCTTGCGCAGTTCACAATCAATTATAGATATAGGACGCGCCAACTCGCCCAGAAAGATGTCATTGTTAATCATCAGGTAGTCGTGCGCCATCTGGCTAAAACAGACTTTTTTGACCCCATCTTGTTCTCTTTTTCTTTTTTTTCTCTCACTAGTGACGCAAACAACATATCGGAGCTACCGGGCGAATACGCTGGTTTTCGCCCCAAGAAGCGCATGCGCCGGTCGCCGTCCACGACACCTGCCGGCGACTTCGTGGACGAAATCGTCTAGCGCCAGTGCGCTCGCCCTTTGCGGCGCTTGTCTATCACAAATGTTGAAGAAGGACACCACGGCTGCGCAATTCAGCGTTTATTATATTAAAAGAAAGTGAGTTGTAGACTCCCGCTGCAAGTGCTATGCCATATTGTTGACCTGTTAAAGGGGGGCCAATGATGTGCAAAGGCGGGAATGAGAAATAAATGGACGCTTTTTAAGAATTCACGTGCCAAAATATACCTAGAAGAATGAAGTAGCTGCGGCCCTCTTACAATGGGGGCATATTTAAAAGTGCCCATATATATACCATTCACACTGCGCACCAATGAGAATCACTGCAGAAGCTTGAGTGACTTTGTTTTGGTTCAAGACAGCGTATAACGCAGTGCATGAACAGGAAACAGAGAACACAGAAAAAGCGCTTCTTGCTATATATGTTCCTCTTTTTTCAATGCTCACGCACTCTGTGTTATACAGAGTCATGCACTACATAGATCTCCAAGTGACCAAAATGGCGTCATGAAAAGCATACAACCTGATCAAACCAATGAAAGATATAAAAGAGAAATATGCAAGTGGTAGTACATTTTCTTTTTTCTCGTGTGCGTATTATAAACATTCCATAAAACACTCTTGGTCACTTCCTCCCAACTCCCAGGTATAGTTACTCATCCAGCTTTCAATACTTTTGACCAAATATCCTGAGTAGGTTAGATCTTTATATTACGTATTATAATAACATTTACATTTAAGCGCGGAATTATTTACAATATTTTGGCAATAACAGCAAAACAAAAGACGTGCATACTATGAAGACCCCTTTCGCGATGAGCCTTGCAGCAAGTGACGCAAGTGCCCAAGAAAGTCACTCGTTCTCGAGGAATGAACTGTTTACGTGTCTTCACACTTCATGCGTGTTGTAATTTCTAGGGTTTCCGCATTTCGACCTTGCGAAATCTCCGCTTACCTAATAAGGTCTATACTTGACATAACATTCAAACATAGCTGCGCTCAGCGAGAGGAACCAAAGAACTGGACAAGTAGTGCACACTATACTTATTCCGTTCGTTTTGCCTTTAGTCCCTCATGCTAAGAGCTCAGCGCAACTTCGATTAAAATATTCGACCACACAGGATTTGAAAGCATTCTGACTCGTCCGCTTGGATCTCCACGTTCTCACGCAGAAAAATAACGCTAATGTCAAATAAAAATGTACAACGCCGTGTCATTGTAGTCGGACAGGCGTTCAATATACTAGGCGCCTGCAAATGACGTTAGAGCGATTCCCAGACCTGGACAGTCGGGCGTATATACTACTGTCCCTTGCCCAACCGGCCTAGTGTTATCTTCTGTACACGTCCCTACGCAGATATGTAAGTACGTACATCACAACAGTATCGTGCATGACCAAAGCATGTGCGCCACTAGATCAATCATGATTTCAAGGATCAGCACTTTGAAGTTCGACAGAATTGTGCTGCTCTTGGTCTCCCCCCCCCCCCCCCCACAAATACTTACGTCTAAGAAATATGCTACTGAGTTAAATGCACATGTATACTACATAAATTGAACAGGGGGAGGGCTGCCGCGTAGCGCAGTTGGTAGAGAATAAAATGCGTTTTTATAATATCGCGGGTTCAGTCCCTGCCTACGGCAGCTTTCGTTTTCGTCCACTTTTCTTTCTTCACACTTACACTTCAATTGTTTCTAATAACTTCCCCTCTACTTTCTTTGGCATGATTGTCTGATCTTCCCATTATTTTTGTGTCTAACAAAAAAAACAAGCCCAAAACTGCGCATTTTTATCTTTGAAATCTGTTGCGTGTTTATCATGCCAATTTTGAAGGCCACAACGTGGATACATTAGCCCTGATAAACAACCTCGTTTGCGCTAAAATTTGCACCTTGCACTTTGGTAACGTTGGCTTGCATTTACCTAAATACGACCTAATTATTGATGATGTTGATAGTGACCATAATTGCTTGAATTATTACCTCCTTTCTGTATGGCTTGCGTTAATTAAAAGCTTGCATGCATCGCACAATGCTGCTTGGCTAGAGGCACTTCAAGTTGCTAAGAAAACATTTGAGCCCTTCGACTACTCTGAAGACGTGAGGAGAGGGAAGCTATTACTGTGGTGATTCTGAGTTAATGAATATTGATACAGTGTACGTATATATTATCATTATTCACTTTATCGAGCGAGTAAAGGGAAATGCACTCCAAAAGCTCGGTGTTTTTTTTTTTGTGCGTGAAGGCTGTCAACGGTGGTTTCAGTATAAGTACGCTTGTTCTTTCGAAAGTACGAAAATGGCATGTTGTTCGTTTCTTGTGAAAGTTGTTTTGTTTTCGAAAAAACTTGCATCATTCTATCATGCTAGCTTATTTACACACCTTTACGTTAACGGTCTCTCCAGATGTCCTCCCCCTCCCCCCTTTTTATGCAAAATCTCTGAATTATTCAATTAATGGGTTCACCAAAAACTGTCGTCTACGCGGCTTTGCATCCTTGGACGCGGTCAGGAAAAACCAAGCCGCACGCAGCTAAGCTGTCTAAAAAATCTCACGTATATCGGGGATAATTTTTCTGGTACACAGCATATTGAGGGAATCGTCATACCCCGACGCGTGTCGTTGCTAGTGAGGCAGAAACGTCTGTGGCAAACTTTTCTGTGGATGTATGAATGACGATCAGGTGACAGGTGATCACGTGCGTTGAAATACCTTGATCTGGTCACTAAATGGCGATTTGAGGCGGGTGCAGAGATGCACCCACCCGAGAGAGATACCAATGCTGAACTGCTCTTAACTGGAGAAAGACCGACCAAGCAAACGCAACAAACTACGAACCCTGGGAGAACAGGATTGAGGGGAATCGCTTTATGAATAAAATTATGATCTTCATTACGCACTGTATGCATTTTTGGACTCACTTTCATAAAACAAAGTTCATTATTTTATTGTTGGTTTGTCGACAGAAACGACAAAATAACCAGAACAACTGTGGAGGTTAATTCAGTAAGGGATATGCAAAAACCGACACAAATTTCATTGTTATTGTCTTCAGTTATATGATGCATGCATAACGGTAATAATAGATTGAAAATATCACACGTACATGACACCTCTATGGCAGGAAAATTCATTTGCTGTATTTATAGGCATATTTTTTTTGTTAAAAAAGGTATAGACCAAAAAACTGGAAGAGACCTCGTGGAAGCTAATGTAAATTGTTCCAACGCAAAGCTTCATTAAACAGAAGGCTTTAGGTGCCTCGTCACAAGCGAAAATTGACTGGTGGAGTCGGCGGTGTCACCACGAATGATGAAAAAAATCACGTGACAATGTGACAATACGTCATGACGACACCACACATCAACAAAATTAGTGACGTTACTATCGCATATCCATGTTCACATGTCATTGTGGCTTGGTCAATGGAGCATTCGAGGGTCCATCATGGAGGCAGCGCAACAGCAAATGAATTACAGAAACCCTCGAACACAGCTGATATGCGGCGGCTGCATTTCCGATGGAGGCGGAAATGTTGTAGGCCCGTGTACTCAGATTTGGGTGCACGTTAAAGAACCCCAGGTGGTCAAAATTTACGGAGCCCTCCACTACGGTGTCTCTCATAATCAAATTGTGGTTTTGGGACGTCAAACCCCACAAATCAATCAATCAATCAATCAATCAATCGAACACAGCTAATACTGTAGGCAGTCAAACACATCGTTAGGTGCAGAAATATCACAAAGAAGGGAGGGAGAGGATCTATAGAGATTAAAAAATTTAGCTTGAGCAGATTTCAATGGTCCCTCGTATCGTTCAGCGACCATGGAATCGTTGGTGGGACGCGGATTTCCCTAGTCCTCGTACTTGCGGGCTTCAAACGCACTTGTGGCTTTGTTTATAGCGGTGTTTTGGTGTTGTTTCACCTACAATAATAGATCGTTGCGAACTTCCTGAGCCCATTTCAATCTCAGAGAGACTAAAAAAATAAGGTAGTGAAGTGCAACTGCCAAACTTTTGCTGATTGTCGTTTCCTGACAAAGCAGCTCCAAGCCACGCAAAGCGGAAAGGAGCAGACCAAAAAAAAAATGGTACAAATCCATGAGCTATACCCATCATTCCTAATCTTACTGAAGCGCCATGCATTGCAGCTCCGATAGATACTAGCAACAGAGTTCTCTCTAGTGTACTTATAAAAACTCCACGGCAGGATCAACCCGTCTACTCAGAAGAAAAGGAGGAATATATATAAATTTCGCTTTCGAATTGTCAGAGTTGAATGCACAAGGAAACTATAGAAATTTTAATGAACGTGAAAAGGAAGGCAGTCATGCACGAGTATTTTGGATTCATAATTCGAAACAATCCTATTTATGCCTGCCAATCGCTGGTTCGTTTAATGTATAACGCGGTGAGTTAGACTCGGACGCGTCGTAGAACGAATAACGGCTAGCAAAATCGCGTCGAGTCTCTTTAGAACACGAAAATAGAACCAGATGGAGTGTTAGAATCTCGGCGAGTTTCAATTATGATGCGCATTGAGGAAACCTGGGTGATTGAAATTAGCTCCGAGCTCCATACAACATAACTCAAATCAAGTTGTTTACCTAATTTTTCCACAAAATGGCGTACAACGATACCGTAATGGATGAGATACGGGTTATAATGTAGTGTCAAAATTATGCATCCTAATTAGCATGATGCATCACGTATGATTCACTCCTGAATGCATTAAGTGCTGATTGAAAGGCGCAAAAAACTCTGGCTGCGGTAATCCTGAATGAACTGAAAACCAACAAGATGAAGTGACAATTAAGCCAGTTTACCGCCAGGAACTCAGATGGCCAAGTTTTTCGCATTTAACTATTTCGACTATCTTCAATACGAAGTCTGTGAAGCGTGCGCAGTAGGCACTCGCGAAAGAAGAGCAACAAGTGCGCCCGAAGGCGATGCAATCAACGCGCACGTCAAAGGTGGTTCTGCTTGTGGTTCTCTCTGCCAAAGCGTCACACATCGAGATGAGTAGCTGGTATCCAAACCCCAAGTAACTGCAGCGCGAGGCATTGTCTCCGTTAGCCGGACCATCGCCAACTTTGCCCACAGAGCAGCCTCCAATGGAGCAGCCACCGGGCCCAGCTGACAGCTCACCGTCTTCGTCTGTCCTTCCAAGCTCGTTTCCTGAGCTCCTGAAGCTCCCTTCCTCCGATGCGCTGGGAGACTCTCTGTTGGATGTCAAGAGAACGTACAAGACCACATTTTATCCTGACGTTTTTCAACCAGTTCTCTTGTTTGTTTCTCTCTCCCTTTCTTCGTTTGCTTGCATAGGCGTGTTCTGGTTTCGGCATGACGAGGCACAAAGTTGCATCGCAGGGTTCGACCACCGAGTTAGAAGAGTGGAGGAAGGGGGAGGCAGCGTTGGTCGAGCAATTGACAACATACTCCATCACTTATAAAAAAATGAGAATTAAGCGTTGATGTAATTCTCACAATGGCCTGCTATTGGTCCCTATTTTTACTGAAGTACCGAATAGAAGTAAACATTTCTCGGACTGCAACATTAGGGACCTTCAGCCACCATTATTCAAAAGAAACCGGCGCGGACATAACCCACCCCTTGAACCATGACCGCGCTGGTCCCACTGAGTAACAGTGTGAGGAAGCCTTTTTTTCTCTTTCCTGCTAGAGGGGCAAGGGTGCCCCCATTGAACACGTTTACGTTTGTTTAGGTTAAGATAAGAGTACTAAAGACCTACACAGCTATGCTGGTCAATGGCAGTCGGCAAACGCTATTTATAGGCCACACACCGATATATTATCGGCAAAGTTACGCTTTCTTACCTTTTGATACTCTCAGTATTTCCGCCAGTAAAGACGTAAGCGGAATATCGAGGTTGTTGCAGTGCAGCCGCTGAGTCCTCAAAACTCGACAACAAGCGGCTTCTTTGTGGTCCCTTCTTACAATTCGTTCAATATATGCTCGTACATATGAATAATTGAGGCTGTTAATGGCGAGAAGATTTGCGGTAGCAATTGTAAGTACTGAAAGAATTGTGGAGAGAGAAAATAATGTGGCCGATGGGTTACGGCACACGCCTGCTATAAGTGTCCCGCTCAACAGAATTGCCTCAAGAATTTGGCGGTATGTTGGCAGAGAAATAGGAAAATTCATAATGCAAAGGAATTGAGCATCAACGAAACACAGAAAGAAAGGAAAAAAATGTAAACAGGCGGGTTGGAGGTAGGTGACACGCTAGCGTTAACAGACGAGGATAGGAAAAAAAGAGACGCAGAGAAATTGGTGGCTTGACAGTGACTCAATGGTGCACGGTAGGAGTGTTTTTTGAAGCGACAAAAGAGGAAAGATAGCTGTGGTCGAAAGGTTCTGGAAAATAAAAACTTCGTTGTTGTGTGTATATAGGCACATGTATATCTATATTTATAATTTAAAAAATTTTCAGAGAACATCAATAGTACAACTTGTAGTCTAGGAGCGATGCCATGTAATACCGGTTATGTCTATTTGAACGTTGAACCTTTCTCGTTTCTAAATGCTGTCGTAATTATGCTATGGCTTTCAGCGATTCCGAATTGCGACGTGCTACATTGATTCGTGATTGGTGTAGGTGCTTACATTTGTGTATCAAATATCATTCCATGTATTTTCTCTCTCATGGTGAGCAGAAATTTGTAGAACATAAAGCTTTGCTTGGTTGAAATTGTGGCCCTGTTGGTTGAAGTGACTGGCTACTGCTTTTGGTAAATTGTGTTTTGTGTCTGCACAGTGGCCGTTCAGTCTTACGTGAATTGGCTGCCCAGTTGCGCCTATATATTGTCTGCAGGTGGCACACTTAAGACAGTATATTAGGTTGTTCGTAGTGCAGATGAAGATCGATGGGACCTTGTGAATGTAGTGAGATTCTGTGCTTTTTAAGTTGTTAGCCACCTATATATTTTTACAGGTGGAGCATCTGGGCCGGCCAGTGGGACCAAACGTCCTAGTGTTTGCTTTAAGTTTTGCGGGAATTCGCAATGCGTGGCACGTGGCATTTGCAACGCTAACCTAAAGACATGATTGTTCACGCAAACTTAGACTAGGACGTCTGATCCCTTTGGCTGGCCCAGGTGCTCACCCTGCAAATATATACAGCCGGCTACCAACATAAAAAGCACAGCATCTGACTACATTCACAAGGTCACATAGAGCTTCACCTGCACTTTTAAACAACCTAATATACTTTTCTGAGTGTGCCAGCTGTAAAAAACAATATATAGGCGAAACTGGGCCGCCAATTCACGTAAGACTGAACGGCAACCGTGCAGACACAAAGCACAATTTATCGAAAGTAGTAGCCGGCCACTTCCACCAACAGGACCACAATTTCGAAAAAGCAAAGCTTTACGTTCTACAAAACAATTTCCGGTCACCACGAGAGAAGAAATACACGAAATCATACTTTATACACAAATTTATGTCCCTACACCCATCAGAAATCAATGTTGCATGTGGTAATTTGGAATCGCTGAAAGCCATTGCATAATTGCGGCCATATTTAGGGACTAGAAACGTTCAACCTTCAAATAGACATAACTGGTATTACATGGAATCACTCCTAACCTATATATTGTAATTATAATATTCGCTCTAAATTTTTAAAATTTTAATTATAGATACACATGTGTCTATATACACACAACTACAAAGTTTTTATTTTCCAGAACCTTTCAACCACAACTTTCTTTCCTCTTTTGTCGCTTCAAAAAACACTCCTACCGTGACTGTTAAGTCATTGCCAAGCCACAAATTTCTCTGTGTCTCTTTTTTTCTTTCCTCGTCTGTTAACGCTAGCGTGTCACCTACCACCAATCCGCCTTTTTTTCATTTTTTCTTTTTTTGTGTTTCTCTCGTCGTTGCTTATTCCCTTTGCATTCCAAACTTGCCTCTTTCTCTGCCAACATGCTGCCAAATTCTTGAGGCAATTCCGTTGAGCGGGACACCTAAGGGGATAGTGAAAGCATATTTTAACCAATGACCTTCCCCAATAAACACGTGGTCTTCCGAACACATCTGGTGTCGCTTACTTTTGACATCTTGACATTTAAAAGTAGCCGCCTGCTTCTCTCTTGCGCCTTTTTGTAACCTCTTTCTTATGAGTCCCATCCATAGATGTTTGAGAACAGCATAGGCCGTTATCGCCGGCAACCCTTTGTGATGGCCAAACGCAGGGACCGTCTGTTGGCTTCGAACTTTCAAGCTCTTTGCTTTTTTCGTGTCTGTAGCGGCCACCCATGGGCAGCACGCCGCTCCTACTTTGGGCGTTTCCTTTTTCTCCTTTCTTTTTTTCTCCACCCTCTGAGAACATTCTGAATCACTACCACCCAACTTGAAATGAAGCAAGGACTGCACTCCTCTGCTTTATAGTTTTTTTTCAGGCTACGATTGCCAACAGGGACACATGCCACCACCAGGACATGACGTCGTTACTAACCCCCTTGAAACTAATATGCCAAGGATGAGAAGGCTAGGCACCTTTGACGAAGATAGGTTCTCCTATCGAAACTTTGGTCAGCCTATCTGAGACATTTCCACCTGTCGGCTCTCATTTTAATTTTGTTGTGAAGAGTGTGTTTTTGAAAAATGGATGCTGATGCTGTCTCTATTACCTAGAAAGATGCTGAAAAATAAAACTTGAAATTTTAATATGTGGTGAAGCTTCATGGGGTGAGGGCTGATCTGTTAATCATCTTTCTTCAGCCGCTGACCTTACCTGTTTGAATATTGGCGGTAAAATGTTTTAACTGTAGTATGTATGAAATATCATAATAAATGTGTTTGCTTTCAGTTGAGAGAAAACCTGTGTTGTGGTACATCTACTTGACATTTATCTTACGCCAATATATGTCTACTTTTGGGAAGTGGGAAAAGATATTTATCAATAAGTGGAAACGATGTCTACCAAAGCAGCTCTGTTATTTTTCTTTAATCAGAAAGTTTGAAATAAACTACATGAGGCTGAACTCGCATGGTTTCGTGATACCAAGTGAAACTGCGAATTAATTTGCTGAAATATGTATATGTCTACATTCTGCATGAGACGTGTGCACTGTTACAGGTAATAATGTTTTCAATATAATGTGTTTCTGTGTCTACACAAATGTATGCATACCAAGCACTCTTGCTGTATCAACTCACTGAGCCACCAATTGATATACCCGAGATCCTTATGCTATTTAACACTAAATATTTGTATTTATTTGTATCACCATAACAGGCAGTCTAAATTTCTATAGTCGGCTTTACAAAGAAGGCTTTAAGGAATATCACGGCATTTCAGTAAGCTTGCTTATACACACACACACACCCACACACACACACACACACACACATATATATATATATATATATATATATATATATATATATATATATATATATTGAGATCAAACAGACAATATTGCCAAGGAAAGTATAGGGGAAGTTATTAGACCGAATTGTAATGTAAATGTGAAGAAAGAAATGTTGGTGAAAAGATAATTTGCCATGGACAGGAACCGAACCTGCGACCTTCGAATAATGCGTTACTCAAAGGTCGCACACCCTTTCAACACCCCCTTAGAAGGGTGTTGAAGTATAAAAACAGCCTATAACATTTTGCTGAACACCCTTTTTGTAGGGTGTTCAACTAACACCCTTTCAGTAGGGTGTATCTGAAAACACCCATAGGGTGTTCCTCTGGCGACAAGCCAGTTTACACCCTGAAGGGTGTAAACAATTTTACTGTGCTATAGGCTGGACGAATCGCGATCGACCCCAGGCCAATTCCGTTACAAATCGAAGGTTGAGAAATGCTAGAGGTTCGTGTACGGCGCCATTTCTGTACGCTATAAATGGTTCCTGCAACACTTTTCTAAGCACGGTTTGAATGACTTCCCTAAAGGAGTTTATCGCATCACGAATCAACTGGCAAAATGATTTCAATCCGTGAAGTACAAGCGGAGTTAATAAGATTATTGGAGCCGGAGTGAAAATTGGCCCTGAATCTGCAACATTACACTGCAAATGTCGTCGAAAGACGACATTTGCAGTGTAACATTGTTGTAACAGTGACATTTGTTTGGAGAGAGCGAACAAAACGTTTATTTGGTGTTCTGCACAAGAAAATCGGCTTATGGTATTCTGTAGGCGCTGCGTTAGAGTTCCTCGTGCGTGTAGCGGAGGCGAACGAGTGCATTGAGGCACGTTAGACACGAACGCCATCTGGCAATTATCTTCGAAAACGAAGGCAAGTGTGTAAGCGGGGAAAGATGCGCGCCTGTTTCGGAGGTGATAAGGTGTAAAACGCAAATCAACGGGCAGGTGCCCCCATCGTGTCGTCGTAGCAAAGCGTTGGAAATAGCTACCTTTTTGAGCATCACGTTGCACTGTCAGCGCAGCGCGATAGACCCTACAGTCCTTAGGGAACAGTATTAAGGCAGACATACAAAACATCGCCGTGTTGTTATGGCGCCTCAGATATGCACAATAAATGTTTTTAATTGACAATCACACAACTATGAACGCTAAATCTTGAGCAATATTGGTGGGCGCAGCGGACGGGGTTGGCCGTTTGGTGCCGTTTGAGGAATCGTTAAGGGCGAACAAACAGACAAGTGCACAGACAGACTGACAGACCAAAACTTTTCCATCGATGGCCCCCAAGAAAGACTATCGTCTTTAGAAATGGCCGATTATTCTCTGAGTCCATGATGTTGAGTGGGTCGAAGTGTCCATCCATTCGTCCGTGTGTTTGTTCTTCCGCCCATGCGTCTGTACGATTATTATTATTATTATTATTATTATTATTATTATTATTATTTAGTACATACTGCGAACCATAAATGGTCCAAGCAGGAAGGGCATATCGCATAAAAAAAACAAGAATAACATGCACCATACATAATGCAATTCACTCCACATAATTCACAATGAATGGGGGTCACATAATTTGTTCCAATCAGACAATGTCCGTGGAAAGAAAGAATACATAAAGACATCAGTTCTCGCGAATTGTGGGGTAAGCAAATTGGGATGGTGATGTCGGGTCTGCCTAGTTGATAGGAAAGATAGATACGGTGATAGATCATAGCGATACGGTGATAGATCAATAGCGGTGGTGGCAACTAGCCGTCTCTTGGCGTTCTACACCTTATCGCCTCCAAAACTACAGGGTCTAGAAATATACTGTCTAGTGTGCTGAGCGCGGGCTAGGAGATGGCCCCGCAGCTGATGACTGGCGGCGGCGCCCACATGAGGCGCTGCTGTGCGAGTGGGTGCGTTTGCGTGCAATCCTTGCGCTCTGCAAGCACTGCGAAGCTTTTAGGAGGCCGAGCTCTGTGAAGCAAACTATTGGTTTGCTGCGCTTTGAGCGTTTTTTACATAATGCTTTATTGTATCAGAACTACTCGATTGCTTTCACAGCACTGGCGCTTCGCAATACCAAATGAAGAAGATTTCGTGGCATGCATTTCGCCATCCGCTACTGCCCGCAAAAAAAGAGGCAGTACCCACGTAACACGGGAATCATTGCTATGCAAGGTGACTCTGTTGTAATATTTTATTAAGTGAAACATTGTGATGTAGCGCTATATATATATGTGATAAATTGGATAGTCAACACAAGAAGCAGCGTTGGTGTTTCACGAACATTTGGCTGCAAAGTATTTCGAAGACCTGGCGTGGCTCTGTAGTAGAATACTTGGCTTCCACGCAAATTGTTTGGCTTTGATTCCTCTGCTAAGACACAAACGTTTATTATATGCATTCATAGGGTCAACGTTGCCAGCTTAGCGCTCACGCGTTAAAATGATTTCGCGAGAAGGGTTTCATGGCGTACGTGACAGGATTGTGAAGTTATTCATGTCAGGACCAGCGAGTCATATTCGTCAAACCGTCTTAACCGCCCACACTAATTTTGGATGACTTTAAGTGAAGGGGGTGGAGGTGATCGCGAGGGCGCCCAGACGTAGGCGATTTGATAGATAGATAGATGGATAGATAGATAGATAGATAGATAGATAGATAGATAGATAGATAGATAGATAGATAGATAGATAGATAGATAGATAGATAGATAGATAGATAGATAGATAGATAGATAGATAGATAGATAGATAGATAGATAGATAGAGAGATGGATGGACGGATGGACAAACAGATAGACAGACAGACGGACTGACCGACAGACAGACAGACGGACGGACAGACGGTCAGACAGACGGACAGACCGACGTACAGCCAATTCGAAGGATGGATGCACGCATGGACGGACGGACAGACAGATAGATGGGCAGATGAATGGACAAACAGATGAACGGACAGACAGACAGACAGACAGACTAATAGATAGATAGATAGATAGATAGATAGATAGATAGATAGATAGATAGATAGATAGATAGATAGATAGATAGATAGATAGATAGATAGATAGATAGATAGATAGATAGATTCTCATGGTGGTTGAAGTACGCAAAGAAATTAATTTTAAAAACCATTCACAGTATAACCACAAGAGTTATTTTTAATGTGCTTTGTTCTTGAGAGCAAGAATTATCACAGAAGGCCCACAAACCTTTACCTCTTAGCCTGCATTCCACCAGAATTCAAGTGAAAACAAAGAATGATAATATGCCAATGAACAGTCTGACACCCGCTACATATGATGCTCAAAACGTTGGAAAAGGAGCCCAACGTTGAAATGGGAGAAAAACTGTGTGAATGAAATTCGAAAGGGTATTTTAGATTTTTTAGATAAATTTAGATATTTGAAATTATGTCAAACGGCAATTTCGTTCCCGACACCGTTCACCGAAATCCGAAAAGATATTTCGATGGAGTCACTCTCAGAATTCTTTTCTCCCACAACAGCTTTTAGATTCAGCCTTTGGTCTGCCCTTTTTATCCTACTTTTTCATTCAGTAAACCGTGCTGGATCCGTTAGTGCGGGCTACAAGACACCATTTCTTCGTTCGGCCGATAATTTCTTGGAGACAGCGGCACAATACACATCATTTTTTTTTGCATTGCCGCATAGCTTTTAAACTCACGATTTTGCATGCACATATGGCGCCATCCAACTTCACAGTATATCAGAACGCAGCTGTCATACACTTATTTTTAACGTGGTGAGGCTCCGGCAGCAACAGGACGAGAGGAAACTCGCGGGTTTGTGCACCCTCTCGACATGTAGCGCCGCTTGTGGCATCTGAGTGCAGTCATCACATGCGGGGCCTCCCTCTCTCGTACGGAATGCGCGCGCTCAGCACACTGGGCAGTATATTTCTAGACACTGTATCTACATGTTTTTGCGACTGTGATTGCGGCTTGAATCTGTCTTTATTGTCTGCGATGTTGCGTTTTGATATCGTCGGGATGGGATCAGGCGTGAATACCTTGCGAGAGAAGTACACGTGGCGTCGACGCGACGGTGACGTTTTTAACGTTCTCTCCGTCTTAATGAGCATTTAAGGCAATGAAGGAGTAGGGAGATCCGCCAGAAGACGCCATAAGAGATGTGCGATAACGTGCCCGGCATGCGTCGTGGTCTTCACTTGTTTCGTCCGCGTTTCAACTCGAGTGCTGCTATTTATGAACACCATCAGTGCTTTGTAAAGTGCGTGTTGCATTCGTCATTGAAGCCTTAAACTAAAATTTCTCGCATTATTCTGCTCGGCGCAGGTATCTTTTTTGTGCACTTCACCTCGCGTATGGTTTTCGTGGATTGCTTCACAGAAAAAAAAAGAAGCTGTTTGAATTGCTGCGCAGCTTGTTTACGAGAAAATTGTTTATTGGCTCAAGTGAATGGTCGTCGCTCACGTCGTCAGGCTTTCTTTATATCGGAGCATGTATGAGTGCTTGAGTGAGAATTTGTGAAAGTGCACTTTGCTTTATCAAGAAAAATGATTGTTAGCTAAAGCCCGGTCGTAATCTTGCGAATAAGCACTTCTACCTTGTAACAGGTTGCATGGCGCCTAAACTTTTGTTATTTGTGCGGCGGCGACTGTTTGTGACTGTTTTCGCAAATAAATGATGCAAATACGAGGTAGAAAAAAAAATTTGTGAAGGCGAAAAAAAACGTAACCAACACTTTTTCTTTTTTTCTTCCAGTCATGTAGTCAGATCGTCTATGTTTCCCGCCAAAAACCTGTAATGTGAGGTCCCTCACAAGTCTAAGTCGTCGCCTGCCTGGCCGCTTCAATACGCGGGAAAATTATTGTGAGCATTAGGCATAATATTCACCCTCTCACCGGTAAATACGGTAAATACTAACCATCAACGCTTGGGCTTGTTCAAGCAGAGGGTCTCTGGCTTGAGGGTGAATAAAAAGAGTGTTAGGAGAAAACATTTCCTCCATATATATATATATATATATATATATATATATATATATATATATATATATATATATATATATATAGATATATATATATTTATATATATATCAGTGCAATAACTAAAAAGTATGGCGTTACCCGAAGCAACACACAATATAGGGCATATTATTTCCCGTGTACTAGCTGCAATATTTTGGTAATGACAGCTAATTAAGTAATTGTAATCATATTTGTAACTTAAAAACTGGCATATCGCATAGACAGTGGGCATCGATGATATGCGAAGCACGAAAGGGGATGATTGATATGTCTCTATAACATCAGCACAACGTTACGAGGCGGACGGACGTAGTACACAGTAAACACAAGTAGCAATGTTATGCGTACTCACGTATCTAGATAAGATTCAAATATGTCCTTAATAATCGCTTAACAACGGCACCATTAGCGTTTGTAATACCAGTACCAGCAGGGGTAGTGTGCGAGTGAGTGAGAATTCATTAGCAGGCAGAGAGGTCGGCCTGAGCGATTTCGCTCTAGCCTGCTACTCTACACAGCGGATAAGGGAAGGGGAAGGAAAGAGGGATAAAGGGTGATGATGGGGACAAGAAGGGGTGGTGCGTATGTACAGTAGCCACTTAGTATTGTACCCTACAGTCTAGTATCTAGTCCAGTGCTTTTTATAAAATCTAAAACAGCTATTGTAGCAGTTTTTGACACTGTTTGGTCGTTCATTGCTGACAATATGTGGCTTTCACTCAATGGCGTTTGCCCGATGCTTGCCAACATTGCAGTTAGCATTTTTTTTTTGCGCCACGTATAATGCACAGTCACAAAATATGTGTGCTAAAGTTTCGCGCATTTGAAAGCGCTCACAATTCGGGTTGTCCGCGCGGCCGATTTGGTGGGTGTAGTGGCGAGTGAAGGCGACGCCCAGGCGAATCCGGTGCGGTATATTACTAATGCATGTCTTCGGCTGATTTTGTCTGGAAGACGAAAAGTCAAACCGGGATCTTTTTCCCGCAGACGCTTGTTTCAGTGATCTGGTAGCAACCAGTAAGTGGCAGCGCATTCGCGCATGAGCGATCTCAACAATATGTTGACGTCACTTTGCGAATACGGTACTTGGACGTACATAGGAGCGTTGTACACTGCCGCCCTTGCTTCGCAGGGGTAGGCTGATATGATGTATATTAAGCTAGCGATCTGGCCGCAAGCGCGCCATCAGCGGGATAGGTAAATCATGCGGTACATTACATGCATGTCATGATTCGCATGTTAGGTCTTGGTAATTCATGTTCACAATGCAGTGACGTCACTCAACGTTTACTAACGTGTATATAAATCTAGAAAAGTGGTTGCCAGCGCACCATGACGATGGCATTTAAACTATGCCGTACATGACTTCCATGTCATGATTATCAATTTGCGCCTGACATTTGTGCTCGACGTCAATTCACGTCACGTAATACCAAATTTGGTGTATGTGAACGCTGTGAGCGTAGCGTGTAGTCATGTTTTACATGACACGCATGCGAGGATTATCATGTTGGGACGTGTCATTTGCCATCCTCTTCCGTTCACGTCATGTAAAACTAAATATTTTATATCTGAAGCTAGTGAAACGACTAAGAGCGCACCTTGAGCGTGGCTCGTAGTCATGACTCATGTGACATGGATGTAATAATTGCACCCTTAGCGCCTGTTATTTATGTCCGGCATGCAGTCATGTCATACCTTACCAGTTTCGCAATGTGTTATTTGAGCAAAACCACCGCATGGGCAGCAAGGCTATGCCATGTACCTCATGACATTCATGATATTCATGTGTCATGATTTTTGTGTTTTGACTAGTCATTTGAGCAAGTCATACAGTCATGTTATGCCGCTGTGTGAATTTCAGTATTTATCCATTTATCGAAATGGCTACGAGAGCTAAATGTTGTAGGCGGCTATATAGATATGTGTATAGATCAACGTCGCCGAAGTTGGCTCAGAAATGCTTCGCATCAAGAAATACTTGCCTACTTATCAAAATGTCAATAAGGCGAATGTGCGCATGTTTAAACATCACTTTGGTCTACATTGAACAAATTATACTAATTACGTGCCCATTTTTTTCTGTTAACAATGAAAGCCCGCGAATTACAAAAATAAACCAAGACTCGACTACTACGCGCATGAGAAAAAAATTGCCCTCAAACAAGCTCACTTTGACGTAGCCAGTAGCAATAAATGAAATTTAGAGAGAAAAAAAATGTGGATAGCGGGTGTTTTCTACTTTCCGTCCGAAGAAACATCCGACCTTGATCGTATACACAGTACACAGTCAAGCTACAATGGCTTTAATCAGAACAGTGATCAGGCCGCGCTGTGATGAGAGCAGTCGATCGTAGGCTATGAATAGTGATAGCGATGTACAGTATAGTTCACTGTTAGAGGGAACACGTCAGAGCGTGGTCAGCGGGGCACCAACAGTTGGCGAGATTTGGAAACGTGAAGCTTGCGCACAGATTCGCTAGAGTGGTTCGTGCCCTGCATCATCTGCTACTTCTCCGCCTATAGTGCTCGGCGCGCTCTAACACCGTGCTATGTTTCAGTGGTTGGAAGAAGCCGCCTGTTCTCGTTGCATGAAGCACCAATTTTGTTGTTCGTTATCGAAGGCAGCCGGCTGTTTCGAACGTTGTGCAAATTTGAGCTTACGACTTACGTTTCTGTGAGCATTGGCACTGCAGGTTACGCAAGTGATGGGCTTCGTTATCGCTTTCACAGAATTCCACAGCTGCGGGCGTAAACCTTCGCTGAACAGATATTTGGTGGTGGCTGCTCTTATATGTGGCATGGCAAGGGCACCTGAGAAGGAAAGGCTTCTCATGGTCGAGCTCTATACTAAAGATTACGGTCAGCGCACTGTCGCTGCCGTAGTAAACAGGCCACAGAAAACTGTGACGGTACTTATGTAACCCTTCCCTCCCCCCTCCCCGTCACCTGACTTCACCTTAATTAAAATCGTGTGAGGGAACGAAATCTGCTCTCCTTCGCTATACTCTTCGCGTCAAATCTATGTATGCAGACTGCGCTTCCGTAACGAAAGTGTGGGAGCAGCTTAAGCACGATTCATCCTTCACGGTAGCTCTGCACATATCTCCGCCTGCAAGGATGACGGTTGTACTCGATGCTGGAGGTGACATCAGCCGATACTGAACGAAGCTTTTTATTCTTCTAACGTTAAGAGGCCGCAGATTTGGCCTTCTCCATCTTTTGTCACAAAAATATGACGAATAAAGTTTATCTGTCGTGTTGTACGCACTTCTTTTCTCATGCGCAGGCATATTGGGGAAGCATCGTATTTTCATAAAAGTGCATATTATCGCAATTAGAATAATGGGATTTTCTCAGATGTTGCTTCTTTAATCAAAAGCTCACACGATTTCAAACGTTAACACTAATATTTGCCGGGATGTAGCAAGCCAGAGCCAGAACATAGGGATCACGCCGTCTTGATCCTTCGAAGAGACTTCATCAAGTGTTTTATTAACTCGCCACAATAGTATAGGAGTTATGGTACTAGACAGCTGGCCTGAGGTCACGGAATCAAATCCCAGCCGCGGCAGCCGCATTATCCATTGATGCGGGAATATACGAGGCCCGTGTACTTTGAATGCATGTTCCGGTGGTTGAAATTTCTGGCGCTTCCACTGCGTCGCTTATAATTGTACCGGTGTTCTGCGACGTTAATTTTTGAAATTTATGATTTTTAAACGCTTATGAACATGCTTCTAAATAAAATTCCATGGCTTTTCATTGTATATCGCCTTTAATGTGAATTTCACCGCTCAGGCTGTGAATCACAACGTTTCAAAACTGGTGAAATGAAACACAAGAAGCAAGCTGGATCCTTTATGTGCCTGCTGACAACATGACGGGGCGCCGGCAGACCAGCGGTGGCATGAATTGCTCCGCAGACAAACGAAAGTACTCGGCAAGCGTAGGGGTGGAAAGCAGCACACGAAATCCGACAAGCGCCGCCTTCACGCTTTCATGCACGTGCACTACGTTTACAAATCTCGCCACCCGATCATGCCACGTGGGCCGCAGCCACGCGTTGGCGTGTTCATCCTAACAGTGGATCGTACTCTACAAACGAGCCTAAAGAATGCCTGGAACACTGCGACACATGTTGTTGACACTCGACCTGTACCATCGCCAATGTGCAAAAGGCTGCCTTTGGCAACAGAAGAGAGGCCAAGTGGTTGCTTCCAGTAAGCCTATTTCAATGTTTTTCTTTTTTTGTAGTTGACAGCGCAGTCACGTGTTGTTTTTTCACATTTCACGGGCTTTTTTTTTTCGCGGAAAAAGATGCGCATGCAAATATTATGTTGTTGCAAGTGTCACACAAAGATATCGTTTTCACTTGTGCACCGCTGCTTCATTGACATTTCAAAATTTAGGCGACTACTTTTTAAGTTACATACATAATCATGACTGAATAGTTAGGCAACTAACAATAATTTAATTAGTCCTGGCTACTTTAGTATAGGGGCAAGATTATACACTGAGTTTGCTTTGCGTGACGCCATTCCCCTTTTGTTATGTCTTGTTACTTGATGATAGGTATCATTACACACACACACACTTATATATATATATATATAAATATATATATATATATATATATATATATATATATATATATGTATATATCTATATCTATATATAATAGACGTACATACATGCATTACACCGTAAAATGAATGGGGTGATGACTACCGCTGTAGCCCAGTAGGTGGAGCAGCGATTCGAAGGTCGCACAGTGGGTCCGCGTCAGTGGCAAGTTATCTTTTCATTGTTTTATTTCCCAAAGATTTATATCATAATAATGGCTAATAAGAACCCCTTTATTTTGCTTCAGCCAATACGGCGCTAAATGGTCTAGGTGCTCCACCCACGAAGGCGGGGAAAGACACCACACAATGCACGTGGAGAAGGCACAGTCTACACGATGCACAAATAAGGTCACAAACGCACTGCGCCGACGTTTCGCACACGTCACCAAGATGTTCCCCACGTCCGACGATCTTAGGTGACTTCGGTTGCCAGGAACTCTTCTGGCAGTTAGGTGAGGTTCGAAAAACCGGCTCCCGGTACACGTGCCAAACTTGCCTGGCTGCGTTCGGGAAGGACAATGTAGTGGTCCGCCAGCTTATCGTCAAAATATGCCACCCCATTCAGCCGATCTATCGAGAAATTGAAAAAGAGGGGTGGTTGCTAATCCCTCGTCTTCGAGGCACTGAGAAAGGCTCCCACAAGGGCTGCAGCAGATAGTGCCTTGTCCTTTCCTTATATATATATATATATATATATATATATATATATATATATATATATATATATATATATATATATAGGAAGTAATAATTCAATGTGCCGGTTAACCTTCATGAAGGTATGGGATATGGCACAACGGGAGCGTTGTCAACAAAGATAAATATATTTATTTCCCAACAGTTTCTGGAGGACTCCTCCCTTCATCAGGGGATGAGTTATACTCATCCCCTTTTTAGTAATATGATGATGATGGGTCCGCCAGCTTATCGTCAAATATGCCACCCCATTCAACCGAGCCTACCGAGAAAGGGGGAAGGAGGTGTAGTAGACTAATCTCTTGTTGTCGTGGCGCTGAGGCGGGTTTCCGGAAGGGATGCCGCAGATAGTGCCTTGTCCTTTCCTTCAACCACACATTGCCTCCTTCGTTGTTTGCTCGAAGGTGTGGCTTAGCTGCGAACTTTCGGGACTTTGCTTCATCTGCCAAGGTGCAGCCACAATCGGTCTGGGTTTTAGCTTTCAGCATAAGCTGCGAAGACCACGCTGGTTCCGGTCTTTGTGAATCCACGGTGACCTCAAAAACTGCCCCGCTGCCTCCTTGTCTGCCCAGAAAGCCTGACATGGAGCACGCAATGACATTCCTTGGCTCGTGCTTTTTGTTTTCGCGTACCGGTTCGGGACCCCTCGTTCATGTTTTGCTGAAAGGAAATCAACCAGTCTTGATGGCACATCCTTGCTTGGAATGCATCGAAATATTTTCGTTCAGTTCAGAAAGGCAGAAAGACTTCAATAGTGATGACGGTCATAACAAAGTATATAGGGCTGCCGAATTCCTCGCTGCCGCTGTAATGGCGGCACTTACTTCAACGACTTTCTACTTAATAGACTAGTGGTTCAGACCAGTCGGTTTCCAGTATTGCTAAAAAGGCCTAGCACAAAGCAGAAGGGCAACACTGAAACAATGAAGACGAGCACTTACTTCCAGTTGAAGGTTGAGTGTTTGCTAAAAACACAGGAAAAGCAGAAAGAAGCATGAACGAAACAATGAATGCGAAAGGAAACGCAAAAAGACCTCCTTCCAATCGCCGTGTGGCCACGCTGGCGTCTTCCAGAAATGCTTTGCAGAAAGAAAAGTGATTGAGGGCACAGAGCACCGCACACGCGATTCTTCGGGTGGTTTGTGGCTTTCCCTATAAGCTCTGGTTCCTAAAATGGGCTTCGCAAAAAAACAAAAAAACGAGAGAGTAGAAAAAGCACTCCTTAATTGTTCAATCGGCATGAGGAAAAACAATTAAAAAATTGATGCTGTTGATTGGCTCTTATAGTACAGTATGAAATACTCCTCAAAATAAAATTATCACATCTGAAAGTCAGAATGGCAGTATAACATTCTTGGCAAGCTTAAGCAGGCGATCATTCAAACGCATTCTAGTTCAGCCTGAAGGTGCACATGGTATGCGGCTAGTAAAGCGGCAAGCTCGCTTTCAAGAAATTTGAAGTCAGTTTCACCCGCAACAAAAATGTAGGAAAGATGGGTGCAGATCTCGCCATGGACTACTAAGGCCACAAAAGAATTTTCGTTTCACCAGCGACGAGCTGGCCGACCAGATTTGGGCCGTTCAGCAAGCAGAAGATGCCACCTGGGTTCAATTACTTCTAGCGGTCACCTGAGGCACCAGCATCATAATGGACGGAAGGTGGGAAGGGACAAGAGTAATTCCCAGTTTTCCCGCATCACCCGGAGGAATACTACCGGACTTCAAATGAAGTTTGTATGTTCATTAATTCCCATAGTAAACACGTCTAAACTCATTTCCGAAACCTCGTCCTTTTTGGGCTACCCGAAAAACGAGCCGCAATTGAGGGTCTGCATCACAGCCTTTACGCGGACGACATCACCCTCTAGGTCCTCGGAAGAGGTTATGATGGCCACGTAGAGCGAATGCTGCAGATGGGCGTGGACGCGGTGCAGGAATTCTTGAGAAGTACGGGCCTCAAATGTTCGGCCGCTAAGTTCGAGCTATTGCTATACACACCAACGAGAAGGGGCCGCAAAACCATCCGTCTCGGTGGAGGGAGATCAGAAATCAGAGTAATAATGGCATACGGCGTTCCAATACCAAGCGTGGAGAACATATGAATATTGGGACTACATCTGCAGGCCAACGGTCACAACAGTGATTCAGATCGAAGACTTAAACGTTCGGCAGACGACTTGATTCGACTTCTATGCTGCATAACGAAAAGACGCAGCGGGATGCGGGAAAGCTGTGTGGTCCGCCTCGTACAGGCGTACGAGATCAGTCACTTAACGTTCATCGCCCCTTGTCTAAAATGGCTGGCGTCCAAACGAAACGAGGTCAGTTGCCTGATTCGCAAGACGTTTAATAGGGCGGTTGGTATACCTGTACACGAGTGCCGACATGTTCTTCGAGCTGGGCCTGTACAGCACGCTAGACTAACTGATCGAGGCGCACAACGTTGCACAATACGAGCGAATGACCAAGTCCAAGACTGGCAGGCGCATCCTCGAATTTCTAGGCAAAACATACCACACGCAATGTGGGGAGAAGACGATGGTTCCATCATGATCTGCGACCGTCTCATTGTCCCACCTCTCCCCAGGAACATGCATTCCACACACCACGTCGGGCACCACAACAAAAGATCGAAGGACCTCCAAAAATATATAGCAAGAGCGACGAAGTGGTATACGTGGACGCACTGTGAGACCCAGGGGGAAGGCGTGCTCACATTACCATCGTTGTGAATCGCACAGGCAAATGCATCGCGAGCGCCATGGTGCGTACGAAACACACAGAGGCAGCTGAAGAGGCGACAATTGATCTTGCAATTGGTCATAGCACCGGCGGCTGCGGACATGATCAAGGACTCTCAAACTGCCTTCCGTGGCTTCGCGCGTTGTCGCATCTCGTGTATGTCGGCTCGGATACTACAATCAAGCTATGGCCTCTGCGTCCTCGTATCTCAAAACTGAAAATGCGAATGCCTTCCTTTCGTGGACCCCAGCACACACCAGCGTCACGCTCGCAAGTAACCAGGCGGCCCACATCGCGGCTCAAAATCTCACTCACAGAGATGCGGCCGATTCAGTGGCCGCCTTCATCTCCGAGAGTGGGGCGATGACATTATACACATGACAACAAGTGGAATGGTCGTGGGGTGATCGCATGACCACATTCAACGACATTACACAATATTACAGAATAAACAGACGCAAATACCCACCACCACGCAACAAATTGTACAAAAAACAGACTGTAACTCTGAGAGTGTTACAAACAAATACGTACCCCAGCCCGGTGACCTTATGCCTGTGCTATCCTAACTATACCCGACGGACGCGTGTAAAGCGTGCAGGGAAAAGGCCACACTGCGGCACATGCTTTGGGAATTTGCTGGAAAAGTTCATTTCACTGCCTACACTCCCTTCGAGACGCATGTTAGGCATGTGTGGCAGCTTGGGCTAGTTGGTATGTCATGAAGATAGTTATAGCGCGAGAAGAAAATGATGACACAGAGACAAGAAGGACACAAGCGCTCGTGTCCATAGCACTCGCGCCCGTAGCGCTCAAAGCCCTCGTGTCCTTCTTGTCCTTCTTTCTCTGGGTCATGGTTCTGTTCCCGCGCTAAAACTATCGTCATGGCATGTTAGGCAGGGACTAACTCCGAGTACAATAGACCTCTACCGAGGTACGTCACAGCCTAATGTCACGGGTGCACGTGCAGGGCGGTGGTTGCACGAGTGGTTCTTAAGATAGAGAAAGGAAGAGAAAAGTGAGCCCCGTTATTGTCTGCTTCAGTGAGCGACACCGCCACAGGGCTCACAAGGGATGGGGGTGAGGAGGAATAAAAAGGGCAGAAGTAAAGGTGTCGAAAAGAGGATGAAAAAGCAACAACAAACTGAGGGGATAGGAGAGACAGGAAAGATGGAAGCACGGTCACTGGAGTCCGAGGACGGGGTACACTTGCGAGAGATTTTGTCGGCGTCTGTAGATGGAGTAGAGCAGGTCCAGTAGGTGAACAGTGAACAGTGAACTTTATTGACATCATGTACATAGTACACAATGCCGGAGGCCGGCAGAAAAAGCCATCGCAAGGATAGCTTGACGAAGCTGCGGGCCCCCGTTTTGGCACCAGCGTACAACGGTGTTCTCAGTACATTAACGGACAACAACAATAACAATAACAAGAGAAGGAAAAAAATATGTACTGAACAGATAAATCACTTAGTACAGGACCCGAAGGAAAATGTGAGCCCACTACAAATAACCACGTCTTGCGTACAAACCATACACAAAAGAAAATATACACCAACGGATGTACTAAATAGCTCAGTACACATAGATTACCTTCATAATACATGCATACAGATTAACATAACTTTGTAATTTACATAGAGTACACTATAGATATATAATTGCACAAATCATTCAATACACGACCGAAAAAAAATATGAGAAAATATGAGAAAATATGAGAAAATATGAGGTGGTTACAAATCGCCATGTCTAGCGTACACCGTCATATTCTCTATAGCTGACACTCATACGCATGCGCGAGATGTTATATAGTGTCAATGTAATTATTTGCAAGAAAGGAACGTATTGCATTGAAAGTGTTGGTTTCCAGCTGAAAGTTAAATTCATATAAAGCATTTAGTAGCCTCGGAAGTCTGTTTCGTAACGTATGTCGCCCATATGTTGTTCTACAAGTTTTAATAGTCCAAATTTCGCAGTTTCGCGTTTTATAAGGCTGACAATTTCTTTTAAGGTTGGCAAGTTCAGTCAAGAATACATGTTTCCCCTTTAATTCTTGCTTATAGGCTTTCGTTAATCTAAAGTTGTACATCTTCTCAAAAGGCATTACATTATACTTTTCAAACAACGGGTAGGTGTGAAAATGTGAAGGCACGTCCTCTACAGCACGTAGAAATCTTTTTTGTAGGCAATACAATTTTTGTATGTTTTCTTGACTAGTGGATGCCCAAACTAGATGGCAATAGTTAATTCTTGAGGAAAATAAAGAGTTGTGAATTAATATCATTACATGTCTCGGAAGGATCAGGCGATTCCGGTAGACTTGTCCCACTATTTGAGATAACTTACTTGATATTGTGTCGATGTGCTCGTTCCAAGAAAGGTTTTCCTGGAAGACCACTCCTAGTGTTTTAATGTTAGGTACAATATCAACCGGGGTCGAATTCAGCAGTATTTGTTGCGTCAATGTTACCTTTTTATTTTTACTTCTGAATATTACAGATTTGGTTTTGCTCGTGTTTATTTTAAGATGGTTTTTCTAAGTCCAGCTATTTAGGTTTTCCAATACAAAATTTGCTTCGCCAACTAATTTGTCCACCGAATTTCCTCGTAAAAATATGCTGGTGTCATCAGCATAAATAATAAATTCAGCGCTAGGGCTAATGGTGACCACGTCATTAATATAGATAATTAAAAGAAATGGTCCCAAGATGCTCCCCTGTGGTACACCAGAAAATAAAAGCAATAGATCGGAAAAACAGTCGTCGATATGAAGCCTTTGTTTCCGATGTTCCAGATAAGACGTAATTAGGTGCGCGGCATTCCCTCGAAAACCGTAACGGTCAAGCTTTTTAATTAGAATTTGGTGATTTATGTGATTGAAAGCCTTAGAGTAATCAATAAACAGCCCAAGAACCAATTCTCCTTGTTCTAGCGCTGCCAAAAGTGACTCTTTTTGTTTTAGCAATGCGAACTCCGTACTAAGTCCTTTGCGGAAGCCAAACTGTGAGCTGTTTAAGAGACTGTGCTTCTCTTCAAAATCTGTAAAACGATTTAAAATAACTTTTTCTAACACCTTTGACATGACCGGCAGTATAGACAGGGGACGGTAATTTGCCATGTCGTTTTTGTTTCCTTTTTTGTGTAAGGTTGTTACACGGGCTACTTGCATTTTACATGGGAAAACAGCCTGGCACAAACATAGGTTAAAAATGTAGGTAAGTATGGGTGCGAGCAAATCGGAGGTGTACTTTATGGGTTTAATTTGGAAGCCATCGATATCTTTAGCCGTACTGGTTTTTAAGTTATGAATTATATTTACTACTTCAGCCTCAATAACTGCTTTCAGGAAAATAGAGCTGCTGTTATGCGCAATATTTCCAACGTCATTCTGCACTGCAGCAGGCTGTGAAACCCCTACAAAGTATTGATTAAACGCGTCTGCCGGAGACTTCCCTGTCAGCTGTACGTCGTTCACAATCACTTTGCTCACTTTATCAGATGGGATGTTACGTTTTAAGATGGAATTTAATCTTTTCCAGATAAGGTGGGCGCGCCCGTCAGCAGATTCAAATTGGTTAGAGTAATATTCACACCTCCCTTTTTTTAAGTCCTTGTCGAGGCAGTTACGAATTTTTTTGAAGTCTCGAAATAAGTCTGGGTCTTTGTATTTAATGAATTGCCTGTAGAGCTTGTTTTTTTCTCGTATTCTTTTCATAAGGTCAGAGCTACACTGTCGTCGAAGGTCGTCGGCGACAGAAGGTGACGTAGGGCGAGCCCAGTCGGCCAGAGCTACGATGACGCCGAAGGTCGCGAGCGCGCGGAGCGTGCGGGCGCACAACCGGTCGGCACGAAATCCAGCGAGCGACCCGCGGTGGTTGGCAAAACACTCCCGCCGGTGGCTGAGTGGGGTGCAGTCACTCGGGGCTTGGGGCAAGTTCTTTTTCTTTTTGAAAGCTTAATCTTGATCTCACAGTGGCAACATTAGCTGTGGTATGTGTCAGAGAACATCTAGGTGTGTGGTAAACTGCCTGATGAATGATTTTCCATGATTGCTGGCTGTTTATCTCGGAGAAGTGAACACATATGGCGGCCTCTAACCGCGGCATCGTCTTCGAAAATGCGCAGCGTTGATTGTGGCGTGTAGTGTGCGTTGACAGGCATCGACAATACTGGTTCACCTTTACGAACGATGAAACTGGGAGTATTGTGCGTGGAGAGTGCAGTTTGAATAACCTGATGCGTCCTGTTTGTGAAAACACTGCTTTCGTTGTGGGCTGGTTGAAGTAACCACTTGTCGATGGAACTTTTTGATCTGTCATTTTAGTCAAGGTAAGAATGCATTTGACACGATCATCTGCGACTGGGTAGATCTCACCGTATGCGTGGCCTGCAGAAAAAATAAAATTCATGATCTCCGGGTGATATATACGACTGCACATGAGCTATCAGCCTGTCGTGGCGTTGCGGCATCTGCATATACGCTTCACCACGGCTATATCTCGTACTATCGGATACCTGATACGTGTTAATAGAAGCAGTGGAGATTTTTGTTTCTTATCTGGTTTGTAGTTTTTCGGCTCGATCCTTATGAAGTGACAGCCCCGCCGCGGTGGTCAATTGGCAAAGGTACTCGGCTACTGACCAGCAGGCCGCGGGATCGAATCCCGGCTGTGGTGGCTGCGTTTTCGATGGAGGCGGAAATGTTTTAGGCCCGTGTGCTCAGATTTGGGCGCACGTTAAAGAACTCCAGGTCGTCGAAATTTCCGGAGCCCTCCACTACGGCGTCTCTTATAATCATATGGTGGTTTTGGGACGTTAAACCCCACATATTAATCATAAATTTTATGAAGTGACCATGCGCATTAGGAATTTGTGTATCAAGCCAAAAGAAACAATATAGGTCCGGAAACACGTCATAGGTATCAAATTCTGCAAGGTAACTGTGCCAAATAATAATTAAGTGGTCGGGTTTTACATCATATGAACACTCACGGGGTTATTGAGAACAGCAGTGGCAGAATTTCACTTCAATTTTCACGAGAATATGTTAACCTCCATCTAACGCCAGCAAGAAGTGCTTTTTTAGATACATTTTCAATTAGACTTTTGCGCAATGATTGAAAATCTTATCCATGACTTTGCGCAATGCAGCTCAAAACTATGCTGCCGCCAATGCTGTACCTCAATTAAAACTGCATTGTACATGCTACGACCGAAATTGAATACGTTTACATCCATGCCACGCAATTATTCGTCAAACGGCCAGTCACCGTATACATTCAAAAGGTCCGCTTTCGAAAAAGACGTGATTTTTTTATGGCTGCCATCCACGTGGTTGAAGCCCACTGCGTGCTAGATTCGAATGGATGTTTGAAAAGTACTTTGATGAAGCAATAGAGATATACAAAATTATCTCTGAAACACCATCGTGATACCCTTGTACCGCACTACTGTTTAGCCCTGATCTCAGTGGGGGTGACTTGCCAGTGTAGTGTGGAGCCTGAACCCGTGGCAAAAGGTGGTATGAGACACCTCGCAAATGGTATGCACTGATGATATATGCCATTGGCCTGGAGTACTTTACAGAGACAGTTCTATGCTTAACTCTCAATCAAAATAAAAATAAAGATAAATGAAAAAATGAAAGATAAATCTCAAAGAGTGTGACTTGCAAGTGGTGCATGGAGCCTGAACACCTTGCAAACGGTGGTATGGGGCCCCTCGCAAATGATATGCACTGATGATATGCGCCATTGCCCTGGTCTACTTTACGGAGATAGTGCTATAGTTAACTCTCAAGTAAAACAAAAAAATGGCACCACATCTTCTCCGGGCGGAACTCGAAAAAATGCGTCGCTAATTGGTGGGCTCCCGTGAATGATGCGTGAGTGAGTGCAATCTGGTATTGCTTAATTGTTATTTCGTTTTCATCATTTTTATTTAAATAATGAAGGCGAAGCATGGCCTTCAACGTCCAGCGAAAGCCCGGGAAAGACGCCCTTGACTGAATTCTGAAGGCTAGACCACGTGTCTACATATAAGGGGTGACCAGTCAACGGTTGTACAGCGCGAGTAGTCGTGTCTTTAGAAGCAGGCACAGCCTGCATTGACCTTGCTAGGCGAACGAGGGGCAGACGAGCGACAGTTTTGCGGGTGCATTCTTGGGTCGGCACGAGACGCCTAATAGTGGAAGGAGACGCCAGGCGCGAGCATGCGCATTAAGGGTGTGAACGGCGCCACCACCGACGTCGAAGCGCGACGTTGTGCGACTAATCCATAAATTACTGTTTATTCAATGAACTTAATACAAAAATGGTTACAATTTTTGTGAACCATTAGTCTGTGTGGCTAGTTACTGGTCTAATCTAATACATCAATATCTTTTACATGTCAGGAGCAGAGGAGCACATGATATGGCTATGAATCTTTATACAAGTTCAATGATTGAGTAGCTTTAAAGTATATTATATATAATGAAACGCACATGACAATAATTATAAAATTTCTGCTAAGTCCGAAGTACTCAAGTAATAAAGGAGAACTAATGGCATACGTTGTGTAAAAAATACCAAAACAGGGCACCCGAAAGGAATGGGCAGATTGTTGGCATAAGGCTGCCTAAAAGAATATATCAAGGTCTAACATGCATCAGAACGAAGAAGAAAAAAACAAGAAAGGGAGAGATAGGTACCATGTGAGACATAAAAAAATTATTGACACGATCTTCACGGCACTCAAAAACACAACTTATGACAAAATGTATTTTGCAAGTCAAATTGAATTTGTGGGCAACTTTAACTTCAATTAGACTTGTGTTCTAGAGTTTAGCTCCAGTGAACTGAATTACCCGTTCGCCATATACATTTCTACAATTGCAAAGGTTAAAGTTGCCATTGCCGTTAAAGTTGTCATTGAAATTCTCCGCCTTTAAAATGATGTTAGACAGATAAATTTCAGAGTGGGTAACTTGCAAGACGTGTATGAAGCCTAACCGTTCAAGTGGTATAGGGAGTCTGAACACCTAGCAAATCGAGGCATAGGACACCTGGCAAATGGTCTCCGGGCTACAACCATCGTCTGCTACCGGAGCGGCGTCGCACCGTCACGGGAACAGTGCAGCATCCGCCTTCTGAGCTCTAATCTCCTTCTCCCACGCAGCACTATTGCCAACCGTAGGGCGATTACCCTACTTGTGTGGTAATTTAGGCATTTTTGGCGTGGTTAGCGTAGTAATGCGCTAATGTCATTTTCTTAGAAAACGTGGGTATAGTTTCCACATTTTGCGCATCGTCTATCAGGTAAAATGTAGATGATCCACGTGACATTCTTGATTGTTGCTGTTTTAAAGAGATCAAAAGTTTTCATTGATTAAAATTGGAAATGTCTGCACTCACTTCACAAGTATATAGCAGAAACAAAAGATAATATGTCATACTACGCTGTAATACCATTGTTTTTTATGCATGTTTTTTAGTTACATCCCGTCTCACTAGTTTGTTGCGCTTTCCTATGACAGTTGGTTTGACTTATGAAGGCAAAAACCTTTGTTGTCTTATCAAGCACGAAAAGGTGCCATCGGTGTCCACGCAAAAGATGCAAAACTCATGATATAGGGACCTAGTGATGTCATCGTGATGTCACAGGCCTCGAAAATATGAGACACCACGATGGCATCACACCACGATGGCATCATCACAACGAGGTGCTAAATGACAACGTCATCGCATGAACTCGTCACAACCGCGCGGAACCCGGAGGCACGTGAGGTGCAGAAAGTCTGCTCTCCACTTTTGAAGTCTTGACGTCACTAAGCGTTGGTGGCGGCAACGGGGGCGGCGGAATTCCGGTTCGCCCCTTCCCGACGGGGCACTTCAGTAGGTTGCGTAGGGAACAACTGAAGTGCGGATACATACAAAATAAAACGCGTGATCTGGTCGTCAGTTAGGAATTTCTAATATTTCTCTCAATGAACACAAACAGCAGGTGAAACTGCAATCATCGAAAGACACTATTGTTTGAATGACCCCATCGCGGTGGTCAAGTGGCGAAGGTACTCGGCCACTGACCCGCACGTCGCGGGTTCGTGTCGCCGCTGCGGAGGCTGCATTTTTGATGAAGGCTGCAATGTTGTAGATTCGTGTGCTCAGATTTGGGCGCAGGTTAAAGAACCTTAGGTGGTCGAAACTTCCGGAGCCCTCCACTGCGGCGTCTCTCATATTCATATGTTGGTTTGGGATGTTAAACACCCCATATCATCATCATCAGGCACTGTCAGCGATATGTGCCATTTTTCATAGATAGGGAAAACTTCACGTTTTCTACAACGTGTGTGGTGAATAGAGCTCGTCATTTCCAACAATCGCTGTCTGCCTCAATGTCATGTCAATTACGACTTCATTTGCAAAGCGCGTGTTTTCAAATTTGCACAAAAGACAAAGCTACCACTGTGCATGATTTGACGTCACATCATTCCATGCAGTATACTCCAAGACAATAGTGGAAGTCATCAGTGTAGGACACAGCTTGGGAGGTGTACTGCACCATCATTTCCATGGTTTTCAGGCTTCGTCACCACTTGCTAGTCGCCCCGTTTGAAATTTATGTTTCAAACATCATATTTGTTTTGCTTCAGAGTTAGCTATTGGACACCAAAAAGTACTCCAGGGTACCGTCGTAAATCATCAGTGTAGCACACAATTTGCGAATGTCCTATACCACCATTTGCAAGGTGTTCAGGCTCGATAAACTACTTGAAGGGCGCCCTCTTTGTGATATATTTTTTAAAGATATATCTTAAAGCCCTCAAGAGAGGGTTGACAGTATTATGACATAAATCAACCCCATAATATTTTTACTTAAGAGTTATGTATAGCATTCTCTCCGTAATGTAGCCCAGAGCACTGGAGTAAATCATCAGTGCATACCATTTTCCAGGTGTCTTATACCTCGATTTGAAAGGTGTTCAGGCTCCCTATACCACTTGCACGGTTAGGCTTCATACACGTCTTGCAAGTTACCCACTCTGAAATATATCTGTCAACATCATTTTAAAGGCGGAGAACTTCAATTACAACTTTATTGGCAATGGCAACTTTAACTTTTGCAATTGTAGAAATGTATATTGCGAACCGGTAATTCAGTTCACTCGGGCTAAAATCTAGAACACAAGTCTAATTGAAGTTAAACTCGCCCACAAATTCAATTTTACTTGCAAAACACATTTTTTCAATAAGTTGTGTTGTTGAGTGCCGTGAAGATCGTGCCCATAAGTTTTTTATGTCTCACCTGGTACATATTTCTCCCTTTCTTGTTTTTTCCTTCTGTGTTCTGATGCAAGTTAGACCTTTATATATTCTTCAAAGCAGCCTTATGCCAACATTCTGCCCATTCCTTTCGGGTGCCCTGTCTCTGAACTTTTTACACAATGTATGCCATTAGTTCTTCTTTATTACTTAAGTACTTCGGACTTAGCAGAAATTTAATATTTATTGTCATGTGCGTTTCATTATATATATAATATTTTAAATCTACTCGATCATTGAACTTGTATAAAGATTCATAGTCATATCATGTGCTCCTCATCTCCTGACATGTAAAAGATATTGACGTATTAGATTGGACCAGTAACTAGCCACACAGGCTAATGGTCCACAACAATTGTAACCACTTTTGTATTAAGTTCATTGAATAAACAGTAATTGATGGATTAGTCACACAACGTCGCGCTTCGACCTCGGTGGTGGCGCCGTCCACACCCTTAATGCGCATGCTCGCGCCTGGCGTCTCCTTCAGCTATTAGGCGTCTCGTGCCGGCCCAAGAATACACCCGCAAAACTGTCGCTGGTCTGCCCCTCTTTCGCTTAGCAAGGTCAATGCAGGCTGTGCCTGCTTCCAAAGACAAGACGTGATCTAGCGTTCAGAATTCAGTCAAGGGCGTCTTTACCGGGATTTCGCTGGACGATGAAGGCCATGCTTCGCCTTCATTTAATAAACAAAAATGATAAAAAAGAACTAACAATTAAACATTACCAGATTGTACTCACTCACGCATCATTCACGAGACCCCACCACTCTGCGACGCATTTTTTCGAGTTCCGCTCTGGGAAGATGTGGTGTGGTGGCATTTTTTTATTTTACTTAAGAGTTACCTATAGCACTATCTCCGTAAAGTCGACCGGGGCACTGGCGCATATCATCAGTGCATATCATTTGCGAGGGGCCCCATACCACCGTTTGCAAGGTGTTCAGGCTCCATGCACCACTTGCAAGTCACACTCTTTGAGATTTATCTTTCAAACAACATTTTTATTTTGATTGAGAGTTAAGCATAGAACTGTCTCTGTAAAGTACTCCAGGCCACTGGCATATATCATCAGTGCATACCATTTGCGAGGTGTCTCATACCACCTTTTGCCAAGGGTTCAGGCTCCATACTACACTGGCAAGTCACCCCCTCTGAGATCAGGGCTAAGCAGTAGTGCGGTACAAGGGTATCACGATGGTATTTCAGAGATAATTTTGTATATCTCTATCTCCATCAAAGTACTTTTCAAACGTCCATTTGTATCTAGCACGCAGTGGGCTTCAACCACATAGATGGCAGCCATAAAAAAATCTCATCTTTTTCGAAAGCGGACATTTTGAATGTACACGGTGACTGGCTGTTTGACGAATAATTGCATGGCACGGATGTAAACTTATTCAATTTCGGTCGTAGCAAGTCCAATGCAGTTTTATATGAGGTACAGCATTGGCGGCAGCATAATTTTGAGCTGCCTTGCGCAAAGTCATGGATAAGATTTTCAATCATTGCGCAAAAGTCTCATTGAAAATATATCTAAAAAAAGCACTTCTTGCTGGCGTTAGGTGGAGCTAAACATATTCTCGTGAAAATTGAAGTGACATTCGGCCGCTGCGGTTCTCAATAACCCATTGAGAGTTCATATGATGTAAAACCCGACCACTTAAATATTATCTGGCACAGTTACCTTGCAGAATTTGATACCTATAACGTGTTTCCGGACCTATATTGCTCCTATAGGTTTGATACACAAAATCCTTATGCACATTGTCACTTCATAAACTTTATGATTGATATGTGGGGTTTAACGTCCCAAAACCACCATATGAATATGAGAGACGCCGTAGTGGAGGGCTCCAGAAATTTCGACCACCTGGGGTTCTTTATCGTGCGCCCAAATCTGAGCACACGGGCCTACAACATTTTGGCCTATATTTGAAACGCAGCCACCACAGCCGGGATTTGATCCCGCGGCCTGCGGGTCAGTAGCCGAGTACCTTAGCCAATAGACCACCGTGGCGGGGCTGTCACTTCATAAGATTGATTGATTTGTGGTGTTTAACGTCCCAAAACCACCATTTTATTATGAGAGATGCCGTAGTGGAGGGCTCCGGAAATTTTGACCACCTGGGGTTCTTTAACGTGCACCCAAATCTGAGCACACGGGCCTACAACATTTTGGCCTATATTTGAAACGCAGCCACCACAGCCGGGATTTGATCCCGCGGCCTGCGGGTCAGTAGCCGAGTACCTTAGCCAATAGACCACCGTGGCGGGGCTGTCACTTCATAAGATTGATTGATTTGTGGTGTTTAACGTCCCAAAACCACCATTTGATTATGAGAGATGCCGTAGTGGAGGGCTCCGGAAATTTTGACCACCTGGGGTTCTTTAACGTGCACCCAAATCTGAGTACACGGGCCTACAACATTTCCGCCTCCATCGAAAATGCAGCCGCCGCAGCCGGGAATTGAACCCGCGGCCTGCGGGTCAGCAGCCGAGTACCTTAGCCACTAGACCACCGCGGCGGGGCAGTCACTTCATAAGGATCGAGCCAAAAAAGTACAAAGTACATAAAAAACAAAAATCTCCACTGTTTCCATTAACACGTATCAGGTATCCGATAGTACAAGTTATAGGTGTGGTGAAGCGTATATGCAGATTCCGCAACGCCACGACATGCTGATAGCTCATGTGCAGTCGTATATATCACCCGGAGATCATGCACTTAAATTTTTCTTCACTCCGCACATACGCTGAAATCTACCCACTCGCAGATGATCGCGTCAATTGCATTCTTACCTTGACTAAAATATCAGATCAAAAAGTTCCGTCGACAAGTGGTTACTGCAACCAGCTCACAACGAATAGCAGTGTTTTCGCAAACAGGACGCATCAGGTTATTCAAACTGCACACTCCACGCACAATACTCTTAGTTTCACCGTTCGTAAAGGTGAACCAGTATTGTCGATGCCTGTCAATGCACACTACACGCCACAATCAACGCTGCACATTTTCGAAGACGATGCCGCGGTTAGAGGCCGCCTTATGTGTTCACTTCTCCGAAATAAACAGCCAGCCATCATGTAAAATCATTCATCAGGCACTTTACCACACACCTAGATAATTTCTGACACATAGCACAGCTAATGTTGCCACTGTGAGATCAAGATTAAGCTTTCAAAAAGAAAGAGAACTTGCCCCAATCCCCGAGTGACTGCACCACACTCAGCCACCGGCGGGAGTGTTTTGCCAACCACCGCCCTGCACGTGCACCGGTGACGTTAGGCTGTGACGTACCTCGGAAGAGGTCTATTGTACTCGGAGTTTGTCCCTGCCTAACATGCCATGACGATAGTTTTAGTGCGGGAACAAAATAATGACACAGAGACAAGAAGGACATGAAGGAAACGAGGGTTTCGAGCGCTACGGACACGAGTGCTATGGACACGAGCGCTTGTGCCCTTCTTGTCTCTGTGTCATCATTCTCTTCTCGCGCTATAACTATATTCATGACATACAAACTAGCCCAAGCTGCCACACATGCCTAACATGTGTCGCGAAGAAAGCGGCGGCAGTGACGTGAACTTTTCCAGCACATTCCATTCTCAAAGCTGGTGCCACAGTGTGGCCCTTTCTCTGCACGCTTTACACGCGTCCGTCGGGTATAGGTGAGGATAGCACAGGCGTAACGTCACCGGGCTTGGGTACGTATTTGTTCGTAACACCCTCAGAGTTACAGTCTGTTTTTTGTCCAATTTGTTGCGTGGTGGTGGGTATTTGCGTCTGTTTATTCTGTAATATTGTGTAATGTCGTTGAATGTGGTCATGCGATCACCCCACGACCATTCCACTTGTTGTTGTCATGTGTATAATGTCATCGCCCCGCTCTCGGAGGTGAAGGCGGACACTGAATCGGCCGCATCTCTGTGAGTGAGATTTTGAGCCGCGATGTGGGCCGCCTGGTTACCTGCGAGAGTGACGCTGGTGTGTGCTGGGGTCCACGAAAGGAAGGCATTCGCATTTTCAGTTTTGAGATACGAGGACGCAGAGGCCATAGCTTGATTGTAGTATCCGGGCCGACAGACACGAGATGCGACAACGCGCGAAGCCACGGAAGGCAGCTTGAGAGTCCCTGATCATGTCGGCAGCCGCCGGTGTTAGGACCTGTGCAAGATCAATTGTCGCCTCTTCAGCTGCCTCTGTGTGTTCCGTACGCACCGTGGCACTCGCGATGCATTTTCTTGTGCGATTCACAACGGCGATAATGTGACCACGCCTTCCCCCCGGATCTCACAATGCGTCCACGTATACCACTTCGTCGCTGTTATTATACATTTTTGGAGGTACTTCGATCTTTTTTTGTGGCACAAGACGTGGTGTGTGGGATGCATGTTCCTGGGGAGTGTTGGAACGATGAGACGGTCGCAGATTATGATGGAACCATCGTCTTCTCCCCGCATCGCGTGTGGTAAGTTTTGCCTAGAAATTCGAGGCTGCGCCTGCCCGTCTTGGGCTTGGACATTCGCTTGTATTGTGAAACGTTGTGCGCCTCGATCAGTTAGTCTAGCGTGCTGTACAGGCCGAGCTCGAAGAACATGTCGGTGCTCGTGTAACAGGTATGCCAACCACCCTATTGAACGTCTTGCGAATCAGGCAACCGACCTCGTTTCGTTTGGACGCCAGCCATTTTAGACAAGGGGCGATGAACGTTAAGTGACTGATCACGTACGCCTGTACGAGGCGGACCGCACAGCTTTCCCGCATCGCGCTGCGTCTTTTCGTTATGCAGCATAAAAGTCGAATCAAGTCGTCAGCCGAACGTTTAAGTCTTCGAACTGACTCACCGTTGTGACCGTTGGCCTGCAGATGTAGTCCCATTATCCATATGTTCTCCACGCTTGGTATTGGAACGCCGTCTGCCGTTATTACTCTGATTTTTGATCTCCCTCCATCGAGACGGACAATTTTGCGGCCCCTTCTCGTTGGTGTGTATAGCAATAGCTCGGACTTAGCTGCCGAACATTCGAGGCCCGTACTTCTTAAGCATTCCAGCACCGCGTCCACGCCCATCTGCAGCATTCGCTCCACGTGGCCATCACAACCTCCTCCGAGGACTTAGAGGGTGATGTCGTCCGCGTAAAGGCTGTGATGCAGACCCTCAATTGCGGCTCGTTTTTCGGGTAGCCCAAAAAGGACGAGGTTTCGGAAATAAGCTTAGACGTGTTTACTATGGGACTTAATGAACATACAAACTTCATTTGAAGTCCGGTAGTATTCCTCCGGGTGATGCGGGGAAACTGGGAATTACTCTTGTCCCTTCCCACCTTCCGTCCATTATGATGCTGGTGCCTCAGGTGACCGCTAGAAGTAATTGAACCCGGGTGGCATCTTCTGCTTGCTGAACGGCCCAAATCTGGTCGGCCAGCTCGTCGCTGGTGAAACGAAAATTCTTTTGTGGCCTTAGTAGTCCATGGCGAGATCTGCACCCATCTTTCCTACATTTTTGTTGCGGGTGAAACTGACTTCAAACTTCTTGAAAGCGAGCTTGCCGCTTTACTAGCCGCATACCATGTGCACCTTCAGGCTGAACTGGAATGCGTTTGAATGATCGCCTGCTTAAGCTTGCCAAGAATGTTATTTCGCCATTCTGATTTTCAGCAGTGATAATTTCATTTTGAGGAGTATTTCATACTGCACTATAAGAGCCAACCAACAGCATCGATTTTTTAATTGCTTTCCCTCATGCCGATTGAACAAGGAGTGCTTTTTTACTCTCTCGTTTTTTTGTTTTTTTTTTTGCGAAGCCCATTTTAGGAAACAGAGCTTATAGGGAAAGCCACAAACCACCCAAAGAATAGCGTGTGCGGTGCCCTGTGCTCTCAATCATTTTTCTTTCTGCAAAGCATTTCTGGAAGACGCCAGCGTGGCCACACGGTGATTGGAAGGAGGTCTTTTTGCGTTTCCTTTCGCATTTATTGTTTCGTCCGTTCTTCTTTCTGCTTTTCCTGTGTTTTTAGCAAACACTTAACCTTCAACTGGAAGTAAGTGCTCGTCTTCATTGTTTCGGTGTTGCCCTTCTGCTTTGTGCCAGGCCTTTTTAGCAATACTGGAAACCAACTGGTCTGAACCGCTAGTCTACTGAGTAGAAATTCGTTGAAGTAAGTGCCGCCATTACAGCGGCAGCGAGGAATTCGGGAGCCCTATATACTTTGTTATGACCGTCATCACTATTGAAGTCTTTCTGCCTTTCTGAACTGAACGAAAATATTTCGATGCATTCCAAGCAAGGATGTGCCATCAAGACGGGTTGATTTCCTGTCAGCAAGACATGAACGAGGGGTCCCGAACCGTTACGCGCAAAGAAAAAGCACGAGCCAAGAAAGGCCATTCTGAGCTCTATGTCAGGCTTTCCGGGCAGACAAGGAGGCCGCGGGGCAATTTTCGAGGTCACCGTGGGTTTGCGAAGACCGGAACCAGCGTGGTCTTTGAAGTTTATGCTGAAAGCTAAAACCCAGATCGATTGTGGCTGCACCTTGCCAGATGAAGCAAAGTCCCGAAAATTCGCAGCTAAGCCACACCTTCCAGCAAACAACAAAGGAGGGAATGTGTGGTTGAAGGAAAGGACAAGGCACTATCTGCTGCAGCACTTGCGGGAGCCTTCCCCAGTGCCTCGAAGACGAGGGATTAGTCGACCACTCCTCTTTTTCCATTTCTCCATAGGATCGGCTGAATGGGGTGGCCTATTTTGACGATAAGCTGGCGGACCACTACATTGTCCTTCCCGAACGCAGCCAGGCAAGTTTGGCACGTGTACCGGGAGCCGGTTAAACCTCATCCAACTGCCAGAAGAGTTCCTGGCAACCGAAGTCACCTAAGATCATTGGACGTGGGGGAAATCTTTGTGACGTGTGCGAATCTTCGGCGCAGTGCGTTTGTGACCATATTTGGGGATCGTGTAGACTGTGCCTTCTCCAAGTGCATAGTGTGGTGTCTTTAACCGCCTTCATGGGTGGAGCACCTAGACCATTCAGTGCCGTATTGGCTGAAGCCGCGGACAATGCGCCAAGGGTTGGCAACGCGGCGCTATATAAGCGGAAGACTTTTTGTATATTATGAGTTCTACAGTACAACAGTTCTTCTGTACAGTTCAAATGTTCTCATGTGGAGTTCTTGACTTTTGCTTGGTCACTTGATCACCTCTTTTTGAATTCTCAGTTACTAACACCGTAAATGAATTGTCGTTTTTACGAGCACCTCATCTGACTTGTTTGGCGAAGGGTTCTCAGACGTGGGCCCGCTAACAAACTGAGACCCCGGGACCCGGAGTCGCAACAACTTTCTTCTTTAGTCAGGGACACATTCTGACTGCTGTCTTCGTCTAGCGTTGGCCGTAGTGCGTTAGTGGTAGTACATTGTTTTTTTAAGTAAGTCAGTAACGTGCTCACAACAACTTCGAAACTGTAATGGGTTACGTACAGGTGGCGGTCCGAACCGGTGGTACCCGCTGCGCATTTGAGTCCTTGTTTGCTGACGCACTACGCTTACAGCAACTAACAGTATCGATGTGAATTGTATCGCTATAACACAAATTTGTGCTGCTCTGCAGCGGCAGAGCAACTTTTCTCCTTCGCAAGTTTTCTGTTGAGGCCGTACCGACGATGACTAGATGATGGCCCATTTTAGAAGCTACTGCTGCTTAAAGAGTATTTGACGCGCCAAACGGTTCAACAAAACAGATTTGTGTTAAATAAAACATATGTTTTCTCGATTGGTTTGTTTATAGTTCAAGCGCTTTGCTTGAACCCTCTACTTTTAGCATAGCTAATACTGTTGCCGCCTAGTGTCCCAATTTAGGTGTACAATACGTATGACTCTTGCTTTCATACAGCATAGTTTTTTTCTTAATCGCACTCAAAGTACGGAGATAAAAAGTGAATAAATTTAATTGCGAGTTTTTATGCAGTGCGCATTTTAAATATACTGCTGCACGTAACAAATGTCTGTACGGTTTATAACTATTCCCGGATCAAGAAAGTTATTTCAGTATCTGTATCGCTGTATCCGTATTCCGCAGTATTTTATGTAGTCATTTTGCAAAAGTATTTTTGAAATATCCCGTTACAATAATTAGACTGGTTTCTCACTATCTGTATTTTAGGATTCCAAACTGTGCATTTCGATATCTGTATTCCGGAATAATTTTTCGGGTATCTCTTCCCAGCCCTGTCTGAGATTTATCTTTCAAACATCATTTTAGTTCGAGGCGCCTCTTGAGCAATCCCTCGTCGCTCCGGCGTACTCAGTAGCGTCTTCCTTCTCATACAATGAAAAGGAAGACGCTACTCAGTAGCGTCTTCCTTCTCATACAAATGCAAGCCAACTGCAGTTGGGTGATAATATAACAGATAGCGTTGTACTCTATCTGCGTCGTGATCGCCAATTCTCGATTGTTATACGGCGAGAACAGAAGGATGACAAACGGACAAGAAGGAGACGAAACGAGGAGACGAGCCTTTGGTCGCGTTCTGTTCTCGCGCTGTAACTATCGTCATGTCATACCAACTAGCCCAAACCCCCAAACCACCACACGTTCTCGTCTATTTTCTTAGATGGCGCTTTCCCACAGAGATGTGTGCAATATGATGGTTGTGTGAATGGACACAAGAGAGAATTGGAGGGGCCGCTGCACTCAGACACTGCTGCTGCGCAGGCGGTGGGGGGGGGGGGGGGGGTCACGCCGGTGCACCCGTTATCTCTCATTTTCCATGGTTGTCGCTGTACGTCCGGATCGTGAGCGCAGGGCAGGGCGGGTCAAGAGACCGTGCGCTCTAAGCACGCCGATGAGAAACTTGCACATAGAGAAGCGGACCCCGGAATGTGAGAGCGGGAAGCGGCGAGGTTCTCAGAGTTTTGTCGGGTGAGGTTCTGGAAGGATTCACAGTGTCATCGAAACATTTTCTGAGCTTCTTCCACTTCACCAACATCCGCGGAGATGCTTGAATTTTTTATTCTGCTTTAGGGTTAAGTACAGCGTGCTATCCGCAAGTCTGAATTCTGAAGCCTTCCCAAAAAGGAGATACGATCGACAGACAAAAGTTAAAGCTACTTCTCGTTTTAAAGGTCACTGTAGATAATTATTTCATGGAATGCTACGGGCTGACACACCGCAAATGTTTAGTCGTCCTATGGGCTTTAAAATACCAAGTATAATATTTCCAGATCATCTACCAATATGTAGATCTACGATTAAGCGGAAACCCTTAACGATGAATTAGAATCTGAATTGCTCGACCAGGATCATATATTACAAACAATTCGTCTTTTAGTTATTTCATTTTCAACGCGAATAAGTTTTATATGATTGAAAATAGAGCCTATAAAAATAAAAACATCATGGCTGCTATTGAAAACGTGCCTCGCCTTGTGATTTTTCTAGACTTTCTGCTGCTACTCTGAGGCGATTTTTCTTTGGAATTTTCTACATATGCTTCGAGTGTGATCAGAAGAAGTGCGGCAGTCGCCCCTTCTTAAAATACCAATGCCGTGGACGAGCAATGGTTTAACTATCAGAAACAACGTCAATTAGAACTAATACACAAGACAGACAAGCAAAATAAAGGGGTTCTTATTTGCCATCATTATGATATAAATCTTTGGGAAATAAAACAATGAAAAGATACCGTGCCACTGACGCGGACCCATTGTGCGGCCTTCGAATAACGGTGTCGCTGCTCCACCTACTAGGCTACAGCGGTGGTCATCAGCCCATTCCTTTTACGGTGTCATGCATGTATATACCGGGTGTTCAAAATTAAGCTTTATGATTTTTTTAAAATTAGGCGCTCGAAGGCACGTGAGAACCACTTGTGCAAATAAGTTAAGCGGCCAGGGGGACAGAAAGTTAGATGATAATTATCGCTGTCAGCAGCCCAATTAACTAAAATTTAATAATTAACTTTTTACTGGCTGCGGTAAGTTGGCATGTTTATATTGAAAAAATGTAGGCAGTGGTGTTTGTACACAGTTTCAGTTGGAAGATTTTTTCTAGCACGCCTGTGTTCCGAGATATCCGGCTCCAAAGTTTAATTGTCTTTCGCACGATTACGCATGCAAGAGGGTGAGGGTCCGCGCAAAGCTCCTCCCTAAAGTGACGCATCTGTTGCGTGTGGTGTTTAGTGTGTGAAGAGGGTGGAAGCGTAGGCATAGGTGATAGCAATTACCCTTGCCCTCTTCGGCCGTCGAAATCAAAAATCGAAGAACGCTTGCAACCAGTGTCGTAACACGCAACTGCAGAGCCTCTAACGATAGTGGCAGATACCATGCCGAGATAATGGTGCGAGCGGAGAATCTGGATGCCAGTGCGCGTGCGTAATAATCACTAGAGAAGCATGCGTGGTCGTTGCCTGGGCTACGCGAATAGCGTGACTGCTGATGTCCGAGTACTGTAACTTTTATTGAAACAAGAGCAACAACTCCACCAATAATAACTGAAACAGTTTTATCCTTGCTAACGCATATTTCCTGCTGCTACATAAGCATATTTCGGTCATGCACAAATCTCATCGAAACTCTTCACCTCTCAAGACGTCAATGCCCCAAAAAGTGTTCAAAATGCCTGCCTTCGGCAGCAACGCAAAGCATGAACCGCTGTCGCGTCGACTCGATGACTCGGCGCAGTACTTCTGCAGGAATACTCGCACAGGCAGATGTTATCCTGTCCTTCATGTCATTAACATCGCTGGGCTCTGTTACGTAAACTCGATCTTTAACGTAGCCCCAAAGGAAAAAGTCGAGCGGAGAAAGGTCAGGTGATCTTGGTGGCCAAAACATCGCTCCTGCGCGCCCAATCCACTGTTGTGGAAAACGTCTGTCCAACCAGTTCTTCGCCCTGGTAGAAAAATGTGGTGGTGCTCCATCGTGCTGAAACCATACTTGGCGCAGGTCATTCAGGGAAAGACTGCAGACAAGATCATCAATGACAACACCTAATATTTCTTCTGTGTACATCTTTCCGTTCAAGTTGTCCTCAAAAAAGTGAGGTCCGATGATCCTGTCCCCGAGTATGCCGCACCACACATTCACACTCCAGCGAACTTGATGCTTGTGCTGCCTCAGCCAGTGTGGGTTTTCTTGTGCCCAATAATGGGCGTTGTGAAGATTAACACTTCCATTTCGGCAAAACCGAGCTTCATCAGTCCAAATTATTCTGTGCAAAAAGTCATTTTCTTGATCAGTTTTGATGAGGCCCCAATTGCAGAAGTCAACTCGCCTTTCAAAGTCCGCCTCATTTAGGTCCTGATGAAGGTAAACGTGATATGGATGGAACTTGTGCTTTCTTAAAACATTTGTGACTGTTCCGATGCTGCGACCGCACTGATCGGCAATCTGTCGGATGCTGAGCTCTGGCATCGAGGTTACGCACGCGACAACGTCGATTTCAAAGTCTTCATCGACGATTGCCTTCCTGGTCCGTCTCGGAAGGTGGACAGAGCCTGTTGTGCAGAAGCGTCGAAACAGGTTTGTGAAAGTGGGCCTTGTTGGAAGGGGACGGTGTGGGTGGCGAGACGCGTAAAGCTCCATTGCTAACGAAGCGTTGCCATTCATTTCAGCCATTGCAAGCACCACGTCTACTTTTACTTTGGTAGAATACCTCACGCCAGAAGCAGCCATATTAGCTCGAAAGGACTCCACGTGGATTTCCTTGGTAGACCTTCAATGCAGAGACGCTGTGCTCTAACCGGAGGCACCCTAGTGCAGGACGGTCCTGCTAACGCGTTCACAAGAAGATGTCTCAGTGTGATCTAAAGTCACGAAAAAACGTCGCGAAAAATGGTCTCCTGTTATCGCGTTCATCAGGATCATGCGTAAGGCTCATGGCGCACCGCGCTGTCACATTTTGATTTCGCCGGCCGAAGAGGGCAAGGGTAATTGCTATCACCTATGCCTACGCTTCCACCCTCTTCACACACTAAACACCACACGCAACAGATGCGTCACTTTAGGGAGGAGCTTTGCGCGGACCCTCACCCTCTTGCATGCGTAATCGTGCGAAAGACAATTAAACTTTGGAGCCGGATATTTCGGAACACAGGCGTGCTAGAAAAAATCTTCCAACTGAAACTGTGTACAAACACCACTGCCTACATTTTTTCAATATAAACATGCCAACTTACCGCAGCCAGTAAAAAGTTAATTATTAAATTTTAGTTAATTGGGCTGCTGACAGCGATAATTATCATCTAACTTTCTGTCCCCCTGGCCGCTTAACTTATTTGCACAAGTGGTTCTCACGTGCCTTCGAGCGCCTAATTTTAAAAAAATCATAAAGCTTAATTTTGAACACCCGGTATATATATATATATATATATATATATATATATATATATATATATATATATATATATGTATATATGTATATATATGTATATATATATATATCTTTGTGTGTATATGTGTGTGTGTGTGTGTGTGTGTGTGTGTGTGTGTGTGTGTGTGTGTGTGTGTGTAATGATACCCCATCATCACGTAACAAGACTTAGCAAAAGGGGAATGGCTCAGTGCATAATCACTCAGTGCATAATCTTGCCCCTATACGAAAGTAGGCAGGACTAATTATTGTTAGTTGCCTAACTATTTAGTCGAGATTATCGATGCAACTCAAAAAGTAGTCACCTAATTTTTGAAATGTCAATGAAGCAGCGGTGCACAAGTGAAAACGATATCTTTTTAGTGACACTTGCAACAACATATTATTTGCGTGCGCATCTTTTTCCGCGAATAAAAAAAGCCCGTGAAATGTGAAAAAAACAACACGTGACTGCGCTGCCACCCACAAAAAAAAAAGCAAAACCTTGTAATAGGCTTACTGAAACCAACCACTTTGCCTCTCTTCTGTTGCCATACGCGGCCTTTTGCACATTGGCGAGGGTACAGGTCGAGTGCCAACAACATGTGTCGCAGTGTTCCAGGCATTCTTTACGCTCGTTTGTGGAGTAAGATGCACTGTTAAGATAAACACGCCAACGAGTGGCCGCGGCCCGCGTGGCGCGAACTGGTGGCGAGATTTGTAAACGTACTGCACGCGAATGAAAGCGTGAAGGCGGCGCTTGTCGGATTTCGTGTGCTGCTTTCCGCCCCTACGCTTGCCGAGCACTTTCGTTTGTCTGCGGAGCGATTCATGCCACCGCTGGTCTGCCGGCGCCCCGCCATGTTGTCAGCAGGAACATAAATGGTCCAGCTTGCTTCTTGTCTTTTATTTCGCCAGTTTTGAAACGTTTGATCCCAGCCACAGCGGTGAAATTCAGTTTAAAGGCGATATACAATGAAAAGCCATGAAATTTTATTTAGAAGCATGTTCATAAGCGTTTAATAATCATAAATTTTAAAATTTACCATCGCAGAACAGCGGTACAATTATGAGCGACGCAGTGGAAGCGCCAGAAATTTCAACCACCTGAACTTGCATTCAAAGTACACGAGCCTCGAATATTCCCGCATCAATGGATAATGCGGCTGCCGCGGCTGGGATTTGATCCCGTGACCTCAGGCCAGCTGTCGAGTACCACAACTCCTATACTATCATGGCAAGTTAGCAAAACACTTGACGAAAGCTCTTCGAAGGATAAAGACGGCGTGATCCCTATGTTCTGGCTCTGGCTTGCTACATCCAGGCAAATATTAGTGTTAACGTTTGAAATCTTGTGAGCTTTTGATTAAAGAAGCAACATCTGACAAAGTTCCATATTTCTGATTTCGATATTATGCGCTTTTATGAAAAGTACGACGCTTCCTCAACATGCTCGCGCATGAGAAAAGAAGTGCGCAAAACACGAAAGAGAAAATTTATTCGTCATATTTTTGTGACGAAAGATGGAGAAGGCCAAATCTGCAGCCTCTTAACGTTAGAAGAATAAAAAGCTTCGTTGAGTATCAGCTGATGTCACCTCCAGCATCGAGTACGACCATCATCCTTGCAGGCGGAGATATGTGCAGAGCTACCGTGAAGGATGAATCATGCTTAAGCTGCTCCCACACTTTCTTTACGGAAGCGCAGTCGTCGTACATAGATTTGACGCGAAGAGTTTAGCGAAGGAGAGCAGATTTCGTTCCCCCACACGATTTTAATTAAGGTGAAGTCAGGTGACGGGGAGGGGGGAGGGAAGGGTTACATAAGTACCGTTACGGTTTTCAGTGGCCTGTTTACTACGGCAGCGACAGTACACTGACCGTATTCTTTAGTAAAGAGCTCGACCATGAGAAGCATTTCATTCTCAAGTGCTCTTGCCATGCCACATATAAGAGCAGGCACCACCAGAAATTTGTTCAGCGAAGGTTTACGCCCGCAGCTGTGGAATTCTGTGAAAGCGATAATGAAGCCCATCACTTACATAACCTGCAGTGCGAATGCTCACAGAAACGTAAGTCAGAAGCTTAAATTTGCACAACGTTCAAAACAGCCGGCTGCCTTTGATAACGATCAACAAAATTGGTGCTTCACGCAACGAGAACAGGCGGCTTCTTCGAACCACTGAAACATAGCACGGTGTTAGCGCGCGCCGAGCACTATAGGCGGAGAAGTAGCAGATCACGGAGGGGACAAACCACTCACGCGATTCTGTGCGCATGCTTCGCGTTTCTAAATCTCGCCAGCAGTTGGTGCACCGCCGGCCGCGCTCTGACGTGTTCCCTCTAACAGTGAACTATACTGTACGTCGCTATCACTATTCATAGCCCACGATCAACTGCTCTCATTCATAGCGCGGCCTGATCACTGTTCTGATTAAAGCGATTGTAGCTTGACTGTGTATACGATCAAGGTGGCATGTTTCTTTGGACGGAAAGTAAAAGTAGAAAACACCCGCTATCCACAATTTTTTTCTTTCTAAATTTCATTTATTGCTACTGGCTACGTCAAAGTGAGCTTGTTTGAGGGCGATTTTCCTCATGCGCGCAGTAGTCGAGTCTTGATTTATTGGTTGTAATTCGCGGGCTTTCATTGTTAAGACAAAAAAAATCTGCACGAAATTAGTATACGTTGTTCAGGGAAGACCAAAGTGATGTTTGAACATGCGCACATTCGCCTTATTGACATTTTGATAATTAGGCAAGTATTTCTTGATGCGAAGCATTTCTGAACCAACTTCGGCGACGTTGATCTATCCACATATCTATAAAGCCGCCTACAACATTTAGCTCTCCTAGCCATTTCGATAAATGGATCAATACTGAAATTGACACAGCGGCATACCATGACTGTATGACTTGCTCAAATGACTAGTCAAAACACAAAAATCATGACACATGAATATCATGAATGTCATGATTTACATGGCATAGCTTTGCTGCCTATGCGGTGGATTCGCTCATATAACACATTGCAAAACTTGTATGGTATGGCATGACTGCATGCCGAACATAAATAACACGCGCTAAGGGTGAAATCATTACATGCATGTCACATGAGTCATGACTACATGCCGCGCTCAAGGTGCGCTCATAGTTGTTTCGCTAGTTTCAGATATAAAAAATTAGTTTCACGTGACGTGAACGGAAGAGGATGGCAAATGACACGTCCCTACATGATAATCATGGCATGCGTGTCATGTAAAACATGACTACATGCTACGCTCATAGCGTTCACATACACCAAACTTGGTATTACGTGACGTGAATAGACGACGAGCACAAATTTCAGGTGCAAGCATGATAATCATGTCATGTAAGTCATGTACGGCACAGTTTACATGCCACGGGTGGTGCGCTGGCAACCACTTCGCTAAATTTATATACACTTCGGTAAACGTTGAGTGATGTCACTGTATTGCGAACATGAATTACCAAGACCTAACATGCCAATCATGACATGCATGTGATGTACCGCATGATATACCTATCCCGCTCATGGTGCGCTTGCGGCCAGATCGCTAGCTTAGTATACATCATATCAGCCTACCCCTGCGAAGCAAGGGCGGCAGTGTACAACGCTCCTATCTACGTCCAAGTACCGTATTCGCAAAGTGACGTCAACACATTGTTGAGATCACTCATGCGCGAATGCGCTGCCACTTACTCGTTGCTACCAGATCGCCGAAACAAGCGTCTGCGGGAAACAGACCCCGGTATCACTTTTCGTCTTCCAGACAAATTCAGCCGAAGACATGCTAATATACTGCACCGGGTTCGCCTGGGCGTCGCCTTCACTCGCCACTACACCCACCTAATCGGCCGTGCGGACAGCCCGAATTGTGAGCGCTTTCATGTGCGCGACACTTCAGCTCACATGTTTTGTGACTGTGCATTATACGTGGTGCAAAAAAATGCTAACTACAACGTTGGCAAGGATCAGGCAAACGCCATTGAGTGAAAGCCTCATATTGTCAGCAATGAACGACCAAACAATGTCAAACACTGCTACAATGGCTGTTTTAGATTTTATAAAAAACACTGCACTGGATGCTAGACTGTATGGTACAATGCTAAGTGGCTACTGTACATACGCACCACCCCTTCTTGTCCCCATCATCACCATCCCTCTTTCCTTCCCCTTCCCTTATCCGCTGTGTAGCGTAGCAGGCTAGAGCGAAATAGCTCAGGCCGACCTCTCTGCCTGCTAAAAAATTCTCACTCACTCACACACTACCCTTGCTGGTGCTGGTATTACAAACGCTAGTGGGGCCGTTGTTAAGCGACTATTAAGGACATAATTTATTCTTATCTAAATTCGTGAGTGCGCATAACATTGCTACTTGTGTTTACTGTGTACTACGTCCGTCCGCCTCGTAACGTTGTGCTGATGTTACAGAGACATATCAACCTTCTTCTTCCGTGCTTCGCATACCATCGATGCCCACTGTCTGTGCGATATGCCAGTTTTTTAGTTACAAATATGATTGATTACTATTCCTTAATTTGCTGTCATTACGAAAACATTAGTTGCAGCTTGTACACGGGAAATAATATACCCTGTATTGTGTGTTGCTTCGGGTAACGCCATACGTTTTTGTAAATTGCACTGTGTGATATATATCTATATACGGAGAAAGGGTTTTCTCCTAACACCCTTTTTATTCACCCTCAAGCCAGAGACCCTCTGCTTGAACAAACCCAAGCGGTGATGGTATCTACCGGTGAGAGGGTGAATATTATGCATAATGCTCACAATAATTTTCCCGCGTATTGAAGCGGCCAGGCAGGCCACGACTTAGACTTGTGAAGGACCTCACACTACAGGTTTTGCGCGGGAAACATAGACAATCTGACGACATGAACGAAACAAAAAAAGAAAAACTGTTGATTACGTTTTTTCTCGCCTTCACACAATTCTTTTTCTACCTGATGTTTGCATAACTTATTTGCAAAAACAGACACAAACAGTCGCCGCAGCGAAAACAACGCAATTTTAGGTGCCATGCAATCTGTTACGAGGTAGAAGTGCTTATTCGCAAGATTATGACCTGTCTTTAGCTAACAATAATTTTTCTAGATAAAGAATAACTGCAATTTCATGAAATCTCACTCATGCACTGAATCAAAATACATGTCACTTGAGCCAATAAACAATTTTCTCGTAAACGAGCTGTGCAGAAATGCAAACATTTTCTTTTTTTTTTACTGTGAAGGAATTCACGAAAAGAATACGCGAAGTGAAGAGCACAAAAAAAGCTACCTGCGCAGAACAGAATAATGCGAGAAATGTTAGTTTAAGGCTTCAATGACGAATGCAACACGCACTTTATAAAGTACTGATGGTGTTCATACCTAGCAGCACTCGAGGTGAGAGGCAGACGAAACAAGTGAAGACAACGACGCATGCCGGGCACCTTATCACACATCTGTTATGGCATCTTCCGGCCGATCTTTGTACTTCTTCATTGCCTTAAATGCTCATGAACACGGAGAGAACGTTAAAAACGTCGCCGTCGCATCGACGCCATGTGTACTTCTCTCGCATAGGATTCACGCCTGATCCCATCCCGACGATATCCCAACGCAACATCGGAGACGATAAAGACAGATTCAAGCCGCAATCAGAGTAGCAAAAACATGTAGATGTGTAATGCACAAGGCCCCGCCGCGGTGGTCTAGTGGCTAAGGTGCTCGGCTGCTGACCCGCTGGTCGTGGGTTCAAATCCCGGCTGCGGCGGCTGCATTTCCGATGGAGGCGGAAATGTCGTAGGCCCGTGTGCTCAGATTTGGGTGCACGTTAAAGAACCCCAGCTGGTCAAAATTTCCGGAGCCCTCCACTACGGCATCTCTCATAATCATATGGTGGTTTTGGGACGTTAAACCCCACAAATCAATCAATCAATGCACAAGAAAATGTACTGTAGTAAATAACTAGCATGCGTATTTCTTAGAAGCAGTGAGTGCTGTGTTGCCATCTAACGGCCGGCGTGAAGCTGCGTATCACCATCGCTTTTGGCCAGAGTGACAACTCTTGTAATTTTTAAAGATGATAGTCTTTCTTGGGGACCTTCTGCGGAAAAATTTTGGTCTGTCTGTATGTCTGTGTGTACATTCGTCTGTTTGTCCGCCCTAACGATACCTCAAACGGCACCAAACGGCCTACCCCATTCGCAGCGCCCGCCAATATTCCCCAAGGTTTAGCGTTCATAGTTGTGCGATTGTCAATTAACAAGAAATTATTGCGCATATCTGAGGCGCCATAACAACACTTCCAAGTTTTGCATGTTTGCCTTTATACTAGAAGAGGTACACAAAAGTAACTCTAAGGCATGTAGGGTTTTAGCGCACTATTCTGACAGTGCCACGCGATGTTAAAAACGTTGTTTCCAACGCTTTGTTACGACATCATTGAGGTGGAACCTGCCCGTCGCTTTGCGTTCTACACCTTATTACCTCCGAGACTGGCGCGCATCTTTCTCCGCGGTCTGAACGCCTTCGTTTTGCAAGATGGCAGATGGCGCTTGTGTCTAAGGTGCCTCGATGCGCTCGTTCACTTCCACTACACGCACCAGGCGCTCTAACGCAGCGCCTCCAGAATACCCTTCACCAATTTTCTTGCGAAGAACATCAAATAAACGTTTTGTTCACTCTCTCCAAACGCAAAACTATTGTCTTTCGACTACATTTGCTGTGTAACACACAGATTTGGAACCGATTTTTTGTTACTCCAAGACGTTCCCTAGGAGCTCATAGATCGCTATCGCGTCGTGGCGACCGCGGTTTTGTGCGCCGTGGTTGCAGCGAACTGTAGTTTCTTTTTCAATCCACGTGTGTTGGCTTCGCATGTGCCTTCAGAACTTTGTTGTTTTATGCTATCTATGAACGCATCTGCTGCGGTCTTGTCAAAGCAGCGTTGTTTTCACTGGTAGAGCGTTGAACACCAGCGCACTTTCGGAGTGCTGCCAGTAGCGTCGTCGCCAAACATGATTGTTACAAGAACGACCGTGGTTTTGTCCACAGAGGTTGTGGCAACCACGCTCTGTAGAATACAGTAAGGGCGCCGGTCGCAGGCGTATTTCTGAAGCTTAGAGTAAGCTGGTCTCGGGCTTCATTCGATGGTTTTGGTACTGAAGTTCATTTCACACGCTGAAGTTAGGAAAAGTGTTTGGAACTCTGGTTATCACTTCGGTCTCGGTCTCGCTGACACAGAGGAAGTCATGCAATAAACACAGGGGAATTTGGCAGGGGAATTTTACGAATACGTATTTCACGTGGTTTCCCATCATTGAGACTTCTGTACGTTTAGATGAACTCCTCCTAAATTTGCTTATATTAAAATGCGGTGGTTTCGCAAAAAGCCTGGAGCCAACTTACCTGCATTTCTGTTGATGCGGCTAGATCAAGCACGAACAAAAATTTTGATTCCCGAGAGATTTTGAGTACAACCGTACAAACAAGAAACGGTCCGACTACGGGAGTTGCCCGCACAATCTGGGAGTATTCTAAGCACTGCACCAGAGACAAGGAAGGCATGTCACGGAGACAAAGGGTTGGGGCGGGAGGAGGGGAGAAAAACCAGCGTCATACGTTGAAATAATAGAAAAAGGGCGAGATGGAGGCGCAAATTTCACTCTTATAGATTGACATGGTTGGGAGGACGGCGCTGAGACAAACTTTGACCCTCCCCTGAAAGGGAAGCTCGTGCACGCTTATGTCCCAGCCCCCGTACACAACATTGAAAGCTTATTACTTCAATAGCTCAATTTCAGTGCACGTTAAAAAACTCCAGGGGGTAGAAACTTCCTGAGCCCTCTTCTACGGCATCTCTCATAGTCATATGATGGTTTTGGGACGTTAAACCCCATATATCAATCAATCTTAACACAGAAGGCACCAGCGCAATCACGCGGAAGTCGGAATAATTGATCGGACGATTCCGTGCTTTCGCAGCAGCGTAACCCTGCGCAAATGCAGTAGCGCACATGTACGATATGGCGACCATAACTTAATATTCGTTCACGATGCGTGCTGTTAACATAGCTTTCGGTTTCGATACCACCTTGTGGCGCAGCAAGGGCGCAAATTAGACAAAAAAGCCCCCTTTGGAGCAGTAGGGCGCTGTAATTTCCAATCGGCGCAGGTTTCCAACCACTGCACATGAGAGACCACAACCCCCCCCCTCCAAGGGTGGAACAGCCAAAATAAAATTTGGAGCGATTTCTTGAGCAGCAAAATGCTACTTTTGTAGCACTAGAATTTAAATTTGGAGCAGGATACGGGCAAATAATTTTCCTATAAAAGACCAGATTTTGAGCAGTAAGACAAGGAAGGCTTGCTTTAAAAAAATATATGTACTAAGCATTCAACCCACCTAAATCGTGTGTGGTGAACATGAGCACTGCCATTTCCATAAAAGTATAGCATTCTGAATTGCTCCACTAGGCAAACAATGAAGTCCACATTAGCATTTGTCGTGCCTGCGAAATGTTTTGACACATTCTGTGAATTCAAATGTGGCTCTACCAAGCTGGTGACCTTGAAATTCCCTAGATTTGTAAAATCGAAGAGTAGGGATGGGAAAAGAAAAAATGGCGCGCAAGATTTTCTTTCTTGTTAGGGGAGGGAGGTGCAGAAGAAGTGTCATTCGCTGCTCTAAATTATTTCCAGCAACTCTTCTAGACGCCAGCAATCACACTAGTACTGGCAGTTACGCAGTGTATACATACGTGAGTAATGTAACGAAATGTGCGGCGTTCCGCGACTAGCGCTAACAGCTCCTTCCAAATCAGAAAACACTTTTTCGCGACACAAATATGTATTGCGGCGAAGTTGGCTCTTAAGCAGCGTTCTGAGTGGCTTAGAACAAGGCCAAAGGACTTTCGAACCGCTACCCCGCCATTTTGTTTCCTAGGCGGGGAGGTTAGATTCAAGCACGGCCAGGCTGTACTGCACCTGTGCGCTCGCTTCTTAGGGCCTTCGCATCGATGTAGTACCTGCCTCTCGCCACTTGTTAGAGGGGGCGCTGTGACCCTGATCTCGCGTGGAGACGGGCATGGTGGATGAACGTGTTTTATTAGTGCTCCCGATTGACTGCGCAGATAATTGGTTTTGCATGTTTCGAGCTAGCTTTTTTAACTAATAAGGGAGCAGTTAATACCTTTGTTGCACTTATTACATTGTCCGGCTTTTTTTGAGCTCAGTCACCAGGTATTCACTAGTTTCTCTGTGTGTGCGTGTTTGTAGTTTTTTTATCTTGCCCCTTGTGTGTACGTACACCGAACACGCAAATTTTTGTAGTACAGCATAGACTTTTTTTTATAGAGAAGGCTTCGTCGTATGCCATGTTTTGTAATTACCGATTGGGACAATTCATAAGGACAAATCGTGTCAAAAAACATGAGTGAAAAGGTTGTAAATGTTCAGGATGCGGGGTGGGTTTGAAAATTGACGTAACTGCAGACGCGAAAATAGAGGAGGCTGACTCTAATTGTAGGGAATGTGAGGTCGAGAAAAAAACGGAGAAAATGATTATTTCCCAGAGTGAACAGCTCCTGCGAATCACCGTCCTGGATAGTACGTTGGTAACAGAGCAAGAGAAAACAAAGTGTGCGGAAGAAAGGCTGAAGTCCACCGAGGAGGCACTAGCGGAGGTGAACAAATCAGCGGCCGACGGAGAGAATGGTAGGGCACTGGAAACCAGAACGGCAGAAAAGAAAGAGCAAGCAAGCTTGGAAAAAACAGGTTCAGGCGGTTCAATGGTCGCAAGAGCCAGCTTCAGCGAAGTAGTTGTGGGGCTGGGAGGAGACAGAGCAGCCGTCCTCACAGGTGCAAATAACCCCCAGGTGCAGGACGCTCCATCTGAAAAGTCACAGCAAGTGATAACCGTCGGGGCTCGAATTTAAATCGATGCGCAGAAGCAATTAAAGAGAGGGTAAGAGGCGACGAGAGGGTTGGAATAGGGACGTTCCCAGGATGCAAGCTGGAAGCAGTCATAAGTCAAGCGAGGGCAAAACTCAAAACTACAGCTCAAGAATGAATGCTCGTGATAATTGCAGGCGGTTTAAACGATGTCTTAAATTAAGATATGGCAGGACTAGTGACAACACTGGCAAGAGGGGTCGATGATATGTGCGCCATTTTCCCCCAAGTACAGGTAATGATATGCACGATACCGGAGGTGCCAGTGCGTGACAGCAACCTGCAAAGAGCGGTTGTCAACCCAAACCAAGAAATATGGTGGATGAGTCGAGAGAAAGGCTTTGAGGTGGTGGAAATAGAGATTTACATAGGTGGGGTGGTTTTCAACGAGACAGAATTCACTTCGATGAGAGGCTAGGTCATGAGGTGGATGGGCGACATGCAGGACGCGTAATAGCTGTTTTGGGGGGCATGCGGGCCATTCGTGGTGCACGATAGCTAGTAATTAGGATAACAACCAGGCAGACTCTTTGACAGGTGGTATAGACAGCTACGATTCCAAAGTGGCACCAATATCTAAGACAAGTAGAGTCCGGGACAGAAACCGACGTAGCCACGATGGCCGAGGTGATTCAGACGTAGAGTATATTATTATGCAGGGTAGCAGAAATAGGATGAAGTGGGAAGAGATAGAAGATCAGCTGAAGGAGGAGAGGCCGATGGTGTATGGTTTTGTAGAAACACAATTTGGGGACATGGAGCAACCGCATAACAATCTGGCTATGCATGGGAATATTGTAATAAAATCTCTCTCTCTCTCTATCTATCTCTCATTGCTCCAAGTGCTTTATGCTTCCTGAAACGTGCCTCTCGACGGCAGAATAATCCGCAATTTCACTATGTTTCCTCCTGTATCTTCTACGAGCACATGCATACCTCCATTAAGCGGCAAGGCGTCTGTGAAGATTAGTGTATTTTTAACCAAATGATCCTCCTTCTAACCCCAACTTCTCAAACAATCCCTCTCCTTGTTTCCGTCGAGAACACCCCTTCCGCGGTTTCATATCGACTAACACTCTTAGGCCATGTATGCGATACAGGAGATGCAAGGTCAGAGTCGCAGCACCCCTACCTCCGTCATGTGGCGAAACATACTCAAAAACTCTCCCATTGCTTTTGCAATGGGTGAGAAGGCCATAAGAAAAAAATGCGCACGCAGGAGCAGTCTAGCCGAGTCATAGTATAGACGTTGGACTCTGCCCAGGCGTTGCTGCAAAAAACGCCGCCACCAGCACCCCCATCAACGTGCCGGCCATGTATGGGTAGTTCAAAAAGAGCCTTCCGCAAGCGAATTCGCACAGTCCTTCCTCTTTCGTTTCTCTTGAGGCGCGGTTTCATGAAAATCAAGGACCTGGCAAGCTTCTTGCTTCAATCAAACCTCGCTTCAGAAAGCTCATCAAAACAAACTGCGGGTACAATGCGAAAGATGTTTCAGTAATTTAGGCGTACTGCAACTGGCAATTTAAGTGTGTGGGAGCATCGCATGACATCGAGCCCGAGGTAAGTACCCCGGCGTAATTTCTGTAAGGCCTAAATGAATTAAACTTGGGCGTACGCCTGATGCCTAATTCTTGAAGATCATACACAAGAGATTTATTTTACGATCAGTGGTACGAAGTTCGCTTCATCAGGCATGAATATCCTGGCGATTTTTACCTTTGCAGTGCGTTGTCTGTCTATCTCTCCTGTGCGTTGAACTGTTTTATTAAGGATGCTAGAATGTTCTCTTGATGGTTCTCATCTATTTGTCTATACTGCAAATGGCGATACATGCGTGTCGACTTTATCGTTGTACAACGAAAGGCAAAAAACTGAGGCCTCTGAGATAGCTCTCTCTGAGACCTCTGAAATCTACCTGTATGCCATACGGGTTCGCATTTCCTAAAAAATCCGGAACTTGAGGTCTTGGAAGCCCTACACACATAATTCTGTGTGGTGGCGACAACTTCAGATTGTAAGTGGTCATGGCGTGTACGATGCCTATCGCGCGCATCGCTCTCTACTGCTGCACGGGGCGTGGTCGGAGGCTCTTTTAAGCTTCATAATCAAAGTCGCCACGGTTCTCTGTCAAAGCAACTGAAAATAATATCAGGACACGTGCATTATCATACTTTCTTTTTTGAATGGCTGTGGAGAACGCGAGTAACTCCCTTACCCAACACGTTCGCAACGACCCGTATCTAGCACTCTCGCAGTTCTGCTCCGCGATAGTAGCGGAAATCAGTGAAAATGAAGTCATTTACGTTCGTGGCCATTCACAGCACATCATTAGCGTCGACTACGGTCTTTTTTTTTTTGTAGAGCACCAAGCTGTTGCGTCTGCTATTGTTTTCACCGTAGTGCTGGCGAGTGAACCAGCAAGCACTTCACGGTGGTTCAGTGACGCGTCCGACTAGCAGAGAAATTCGTAGCTCTTTTTTCAAGTGCTCAACGTGCAAATACACCTATTTTTTGCTCGATCGTTGTTTCGTACATTCTAGTTGCACCTGGTTGCGCAGCAAACTCTGCAAGGGAGTTGAGCTTTGCACTACTTAAAACTGCGTCGACAGGTGGTGCTGCGTGTCCGCTAAACTCCAGAGTATGACGTCTATAGGGCGTAACTTCTACGCTTGCTTACTAGGCGCGTTCGACCAGCTATAGTAAAAATGGCGCGCACCCATTGGCCCGATGATAGATATCTATCGATGAATGACGCAACAGCAAGCCAGAAAAATGATTTATGTGCCGTTCCTATGGCAACAATCGTGTTGGCTGGCAATGAGGGTGTTCACAAAATCTCTAATACCCATGTTACACAGCCAAAGAGAGCGCGATTAAGACCAAACACTGTTAATCACGTTGAACCACGCTTAGTGCAAACCACGGTTCGCCGATGTTACAAAGCGCAAAAGCAACCTTAGTTAAGATGGCTAACGCTATCTGGAGTAGAACAAACTAACTAACGCACAAATAAACACCGCCACTTTATGTGTATATATGCTCTGAATACTTTCAGCAGCAACAGGATGAAATGCCAAATACGCCCCAAAGTATATTCATGTACTTACCGGTACTTCTTCTTCAGATTGTCTATCTTCATCTTAACCTCTACGCGAGCGGAAAACGCGGCATACATGCTCGAAATGTGATACGCACGTTTGCTGAATGGGAAATTAATATTTCCCGTGAATTCTTGGTGTCTGCGGCAACTTTTTTTTCCGGCTTGATGTCTCGTGGACCCACTAGGTAGCCGCTCTAGTCCGCAGACCAATGGTCGCATCGGTGGGCCCGCGGAACGATTGGCGCAAGGCGTTGTTACTTCGTTTTGTACTTCATCTGGTCGATGGCGATTCGCCTGTGTTCTGAACTAACTACCTAACTTAGAACGTGTTTTGCGGTTAGGGTTTGCCGCAGAGTTTGATTGATGACGCAAAGAACATATGGCCACTTTTCCATCATTTTCTCGCTACAATTGACGCACGTGAGATAATTTTGAAGCTGGTCAGGCATTTTGGCGCCGCGTGGCGCAGTCAAAGCATTTTTTTTTGTTTTGGCGAAGCTCGGGGCAAAAAATATTAAATGTATCAAATTGGCGCAATCGGCGCAACTGTTACACCCCTGCCCCCTCTCTCTCCCACACGCGCACGGCTAAGATTACACCCCCTACCAATTATTATCCTGCTAATGACAAGCGAGAAATCATGAAGAGGACACCCATCAACTTATGTTGTTGAAAGAAAATATCAGACTTTATTAGCGTAAACTTTTCGTGCTCATGTATAGCCACGCCAGTACTTCAAGGTTGTGGCCTCACTTTAGAATTGAACACGGCTAATCACATTCGTCGTGGACGGGCACTGCCACACCACGTCGTCGAGCTGCAAATACTGTCTTAGGTGAGCCCAGCAATGCTTGTCTAGGACGTCCAACTGTGTGAAGTTGTCATCACGTGGCTGACACGTTACATGTGTCTTGACGACACCGGCCAGTCGCATGAACTCGTGCATGCCTTCGATGCTTCGAAATCGCCGACTCACGGCGACCATGGCGTCGGCTACGGAGATGGAGAGTACTTTGGAGAGCTCTGCCACGATGGCTGGGTGCCGGTGTACTCGGTCGAAAGCGGCAGCACAGGGCCTGTAGGGAAATAAAGCGAAATAAATTTCGCGCATGCGGTAAAATGCTGGCTGTATTGATTTCGTCGAAATATGTGCACTCGCATAACATCCACGCGCCAACAAAAGGCCCAGGCGAATGTTTATGCTGTCATAGAGCAATAAATATGTCACTTTTTTTAGGTATCACAACTACCATGAGCTCACCACCTGCACGTGGATTCATTGATATGTAGTGTTCAACGTCAAAAAATCACCATATGAATATGAAACACCGTAATAGAGGGCTTCAAATATTTTGACCACCTGGAGTTCTTTAACGTGCGCTCAAATATGAGAACATGGGACTACAGCATTTTTGCCTCCATCGAAAATGCAGCCGCCGCAGCAGGAATTTGATTCATAGACCTGTGGGTCAGTAGACGAGAACACCACAGACATGTTAAAATTCCTTTTCTTTCCATTAACCATGTCTAAATCTTCATATATAATGTGCTCTAAAATTTCAATTGGTTAAGCATGCAAGTTTTATTCGCTTGTACTTCCTCAATGCATTAATATACATTAATCTTAATTGGTATGATTCACCTACGATTAGTTTTTATTATGACGTGATCATTGACGCAGGGAAGCCTTGAGAAGCTGCTAGCCCGTACGACTGCAATCCTAGAAAGCACGACTAAGAAAAAATTGTACTTCCGCTGAAGAATTCTATGGGTAATCACAGACTGTTGGGCAAGACTCCTTTCATCTGACATGATTGCGATTTCATTACGATATCCTTACGGTGGCGAAATCATTCCGTACCGCTGTGAACTCACGTGTCACACCGTTTGCAGTGCAGGAATTGGGCGGCACGTGCCACATAGCCACAGTTCCGACGTGCGATGTCAAGCACGATAGTGAGGCGGTGAGCTTCACTCGACGAGCAAGGGAACTCGAACCCCACGTCCACGTGGCACAAGGCGTAGTTCGCGAAGATGACAGAGTGCACGCCTCGAAGAAAGCTGTCACTTGCGGATGAGCACCAGCCACACAAACGGAGCTTTCGGATGGTGTTGCTTCGTGCTACAGCTTGACCTAGACATTCGACGCCTTTACAGTGGTCTTCCACGTGAACGCCTAGGCCCAGATCAATGATGCTCCTGTTTCGCAGCAGTGACTGCAATAGACCTGGCCACCAGTCGTGCGATTCGGTCGGAAAGCTCCTCCCTCTTAGCTCCAATTCGAGCGTTTGGAGAGGGCGGGCCACTGATACGAACTGAACGAGAAGCCAGCCCAACTCCTTTTTCCACTCTTCTATTACTAGGTGCAAAACTGTCAATGGGGGAAATGTGGAGAGCTCTTGATAAACTGACAGCACCTTACAAATGTCCCTGGCCCTAATATACGCAAACAGTTTGGAGTAATATTTGCAGTCTGCTAGCGAGATGCTGTCACCGGTGTAATAGTCTACGAAGGTGACTTTCTCTTCACAACCAATTTCTTCGAGCTTGTTCGCGATGTTGGCCAGGTGATCACGGTCGTATTTGTCTGTAACGAGAGTTGCCATCTTTAGGCTGCCTTGTCGTGACAAAACACGAAAGAATTGTTCCCAACGCTCGCTTGTCCATACGTTCAAGCCTAATGTCAAATTTTCGAGCGTGTCATTGTTGGAAATTGCTTCTAGCCAGGAGGCTGTGTCAATGAAATCTATGAGACCAAGCAGGTCGGTGAAGCAATGCCACAGCCTCAAGGTTTGCAACACTTTGCTCTGCGCAAGCATTCTGGCTCCCCTCTTGACACTTTCACCATCCAAACTGAGGTCGTGCGCTTCAAGACTGCTGACCGACCCATTCTCGAGCATGCCCTGAAATATCAGTTTCATGGCATCTCCGCTAACTTCACAGGGGAATCCGAACACGTTCAAGTGTTTTAGTACGTTCGTACCACTCATAAATTCTAAGAACAATTCAGGCTGTTTGAGAATAGCAGGGGCACTTAGCGTCAAATCTCGCAACATGGAGTTGACCTAGAGTGCTTTTAGCAGGAGCCCATTTTGCTCCTTTTTTACAATTGGTGCGGTGAAACCCAGCACGGTTAACGTCTCAGATGTACGAAGAAGCTCCGAAACCATCTCTGGAAACACGTCATGAGGTGAGAAGACTGCATAATTCAGTTCCTCGAGGCGTTTCATCGACAGGAGGACTGCGCGAATTCGCTCTCTTTTACATGGCAAAGGATCAACAAAGGTCAAAGATTTTACGGAATCATTTCCGCTAAGCGTGCAGCAAATTACGACGCTGCACCAATAGGTCATTACCGGATCGCCATTGTACTGTGGAATCTGAACGGACTCCACGCAGCGGTGCGTTTCCAGAAGCCAGTACAGCATGGCAGCGGCCTGCCGTATTTGGTTTTCTTCGGGCCACACATGACAAATGTTGCGGACGTGCACGAGTCCCAGTCGCCTCCCCTCTCCGGGCAACTCGCACAGCTCCAGCTCAATCCAGCTTAGAATTTTGTTCCATTTAGGAATGCTGGCAACGATCTGGCACCTTGTGTCATTGGAGGCTGTGCATGGCAAATGATGGTCGACCAGACTTCCAGAGAAGCCGCCGCTGAAACTTTCCTGGTTCACGAACAGGTCGTCGAGTTCGTCAGTGTAATCATCATTCGCTGGAGGTGCTGCCGCATCACTCTCTGTAGTGTCCATCTTGTCTGCGCAGAAAAAGGAGAAACAATAAAGTTAACACACTCATACACCGTCACCTTAAGCACTATCTCCATCACATTTTCACTTAAGCCCATCGAACATCTGTACCACCAGCAAAGTCTATCGTGCACGAACGGCCGTTATTTCTGTGTATCTTTGCCATTCGACTGAACTAAGATGCTAAAAGGGTAAGGACAAGTATGCCCAGAAGCACATGCACACAAAACAGTTGCTTTTGCAACTTTGTTCTATCAGATTGTGCTGACAGACAAAGGTGACCACTACGCATGGTAGTTGTGACTGACGGTGGGTGTGGCGCAAGGCGCAATTTGCGAAAACGAGTAACATTACTTACAATGCCCACTTCAAATGGCCGAATACATGACATATTGCGAACCATATTTACTTGAGCCCAATAGGGAGCCAACTCTATAAGCGCATTATTCTGGACAACAAAACAATAAAAGAAACTGCCCGTACCTACTTCAACTGTCATCCGTAAGGCGCAACTCCATGTCCCCCCGTAATCGTAATAATTTTGCGTGGACGTTCTCTATTAAACTATTGCGAAAAAAGCTAACTTATGGTGCAGCACGAATTCTACGGGCTATGAACGGAACTCGCTTTTAGTAACGTTGCTAGAATAAACTCAGTTTCAAAGCTCCATCGAAGAGGCTGGCCGTGTGATAGTCATGAGAACTAGTGGTGCTACAGTACAATCTTGCTGCAGCGACGAGGGGCGTGCGTGTTGTGATCGGCGGCAGCGACGTGCAAGCGACTCCCGCGAATAGTTTGCTGTACTCCCACTTCACTTCTCGGACTGTTTTTGGCACTGCGCAGTTTCTTGTACGTAAACACGGTTGTCATGTATAAGGCGTAGTGAGGGAGAGCAGATTTATCTACACGTTGAGATACGCGAACTGACTTTGCACCAGGCGCCTACAGCGGCAACCACAATGACGACTACGCTTCAAGCAACTTCTCATTTGTTTGTTTGTTTATAATTATTTAATTACTTCGAAAACATGGTTACACAGTGGCATGAGCCAACAGAAAAGCTGATATAAATAGCTTGAGAACCTTATTTATGTAGCCTCCGATCGCTTTCACCAAGTGGTGACGGGCTAGCAGACGAACGATCATAAGCGAGCTTGCTGTCTAGCCTTGCGTATCGTAGTGCATATAAAGATTGTATTTCCTTTATTGGAAATATTGTTAATAATATTAATATTATTACTATTAGTAGTAGTAGTAGTAGTAGTAGTAGTAGTAGAAGTAGTAGTGGTAGTAGTATTACATGCGGTAGAATTGGCGGATATGGCAGAAGTGACGCCATTGAGTATTATGTATAATGTGTGACAACAGTTAAAACACAACAATTACAAAACTTGAAGGACGCTTGAGTTTCGCCTTCAAGGCTAACTGGCAATAGCGTAACCGGCCCTGTGCGAATCTCTTTCTCAATTACTGGCCTATAGCTTCGGTCTCGGTGTATGCTTCCACCGTGCCACGAGGGAACGAACGACTGTGCGTACAACACTGGCCGTTTCAAACTGCGGTAGACTGTCTACTGCAAGCACAGTTGCGAAGTGCCCACAGCGCCATAGTTGTTCCTTTTGTGATGCAGCAAAGGGGCCTTTACACTTGCGTACAGCAACACGCAGGCATAAGTTTGAGCGCTCTGTAATGACTGGGCCTTTCTAGCACCCACTCGTTTCACCTCTTTTGACGCCCGGAGTTATACTACGCATCTATAATTAATATAGCGTGGATCGAAGAAATTCTTTCTACTACGTGAACAAAAGAAGTGTAAACATAAGGTCTCGCTTTTTTGGCTGGACGCAATATTAATGAGAACTTCTACTACCAGAAATTCGTATTGTTTCTTTTGTTCCGAATTTGTTTCGACCATTGACATGCTTCTCTGGTATACCAATTCTTGATTGCCACTCAGAGAGCCTGGTATCAATTCTCACTTGTACTGCATTTTGTTTTTGACTCCCAGGTTTCTTGATTTTTGCATAACAGGGATGGGGCTTTGAAACTGAGTCTATTCTAGTAACGATAGCTTTGAGTTTTCGATCTTTGAGTAGTATTAAAGAGACACTGAAGTCAAATAAGAATTCACGTCAGAGCGATAGCTCGCTGTATGACGACGTCTAAAACGACAATATCATCAACATCAGTGCTGTATCTATTGAGAAATTAAAGAAATGCACGAGAGCCCATGTGCTACGCGTCGGACATTTGCAAAGTGTGCCCGAAGACGTTAAAGTACCACCTGTTTTATTCACTAGTAATTGAACTAGCTGCACTAAAGAACTTTTTGTGCGCCAAGAGACGTAATAAAACGCTGCTTCTTCGTTTCTGCAGTAAGACAGTAAATTGGGTCAGTTGGTTAGGATCCAGCGCAACAGCAGATATATATATATATATATATATATATATATATATATATATATATATATATATATATATATATATATATATATATATATATATATATATATATATATATATATATATATATATATATAGGTACTGGGAGCTTACATCACGACATGCGCTGAACAAAAGGTTCACCAAGTTAGTGTTCTCATACTTATGGAGATAATAAAAATTGGCGTAAATACTTTAATTATTTTCATGCAGGGTGACGGATGGTTGACTAATGCAGTTGATACCCCTAATCTTAGTATGATATGCCTCAGCAATTTCTCTTGTTAGCTGGTTGCAGATTCATTCTTTCTAACATAGATAGTGCTTGGTGTTTAAATTCTGTGACCTTATCACTGATATGTCTGAACGTTTTTCTTAATTGCTGCCCCGCTCTTTTGTGAATACGCTTCAGAATTCATAACTTCAGAATTCATAAAGAAGGATACTTTACATGCAACTGCAACGTTTGGCAGCCAGCGTAAAAAGGGCAATAAACCTAGAGTTAGAGGTTTTCTTTAAGGGGAAATCGCACAAGGAAGGCATACCTTTTCGGGCTATAGTCTCGGAAAACGGTAGCTGGCAGTTAGATGTTTCGCGTTTTCTCCAAAGGAACCTAGCACGCCTGAATATATTTGACCCTTTCCTCATACCCAATTCTGATATTGTGTGCGAGTACCTGAAAAACACCTCGAAGAGCTTACGTAGCCCCTTCATCGTTGACGTGAAAAATTTAAATTATTCCCTTCTGCATAGCCAAGTTATGAAATGCGTAAAAGCCTGCATTGTGTTTTGCAACGATAAAGAATCGTTCATCGATGGTTGCGGTATATCTTTAGAATCAAGTCTTGAACTTTTGTCGTTTTACTTTTAGAGTATACCTTTGTGTCGTGGCGGGGGGCTCTTTATGTACAAATGTCTGGAGTCTGCATAAGGTGGTACGTAGCCCCTATCATTTGTGACATTGTTTTAGATAACATTGACAGGCAGCTTGAGGATCACCTTAGTAAGTGCTGCAGTGCCGTTTTTCGTTATGTCGACGATTTTGTAATTTTTTTCCGCAATGCTATTCACCATAAAGGCGTTGATCACATTCTCAAGTTGTTCAGTCAGATGGTATAGGTCTCGCCTTCACTAACGAGGTCTGTAAGAATTACGAGCTACAGTTTTTAGATCTAAAGCTAACCTTTGGTAAAACTCATGCGTCTTGGAATTATTACCCAAGATCAGTGAAGCCTATCTTAAACTACAAGTCTGGCCACTCTAAAATTGTAAAGAGAGTGATTGCAAAGACAATCTTAAATGCGTCGCTCAGGATATTTTGTGTGCACATGTCGAATACAGCTTTTCATAACCAGATGAAACGCTTAGTGGATGCTGGGTATCCTGACAAGGTGATTTCTTCTGTGCGTGAGTCGGTGGTTCGGAACGTTAAGCTCGTGAAACACAGAAGAGCTCAAGCAAATTGTGATGAAAAAAAAATAGAAGTTTTTCCTTATGTACACAAATTGGCGCATGGGCTGAAAAACGTAGGCTCACGGTATGGCATCGACGTTCTTTTGTCCGCCAAACATAAGGTAGGTAGCATTTGCCCGTTGGTTGGTAGTGCGCTGAAGAACAAACAAGCCAAAGGCAGATGCGCTGTGAATTATAAGAAAAGGTACAAAGCATGCGTAAAAAAAGCTGTGTATTTAGCTTCATTATCGTGTGGTAGGGAGTACGTGGTACAGCCTAAACGGTGTATGAATGTTCGTTTAAGGGAGCATGAGTTATAACTTCAAGGGATCTCCAAACTTCATCTACCGAAACATTGCAGGTCATGCGGTTGTCATCCCATTTTTGAGAGAACCAACATCATCATCAAGCATCCTGACCAACTAACAAGAGAAATTGCTGAAGCATATCATATTAAGATTAGAGGTAGCAAGTGTATTAGAGAACCATCCGTCAAACTGCAAGAAAAATAATGAAGGTATTTAGGCCAATTTCGATTATCGCCATAAGTATGACAACACTACCTCGGTAGACCTTTTGTTCGGCGCATGTCGTGATATATTTCGCCCCGTTTTTTTTATAAACAATAGTTGTTAGTCAGCGTAATCTTTTGCTTCTCTGTTGTTCGTTCCCTGTCTGTGTTTATGGTGTTGCGCTGTAAATAACTTCACGATTGTTCGTTTCTGTTTGGTTGATGGAAAAAAGAATCCAAAGACGTGACTACAGGGAGTGGCGCGGGTGTTTTGAAAGTTCGATTTTTAACTGTTTGAGGTGAGCAGGCCTTGCCATCTAGCGGGCGCGTTTGAACCAACCCCTTCTGTTCTTGTGGAAGTCTACGCAGAGGCAAAATACTTTCTCGCAGCTCAAATAACGTTGACGCTACTAACGAAAATTTTCAATTAACTTTCTATTCATTATTCTGAGGGGCTACATCCACATGGAGAAAATGTAGCATGTCCTGTTTAAGGCATACATAATTTTAATACTAAAAAATTACGTTGTTCGATATATTCAACATCAAATTCCGAGCATTAGATCTAGACTGACCGCGTCTGGCGTGCACCGAGCGCAGCGGCACAAAGAAGTGACAGAAAATCGAGGAAATGCGAATGACAGAGCGCAAACGCAGAATCTGGTGAGCAATATATCAGCAATCGTTCTTTGACACACTAGTAGACAGCTAAACGTGTCGGTGCAATGGGTGCCTCTTTTTGTATTGAGACGCGAAAAACCATTTCGTCTCTATGCGAGAATCACCACTGTGACCACTCCCGAGTTCCACAGTTAGCAGTCAAAGAAAAAGTTGATATTGCGGTTTCTATGCACCCAGTTTGAAAGAAACCGATGAGAGCCCGATACAACGGGTCAAAGCGAGGTGCTACACGGGTAAAAAGAGATCACGTGCGGCTTTCACGAAAACGTGGGGCCCCGGCACGCCGTCATTCAAGTTTCGTCTCTCTCATTTATGTAAAAGCCGTTCTTGCATGACGTGGAAGACCAGTAGCGATTTCTGCGCGCCTCGGCCGTTCCGTTACAGTGTCGCCTTTAAAGTTCGATGACTAATATCTCGAACTATGTGTCACTTTAGTGATCTCTAAAGAATGGGTAACCCTTAAACTGACACGTACTACAACCTAATTATAGAATAAAAACTGGAAATTTGGAAGTTATTTAACGAGCTCAATTTGTTTAGTCACAGCAATGCCATTAAAACTGCGGCAGAACACTTCCGCCTTGACATGTAGTTTGTGTGTGAAGATGACCTGAGCATAAGTGTATGAATGGCGAATTTTAAAAATCTGTATTGTCTAAGCAAAAGACAACCTGTATATTTTACTTTCCACGTTGAAAACCAACAATCAACACGGGCACACAAGCAACTAGAGCAATGAACAATCAACGAGCACATACTGCTCAAACACCAACGTGACAGCGGCGTGGTTGACCTAACAAACCATGGTATAGTGTTATTTTACAGCAGTGTTCGACGTGATCCCAGTTATGGCGGCACAGAGGAGAGAAAAAAAAACATTCGGAAATTTCATTCCGTTTTTAAAGCCTTATCACATACAACTACTTTTTCGACTGCAAGTTTAATACAATATGTCGTGTATGAAAACAATGCACAAATAAACAAGTGGGTAAAACGGCACCGCAATCGAGTTTGATATGTGTTACGGCAAGACTATGCAGATGACAAATATACAGGAGAGATAGAGATGGAGCAAAATTTGAATGAATGCGCACGAAAACCGAACATAGTGAGCGAAAATCAGCAATCATTCTCAGGTACACTAGTAGACGTCTAAAAGTTACGTACAGCTTGCCTAATCGTATCGACTTTCGGAATACGTTATGCTTACTTACCGCAAGTTCGACGGGCCCTTTGGAGAGAGCAATGTCGTCACCACTCCGCAAACTTTCCTTGCAAACCCATCCAACTGTACACGTTGACTGTACCAACTGCACTGCCGACTACTGCGCTCTTCAAGGTGAGCTTTTATTCAGAGGCCTCCAAGCAGCTCCGCTTACACTCTCTCCCATCATCCGGGACTCTGGCAGACGACCGCCATACCGGCTCCAAGTTTGCAGGCACGCAGACACGCAGGCGCCATTGACTGCTCTTCGCACGGCGATTGTGTCTCGGGTGTCACAGCCGTTGTGTGTGGTTTGGATAGCTTGGGAAAGTGATGCGGGTCGCTTCCTGGCGCGATATTACAGCGGACACAATATTATGGCCGACGGTGAGGCACGAAATGCGATGTGATGCAGCACCTTCTTTTAACGGTAAATACTTTCTAAATCCTCAGTGAAGGAATCGCCGGGAAGGTGATTTTTTCGCGAGAACTTTGTTATCAGGGAAAGAAAGAAATACGCACGCCTATTTTTTTCGCAGAACCCAAGTCCACATAACTAAATCACTGCGGTCAGCACGAGGCGAGCGAGTGAAGCCCAGAACCCAGTACCCAAGCGCGGTGGCGATGTTGCTTGTTAACAATGCGTTTTCTTCTTCACAGGTTTATCAATACTGACCCTTATCGCTACAAAATACCTTTTTACGGTTGTCTAAATTGGAAAAGAATTACATTATATCTCGTATTTCACAAATTAACTAAACAAAATGTGCAGTTAAAAACCGTAAATATGAAATAAATCCAGAATCAAACAATTTTTTTCGCTTTCTGAGTGTTTTAATACGCAGTAAGGTGTTTACTTTTTTTTTTAAAATTTCTGCTCGTCTTTTCAATGTTTTGGTTCTCTCCTCTCTTTCACCACTTAGTCCTGGAAGGATATAAAAAATATTGGAATTGTGTTACTTACTATTTTGGTTCATTAAACAACATAGTGAAAACAAAAAATAATTTTTTCTGAGCGAAGCCTTGCAAAATCTACAAAATACTCTAGTAGAAGTAAACCTCTGACAAAACGCTTTCAAAAATTCTTTAATTTGTCCCACCTTAACTTGTGGGTTTCAAAAACTCAAAACTACCTTATATCCTAAAAGAGCAATAGACTTTTCGTAAAAAGTGTGGACAAGAGTTCGCATAAAATTGCGAATACAAAAGTGTTTCGACATATTGTGGAAGGATGGCAACTAACCACACTGACTAGGACACAAAGATGACACGCTGCTGCACTAGCAGTGCGATGAAGCAACATCAATTGTCCAGCTGTGTGTCGTTCTTCTTTGTGTCCTCGTCACTTCGGTTGGCTGGAAACTTTCCTTTCTGAAACCAACTAGCCTACACAAACGCAATTCTGATGTCCCCATTGCAGTGACGAACGTAATATACGCAACTGCTGAACTTATCGTTTTACTCAGTAAACATGAACTTATTTCTGCCCATGTTGCCGAAATAGGTTCCTATATGTTCGCGCTACATATCCTACACGGCCGCGCTTTTACGAAAAGACTGATTTAGCATTCCATGAAAGTACGGCCCTGCGAAGCGTTTACATGCATGTCTGGTGCTGAACGGTAGGGCTTGAAATACTAAATTTCAGGTGGAGTCCTCAGTATGATTACGTTGTTTTTTCTCTCTCTCTCTAGTTAAAAATATGCAATGGACATCAATGAGAAAATTGTCTAAACTTAATCGGCTAGATCTGCGGATGTCCACTAATGGACATTCTGAGGAGACAGCATTTTTTTTTGAATGCGGGATAAAGTATACATCATACTGAATTGTAAATATAGGTGCCCTTCAATTTATAAACCAAAAACCTTAGATTTTTTTTTTGGTTGCACAGCTTTACCTTACGTCGTATTCAATTGAACGAGTAGATGTATGTTTTTTGTCATTAGACTGATTCAAGCTGCATGCCGAGTTTAAAAAATATATTCATTGGGGCATCTTTATAACCTGCTCATTATGATCAGTAGAAATTCAAAAAAGCATAGTTCTTGTTTTACATTTCCTTAAGGCTGTGACACATGACTGCTGATAATATTGCTGCATCTCACTCTTTGCTTCAGACCTTGATGTCCCAAATAACATTGCCTTGGACATTTTCGCACATAATGCAGATGCTTGCCTAAGCACTGGAATAAATTATTTCGTAATACGACGTCTTAGTAAACAAGTCCTAAAGCCTAAAAATACCTTTATTGGCGATGATTCAGGGAATAAACTGATGTTTAAAGCTAGCAAGGCTCCACAAGAAATCGGTTTATTCATGGAGGCATGGCGCTAGAAATTTGCAATCATATTCACGAAGCGAACCTAGACACACATCGACAAAACGAAGCTGATTACCGAACATAGGTGCTGGACATCTACTAACCTAATTTGTTAGGCTAATTAAACCTTTTCTGAAGCCGCGAGAAATGTAATTTAGTATGAGTGAAAGCCCAGTGCAAGAGATATCGATGTTACAAGGAGGGAACACTGAAACAAAAATATTTGAAGAACAGTGAGCTTCTTGGTGCGTGTGTTCAAACTAATGCGACTATTCGGCTATAGCGCGAAGTCGCAAAGATGTCGCGATTTTTGTAAGCATTCGGAAATTAAGTTTCTCTACCCATAGTTTTGATATTATGATTTCTAGAGAGATTACAGCGTAACTTAAAACAGAGAACAACCACACCAACGAAGACGAGTGCTGGCTTTCAAGTAAAGTTTAATGTCAAGAACAACTGCTTTATGAAAAATGACAATGCAATATAAGAGCGACAGTACGTGATAAAATAAATACACTCCCTACCCAAACAAAAAGCTAACTACCACAAAAAAGCACACTAAACCAACAAAACAAGCACATCCCTGTCAAGAACAACATGAGCTAATGTCGCAAGAAAGCGCTCTATTAATTTATCAGTTTAAGATGTCAATGGTTTTTCTTAACATTGACATATTCGGTATCGACCACTAAGTTTTTCTTTTTTTTATGTCTTCGATTACCGTTAGCAACCTCAAACATTCGCTTACGTTACGGAAATATTCGCTAATTCATTTTAATGCTCGCAGCATCCGAAAGAACTATGACGCGATTACCACTTTTCTTTCTCTACTGCACCACCAGTTTTCGTTTATCTGCCTTTCGGAAACGTGGTTGTGCGACGCAGACCGTAACATGTATTCTTTTCTACAGTATCAGGCAGAGTATTGTCACCGATCTTATGACGCGCATGGTGGGGCTGCAATTTTTGTTTCCAGTGGGGTTTCGTACACGCGCAGATTTGATCTGTCTTTCACCGTACCACAGTGCGAATCAGTGGTGATCGAATGTGGCAAGTCACCCCTAAACAACGGAAAAAAATTAATCATTGGAAGTGTGTATCGCTCTCCTTCATCTCCTGTTCTAGAATTTCTCTCAAATTTTGATAGATTACTTCACAAGCTATCTTTTGAGAATAAGCAAGTTGTACTGGTAGGGGACATCAACATAAACTTATTAGATATGGAATCCAGTGTCTACTTGGCTTACACGAACTGCTTCAGTGGCTTCGGCTACGAATCACTTATCACTGCTCCAACAAGGTGTGGCCACCAGGGTTCCCAATCTCTTTAGATCATGTCTTAAGCAATTTTTCTCCCGCCCCCGAGGCTGGCGTGGTTGACACATACATTACAGATCACTTCCCCGTTTACATAGCATTTAATGCTAGGCGCTCCAGTGTCAATAGCTGTTTTTACACATCTGTGCTGGATCATGACAAGTTTATCGATGCTATAGCTACAACTGACTGGTCACTTGTTAAGTCCGATATTCTTGATAATTCCTGCTCCGACGTAGAGGCTATGCTACAGAAATTCTGCGCTTTATTTTTAAAGGCCGTAACATCTAGTACATCAACTGTTAAATGCAAGAAACGGTATAAATTTTCCCACAATCCATGGATGACAAACGGCTTATTGACAAGTGTTCGTAAAAAATATAACCTTTACAAAAAAACAAAAAGACAGCCTTTTAATACTTCGCTTGCCCGCCGATGCAGGAAATATTGCAACAATTTGAAAATTTTACTCCGAGAAGCAAAAAAGCGTTATTATGAAAATGAGTTGACCAAACATCAGGGGGACCCTAAAAAACAATGGAACCTTTTGAACAACTTTCTAAACGAATCATCTGGAAACTCACCTATATCTGAAATAATATATAATAATATTTCTTTGCAACAGCCAACTTCTATTACAAATGCTTTCAGCGATTTTTTTTTCTAGGATTCCTACTACACAATCGGGCATACCAAAATGTTCCGTTTCTCGGGTCGCTTCTTCATTTTTTCTTTTGCCCGTAACCGCTGACGAAGTATGCTCAGTTCTCTTGAATCTAAAAAATAAATGCGCAGGTCTTGACAATATTTCTGCGTATCACTTAAAACAGGTTGCGCGTAATATTTCTGGGATACTTATTGATATCCTAATCTAATGTTTAAGCAAGGCGTATTTCTTAAACTTTTAAAGAAATCTAAAATAATTCCGGTATTCAAAAAGGGTGACAAAAGAACAGTTTCTAATTATCGGCCCATATCAATTCTTTCTTCCCTCAGCAAAGTTATTGAAAAACTGTTCGTTGATCGTTTAAGTAATTACCTAAGCAAATTTAATATACTTAATCCGTGTCAATTTGGCTTTCGTTCAAGCAGTTCGACAAGCTTAGCACTAGTTTCATTAATAGATTACTTAAAAAAATCGATTGACTCTGGTAAATTTGTTGGATCTGTCTTCCTAGATTTCACCGAGGCTTTTGACACCATTAATCATGCCACCCTGTTTAACAAATTTGAGGCCTATGGGGTAACTGGAGCTCCATTAACCTTCCTGAAAAATTATCTGCACAATAGAGAATGCTCAGTGTACGTATCAGGCGCTTCTTCTGAAAATAAGCTAATCAATCAAGGCGTGCCCCAGGGGTCTATTTTGGGCCCTTTATTATTTATTATTTATATTAATAATTTTGTCGATGCAATTAAATCAACTCACTGCGTGTTATACGCAGACGACACGACTATAACTGGAGCTGAGGACTCTCTAACTGCTCTTACTTTACACTTGAATAACACACTTCTAGATATTACTATATGGTGCTACGAGAACCAACTTATTATTAACCCAGCCAAAACCAAGTTTATGATATTTAGGTCCGCTCAAAGGCCATTGCCTTTTCATCAACCCTTAACCCTAGGTCCTCACTCTATACCCACCTGTGATACTGTAATTTTTCTTGGTGTACATCTTGACTGCCATTTAAAGTTTAATCTTCACACTGATCACCTCAAAAAGAAAACTGCATTCGGAATTCGGGCTATAATAAAAGCTCGTGAAGTTTTTCATATAAACGTACTTATGTCTCTGTATTTCGCTTTCATTCATTCCCATATCATGTATGGTATCGCTGCTTGGGGAAACACGTATGACTGTCATCTATCACCCATTCAGAACATACAAAATCAGGCGATCCGCATTATCACTAATAGCTCACGATACTCCAGTGCAGGCCATCTACTCCAAGACAACAAAATCCTACCTGTTCGTAATTTATTTTTTATAGCATAGCCGTTCTTCTGTTTCAATTGCGCAATGCACTGCTACCGTTTGAGTTGATTTATTCAGTTTTCTTACAAAACAACAATGTAACCAGATTTGCAATGAACCTTAACTTTTTGCTACCCGCGTCACGCACAAATTATTGAAAAATGACTACTGCCTTTGCGGCCATTACTTTTTGGAATGACATGCCTCTTTCTGTTGAAACGATGCCCACATTGTCATCATTCAAAAAGTCGCTTAAAAGTTTTCTGTTAAATTATTAGCTGCCTGTGCATGGGCTTTTTGGGGGCTTTGCGTTTTTGGTTATGCCGTTTATATCATCGCATTTCGATTGACAATGTCCGCCACTGAACGAGATGTTTTTTTTTTCTTTTTTTTCCTTTCTTATTTGCCTTGCTTTTTGTTGCCTGATGTGTCACCTAGCCTATAAGAATTACTTATCACTCTATATTGTATAATTGATTTTCATTCACTCGTTGCTTGTTAACTTGATCTGATTTATTGATTGTTATAATGCATCGAGGGTCCCGTTACAGTTTTTAACTTTAGGACCCTCGTCTGTATATTAATTTTACTGTACTACTTTTTTAAAATGAATAATAAACTGAAACTGAAACTGAAACTTCAAGAGGTTTGCTGATCCGCAGGTCAAGGGATTGAATTCCGTTCATTGGCGGCTGTATTTTCGATGGAGGCGAAAACGCTGTAGGCCCGTGTGCTCCCATTTGGGTGCAAGTTAAAAAGCTCCAGATGGCCAAAATTTCCGAAACCCTCCACTACGGCTTCTGTCATAATCATATGGTGGCTTGCAGACATTAAACCCCACATATCTAGCTATCTCATTAAGAGGTTACTGCAGCTTTTGCGATTAGTCTTGGATGTTCGTTAGGGTTGCTTGCTAGTACACTTGTTTTTTATAAAACGAAATACAGTTCCATTTTGCGCATGCCAAGAGAGCCCTCTCTCCTTTTTCCCAACTTGTTGTTTTGTTCTTGCAGCAGAGTGTTCAAAGACTTACCTGTCAGCCTCACGGAGAACAGACCACAAGGTAGGAGGATCTTGTACACCATCCCTTTTAAAAAAACAGCGCACTTCTCGTTCTGTGTAATGCTACAACGACTACGCGCCTTGCACGAAGGGTTAGTCTCAACAAAAGCTCTGAAAATTTTCGAGGAGCCGGAAAAACTACGTCGACACCCACACTTGTTTTATTAGCTACAGTTTGTGGACAGCTACAGTTTATTAGCTACACCATCAATATACGGAATTGTTATCTTTTAGGCTCGACGCAACATGCTGTCATCTTTATCACATGCTCTGGTTTGTATCACACGCTGTCGTTTTCCATAAAGCGCTTACTCTTAATTTGGAACTCGGCGCTCGTATTCGTTCGTCTCATTGTCCCGTTTCTTTCCCTTTTGTGTAATCACTCTTGAAATGAATTACCTACAGGCTCATACTCACACTTTGCTGGGAGGCCCGAACGCACGTGTATGCGAGTGTTGTTATTGTTTACATCCGTGGCCTCGCCGCTCCTTTTGACTGTCGTCACGTGGTGCGCCCAGTCCCCGCCACCTGAGGGCTTGTGTCACTGCTTTCCCTTTCTCGGTGGCAGCGCACGCCCGCGCGTGCGCGAGTTTCGAATACACTTCTTTCTTCCTCCTTTTTTAAAATCCCTCTCTCCTATCCCCCTGCACGGAGCCGTGTAGGTTGATTGATCGATTGTTAAGTGGAGTTTAACGTCCCAAAACCCCCATGTGATTATGAGAGACGCCCTAGCGGAGGGCTCCCGAAATTTCAACCACCTGGGGTTATTTAACGTGCAACCAAATTTGAGCACACGGGCCTACAACATTTTTGCCTCCTTCCGAAATGCAGCTGCCGCCACCCGGATTTGATCCCGGGACCTGCGGGTCAGCAGCCCAGTACCTTAGCCACTAGACCACCACGAAGGGGTAGAGCCGTGTAGGTGACTTCCCCGTAAAAACAGTAACAGGTCCGCGCGCTTTTTTTTTCAGTTATTTCTTTAAAGAAAATCTATAGAAATTTTCTAATGGGTACGTAAGTTATTTTTGCGAGGCCAGGATTCTGGCCCACGAGGGGCTAGTTCGTTAAACGTCCACCACGTGCCGCATGAAGTTGAACCCTCCCCCTCGTTCCCTCTTTTCTCCTCCCACCACGGCGCTGACGAGTTCCCTACGGAAGTGGCCTCGCTCTTCAACCTGTTCTCGCCCGCCCCTCATTGCGGGAACCACCCGGTGTCAGTGCATTCTTACTCACGCTGTTTAAGAGCCGGCCTGTGTAGAGTACGCGAACAGGTTCCGGACCGGCCATGAACAATTTTTCAGACTGACGACTTCTTTTTTTCCTTGCCTTGGTTGAATTCGAGTCCTCACAGTTTTGATATAGTCATAGATAATTTATATACGAAGAAGCTAGGACCAACTGCATTACATTCTTTAGTTTTTTTCTCGTCGTAGGTAATCTATTTTAATCATAATATCAGGTTCAATACTTAATTTGTGGCTAAGCCATATTACTTTCCGACCCAAACTTTCTGTAGGGCAGACAAAGTTTGTAATCTTGTTTTTTTAGCTACTAGGCTATTGAAAAGCACGCAAAAAATTAAGAAAGATGTTAGTAGAACGATTTTCACAGGAGAAGCATGTCCAGTATATTGGACACTGGGAGTAAATTGTTGAACAAATAGGTACACACATTCTGCTATTCTCTTAGATAGAGCGCTGCTTTTGGCCCTGTTAGGTTATTAGTCTTATATAACACAAGCGGGGTTTGTTTTGTCCCGAGAAAAAGTTGATCCTCTTCGCTGATCCTCTTCATGCTTCATGCTGTTGATATATTCCCAGCATGCCCCAGTTTTATTTTTATGACTGGGCTTGAAGAGTGTCACGTCAAGCCACCTCTTGTTTTCTTTTTTTCCTTCTAAATTGAGCCCGATGTGCACCAATTGCATCTTGGTGTGAGTGTACTGGACATAGGTAATTTTCGCATTGCCAGCAAAGTTTTTATTAGAAAAACTACATTTTTGCAACAACGTATCGAACAAACATGACAGAACTCATACAATTTAAATGATTTCAATGGTGCAAAGATATGTCCTGAAATACTTTTGTATACTTGAATGCATCATGCGCACGCAGTTTCGCGTAGATTACGCAATTACTTCTAGTGCCCAATAAATAGGTGGAGCTGAAGGGTGAAATACACCTAAAAACATCTTACTCGACTCTTACAGAAGCTACCAAAGTGATTTTAGTTCTGACTGTAGCTCTGCTTATTTTTGTTCATCACTTTTACCGTCATGTTTTTGTCAGCGACTAAGTATATGTATCACCCTGCTGAAATCCCCAAATGGTGATTGCAGTAACTGCAAATAAATAGTAATAATAAATAATGTGTTCAATACCTTAGTCAAGGGGCAGGAAAGGAATGTGCTTGTTAATTACATAGTAAACGCTCCGAGATTGTACTGTGCGGTTATCCTTTGCGGAAGCTCTTTCGCTTTCTTATTTCTTCATAGAGCTTATTCTTTGCGTCGATGTGCGTAAGGAGGTAAGTATAGTTCCATTGAGAAAATAGCACCAGATGCTCGGGACCGACAGCACAGTGTAAGCTGAAGGAGCGGCTTTTGTAGAACTTTTTGTAATTTAGTGTTAACCTCCCATTTGCTGGCATCTCATTGCATGTGTCTGATTTTATAAGGTACTCAGCATAGTTCCGTAAACTGTACTTCAAACAATGCCTGCTTCAAGGGACAGCGTGTGCCTGATTGTTTTTCCACTACTACCTGACAACATTTAATTTAATGAGATTCGCAACTTCAGATTATGCAGCATCGTGTGTTTAACAAAAGATTTGCTACACCTAGAACTATTGTGTCTTTATGTTTTTGGCTCATTTCAATCGCCTTGATATATTACAAATAGTAATAGATAAATTATTTATGTAACACTTCATCTGGCGAGATTTCATTGCGACATGTGAAACGAAATTTCGTAGCGTTATTGCGCACAATACAACTGCTTTATGCAACAGATAGTCGAATGTGCAACGATCTCCGCATTATTGATAAATGTGTTGAAGGCCTGTGCACCAATAAAAGAGCTATCGAATGGGGTCCTTGGCGTACGATGTAAGGGCTAGCATGCTTAACTTATAAGCAATTTTAAACCCACACTGTTTATTTAGGTGTACATCTCAAGTATGTAGTGCTTCCTCTCGCCCCCGGATGTTGTCGGAATTCAGAGCTTGATTTTGCGATATAAGAGTGAATGCACCATAATTATTGCCTATATTAGATTGGGAAATATTGATGATAATCCACCTTTTCACTCAATGGTCTCGCTGATGTATTTGTAAACATGGCAACGGTCATGCTGCAGCCAAGAAAAAAAAGTAATGCAGAACATTTTTTATTAGTCTATAAAACAGGTATTTATTGATAATATTCCATTAGTTGTTAACGTGAGGTCATTACTGGCAGAAATATGCTTTGATTTTCCTTCCAAGAAGAAAGAAAACTGATGTTCACGTTTGGTGCCATCGTATACAGTGTTACAGCTTCGATCCTCCCACAGTTTAGACAAGAGCGTAGGATGAAAATTTAGGTGAATTACATGCTTGATACATGTAGCATTTTATTTTCAACGGCAGAGTGTTTAAACTTCATTTCCAGCCTGGCCCGACGGCCTCTCCGAACCTGGAAAACATGTGTCAGCTAGGCGTAAACAAAGCATTGATATATATATATATATATATATATATATATATATATATATATATATATATATATATATATATATATATATATATATATATATATATATATATATATATATTAACGAGTCGATAGACTGATGTAGCAAGAAGGGGGAAAGAAAACTGAGGAAGAGGTAAAGTAAATGAAAGGAATTGGGGTAGGCCACCAGCATCGTTGCTTCCACAGTCTTCTCGTGTGCGCCAGTAAAATCTGCTTTTTTTTTTCTTAAGCTCAGCAATAACTATCGTTTATATATTAATGCTATACAATTCGCATTTCTTCGCACAGTGCTAAAGCGCCCGAAATGGTCTAGTTTGCAAATGTTACAAAGGGAAGCGACAATAAAATGCATCATGAAACTAGAATTGCATTCTGTTGATAAGTCTGCCTTTTTTTTTAACTGTTCACTGTACAGGTAGGTGAACACACTAAATGCTCATATTAAAATATTGATCACAGATGGTAGGGTTACATTCTTGGTGCTGAGGTGTACGTGACGAACTACTGGAGGAACAGCTGAGTTTTAGTGCCGGAAAGCAACACAGTAACACAATATTTACCTACGGCATTTGTTTTTTCAATTATGGTATACAACAACATAAATCACTCCAAAGATTTTTTTTTCAGTTAGCTTGCCTTTATTAATACATCTCGGCAACCTGGTTTTACATTTATCAACGAAAAAGTTCACTCTTTACACTTTTGTGACGCCCCCTCGAGAGGTACAAACTGACAAAAATATTACCCAGCGTTGTGCATTTAGATAGCTCTTGTTTTCTTTCCGTTTTTTGCCTGCGTTTTTGTTATTTAAGCAGGCGTCACCATGGGTAGAAAACGATCACTGTACCATGTAGAGGGACCCGTGAAAGACACACTATGCGGCAACCTTCCCTCGCTGGTCACCCCACTGGCAGAAAAATAGTTTAAGCCAGCCAAGCGCATTGTCATCCCATATGTGCCGGGCGCCAGTGAAGAGCTCTCCGCGATTCTCGGAAAATCAGGGGCCGAGGTGGTTCGCAAGCCTGCTTCGACGCTCACCCGCTTGCTACCACGGCCGAAGGAAGAAGCAACACCAGCGAGTAGTCTGCAAGTTGCCGTGTTCAGAGTGTCCAGCCAGCTACGTGGGCAAAAGCGAATGTTTGCATTCAGAAAGCCCGTGGAGCGGCCGAAAGGCTTGAACTGCCGTTCCTGACGAGGGAGTCAGCCGCTCAGCGCTAACGTGCGCCTTGCCGGGCATCAATAAACTTCCGCTCTCACTCGTTAAGATTACGCCAACTTAAGAACGACATCAGGAAGGCAGAAGTGCAACGCGGCGCTTTTGCAGAGCCCTTGAGCAGCCCGACCGTATGATCGATTTCTACAGCCTTTCTGTTCTAGAAACAGAGAGGAATTTCGGAAGGTGGTCCTTGCGCGAGTCCTGACGCATTTACAACACGCCAACAAACTTGAACCGCTCTCTAGGAACAATCTCCTCTGTATACGTTCACGGCTTCGGAAACGTGTTGGAAATGAAGAAACACAGTTTTGGCAAAACAAGATACGGATATGTTTTGTGACAAACACAGACAGATCCTGAGGAAGTACCAAGTTGTTCCTCACACCCCCGGCCCTCTACGAACTTCCCAACTTCTTAAATCTTCCACCGAGCCCGACAGATTTCTGCCAAAATGCTTACATTTAAGCTTATAGAATTCACACTCCACAAATTAACGACCTCCAAAAAAAGCAAAAATAAACAAAAAATGTCGTGTGTAGTGCTGGCTGCTAAAATGTTGCTGTTGATTTAGAAATATTTACTTAAACGTCGTATAAACACACACACACACACACACACACACGCACACACACACACACACACACACACACACACACACACACACATATATATATATATATATATATATATGTGTGTGTGTGTGTGTGTGTGTGTGTGTGTGTGTGTGTGTGTGCGTGTGTGTGTGTGTGTGTGTGTCTCAATATCTGCATGTGTTTTGCTTTGCTAATAAGCACCTGAAGTAGCAGATTTATACTTTGTGTAATTGAGTTGCTGCTTTGGTCTGCGTTCGTGCCATCGTCATTCATGGAGCGTGCTTGTCTTGGAAGTTGATACCACGAAGAAATAAGTGAATGAATTCAAGCATACCCGCCTGGGTTTTTGTAAATTGGCTAACTTTGGCAACGTTGGTCGATCTGAAAGCGCGGAGATACTTTTGTAGCACCCCAAAAGCTAAAGCATTACAAAAAAATCAGGTGGGGGTCAGAACCCCCTCATTCACATATAGTTACCATCCTGAACGTCACCGAAGTGCACGTTGAAGGCCTTGAGGTATCTACTAGAGCACTGTGTGCTTAGTAAAACTCTTGGCGCACACACAGAATATCCTAAATGTGAAGGTGTTATCGCTCAGCGTGGGAACTATGTAAAATTCTTTTACCGACATTGTCCAAGTCCCGTCCCTCTGAGGCTGTGCTTCTGAATCATGGTGCAGTGTACAATACTGAGCAAACACTTGTACTCGAGCAAATATAGGAATAGACGGCAGTGATGTCGTCAATGGTATGTTTTCATGAGTCTTTCTGTCGTCGGAGTTTTATAGCTGCCACCACAAACCGAATCACAGTAACCAAACTTGTAGTCAATTTGTAATAATCCAACTGGTACTCAATTCGTAGTCAATTTGTAGAATTGAGTCATGTAAAATACTCCGAAAATATTGAGCCTGTAATGAATTCCGAGAAAAGTGAAATATTCCTGTCATTGATAGAGTGGTGGCCTATAGCAAGAAACATACCTGCAAAATACGACGCAGTTCATTTGTAATCAAACATGCGTTGCAAATCAATCTTATGATATATTTTGTAATGTGTCTACAAATATAAACATCTTTGGATACTTATTGTGTGCTCTTCATGAATCAATAAGAAATAAGTTTTCTTTAATAACACAAACACCTCAATATAATGTGTGAAACGTATGTGTATGTCCCGATTAATATGTAAAAAATTATGCTGTGCAAATCTGCAAACTTTACCTACAAACGAATGCAGATGTCAAGATCATAACAATACAAGGTACGTAAATGCATGCACAATATAATGTTATATTCACTGTGGAGATAATTAAAAAAAGAACGAAAAATGAAATAATTACATTGAAAGTACTGTTGTTTTTTGTCCTTATCAAGCCTCATTACTTTTCTTGGCGTGAAAAAGATCCTATCACCGTTTCGGGACGATAAATTAATAAAGCTACATATTTCAGTTCTCTCAAGCATAGAACAATGGTAGTGCTATGAACACCTCATTACTATCAAAACTAACTACAGCTGCGAAAATTGTACGGACGCCTGGCCTAGGCAGGAGTGCGTGGATGCATGTGTTTATGTACGCGCACACATACAAACTACACGTATGAACATAATGAAGTATGGTTAAACACCTGCTCCCCCTTCCCTCTAGTAAAAAAGTTTCGTACATTGTGCTGCCCCAGACAAATTGAAAAAATCAACATATAAAGAAACACGAATATTTACATATAAGCAGACGCTTACAGCCATGACGTAAGTACGAATAGGATAAAAGAAATTGTCATCAGCAATACTCTTATTCGTAGTAGCCTATGCTACGTAAAAGTTTATTACGTGCTTTTAAACGACCCCATGACCACAGTATTCCTCAAGAAAAGCAAGAAAATCATGATCGGTAATGCGCTCAGTAAGAATTAGAATCTCTTGTATAGGATTAGCGGCACTTTCATAATATTAAAGAAGTAGAACTAAAACAAAATAATAAGGCTTAACGTATAATATCTTTGTTATTTGAGTTCTGCGGACAATATCGCGCTTTTTATTAATGCCGGCGATGATTCACGAAAAAAAAATAATTTGGAGATGTAAAATAAATACACGTTAAAGTATGAGGGGCCCGAAAGAAAACAAACTAAAGAGGGGCCTGAAGAAAACAAAGATAATGTTAGGCGGTCCGGTGAAAACGCGGAATTAGGGGACTAACAATAAAGCCACCCCTCCCACTATGCTTCTCTCATTGACCAAAAAATAAGGTTAGGTTGATTCGCAATTATCGTTAGTCATTTGTAACACATGCACGGCAATCACAATGCTGAAAAGCTTCAAGCAGAAATTCAAAATATTTTAGTAACAACTTGCGGGCCTAAAACACGAATAAACTACTGCACGCGACCTGAAAAGCATCACGAGACTTGAGTGGTACCACAAGATCCAATAAACTTTAGATATAGAGAGGATAGACACACCCACACGCACGCATTGCTCATCTCACAATATTAAATGCGAAGCATTGCAGTAGTTGTCCCAGCAAGATGTGTTACCATCAGCTTTAGGACTGACCACTCCATGACATCTACAACAGCGGAACTAGCTGCTTTGCGTGCTGCACTTTGTGTGGTCAATCAGGAACCATCGCAACAATGGTCGATTTTCAGCTACTCAAGGGCTGCCCTACAATCTGTGCTCTCAGCAATACGTTGCGGTCCGTACAAACAGCTTGTTTTCAAAATTCGATGCCTCCTCCACACTTCACAAGAGAAAGGAGATCATGTGACGTTTCAGCTGCCAAGTCACTGCGGCATCATAGGGAACGAACATGCCGATACTGCCGCGCGGGCAGCCCTTGAAGGAACACGAGAAGAAGCCATACCCCTTTCGCGGAGCGATGCTGCCAGTAATCTTCGACGACTTGCACGTGAAATCACGTTTTCACTATGGTGCCCACCAAGCATCGATGCGAATCGTCAACACCACCTGTCCTCTTTGATGACTCTCCGCATGCCCACTGGACTCGACCGAAGAGAAGCCACCCTTCTTCATCGCTTATGGCTAGGAGTGGCATTTACAAAATCTTACCCCTTTGTCATAGGAATGGCCGACAACGCTCTCTGCGATGCCTGTCATTGCGAAGAGACGCTACACCACACCCTGTGTGGCTGTCCGCTGTATGCCATCCAGAGACAGTCACTGGCATCCATTTTTGCGCGCATCGACAACAGCCAAATGTCTGTGGACACTATTCTGTCAAGTGCCCGAGAGAAGACATTGCAACAGAAGGCGACAAAAGCTCTGTTAAAATTCCTACGCGACACGGACTTGAACAAGCGGCTGTAACAGCAATGTCACACACCGCGAAAGACAAGACTGGACTATGACTGAGTGTGAGCGCGTGTGCTGCCGAAAGTTTTAAGTTTGAGTTTAGTTAACCACGTGACAAGTACACGAAAATACACTGTATACGTGGTTTGGTGCGAAGGGAAAAAAGCTGCATTTCACAGCTTGACTGGCCCCTCCACCAAGAAAAAAAATCTAAACTACAAGTTTACAAAAATACAAAAATTACAGGCAGCGGAAAGCGACAATACAAAAAGAAACACGCATGTGGCCCATGACAGCAAATAATAGAATGACAACTCTGAAATACATACAAAAATATGCATTACAAAGCAATGTATGAAAGAATAAAAACGGAATAACCATTACAGAAATCACCCAACATTCATTTACAACACAATCAGCACATCCAATTTAACATTTCAGTTTTAGACAATACGCAGATTATCAGTTGTTAGTTTCCGTTTGTTCATCACACTTGGAAGGCGGTAACGTAATGTTTATCCCTCTTCCCTCTCTGCTCTCTATCTTTCATCTCCCCCACCCCCCTCCCATGCGCAGGGTTGCAAACCGGCTGCCTATAGGCTGGTTAACCTCCCTGGCATTCTTTTCCTCCCATTTTCCTTCCTTCATTTTTTAGCGACCTTTGGCGACTTTCAGCGTATCTATTTATCTAGCCGCCTACGACTTTTAGCTCTCCTGGCCGTTTTGATAATGGTATCAATACCAAAGTTGGTATGGCATAACATGACTGTATGAAAAACATATTTGACTGGTCATAACATGAAAATCATGACATGTATGTCATGAACGTCATGACTTACATTTCATGGTCTTGTAGCACTTGCGGTGGTTTCGTTCACATGACATGTTGAAAAACTGGTATCGTATAGTATGATTGCATGGCGAACACAAGAGACATACTTAACATGAAAATCATGACACGCGTGTCATGTAACAACATGACTAAATGCCACGCTCATGGTGTGCTCGCGGCCGTTTCGGAAGCGTCACATATACTAAATTTGGCATTACGAGACGTGAATGGATGAAGAAGATATGATACTGGTGAAAGAATGATAAACATGACATGTATGTCATGTAACAACATGACCACGTGCTACACTCATGATGCGCTCGCGGCTGTTTCGCTAGCTTCACATGTACCAAACTCGGTATTACGTGACGCGAACGGACAACATAGGTAAATGACACATCCAAACATGATAATCACGACATGCGTGTCATGTAACAGCATGACTACATGCCACACTGATGATGCGCTCGCGGCCGTTTTGCTAGCTTCACATATGCCAAGTTTGGTATTACGTGAAGCCAATGGATGACGAGGATATGTGACTGGTGCAAACATGATAATCATGACATGCGTGTCATGTGAGAGCATGACTACATGCCTAAGTCAAGGCGACAATACATTTTGACGTGACGTGGTGCATGTGCTCTCCGACATTTATTTCGTCGCGTCACGCTGGCGTTGCCACGCCAGGCGCTGGTCCTGCCATATACTCGCAGGCGTGCCTTGTTGCTTTGACGCATGCGCGTTTCAGCGCGTCCGGCGGCCCTCCATAATGAAAATAGGGAGACGCAGTGTTGTCTTGGTAACGCATCGGCACTAAATGCAGCATGTCGCATTTCACGCCAGTTGCCGTCGGGCGGCGCCGACGCATGATAGCCGCGCCTGGCATCAGACTCGCGTTTTTCTAACGAAGCGTCGCTGTGCCCAGTGTGCTCGAGCGTGGACGCTACATGGGAGTATACTGAGCCCTTCATGATGCGCTCGCGGCCATTTTGCTAGCTTCACATATAACAAATTTGGTGTTACGTGACGTCAATGAATGACGAAAGTATAATGACTGGTGCAAGCATGATAATTCTGACACACGTGTCGTGTAAGAACATGATAACATACCACGCTCACAGCGTGTTCGCGGTCATTTCGCTAGCTTCCCATATATTAAATTTGGTATCACGCGACGTGAACAGATAACAAAGGTAAACGACACATCCAAACAAGATAATCATGACACGGAAGTCATGTACGGCATCATTTACACCCACCTCGTAACGTTGTGCTGATTTTAAAGAGACATATCAACATTTCTCATTCGTGCATGCTTCGCATATCATCGATTCCCACTGTACGTGGGATATGCCAATTTTTATTGTAATGAAATGAATCATGTAGCAAAACCTCTCCCGTGTGCCCATTTCACCGGTAATAACATGAGTGAATAAACATCCAGGCACACCGTAGAAAGAGAATACAAAAAAAAAAGAATGTTCAGTAGCAAATGCTCAGTAAAACCAGAACCGAAATATGATGAGACGGAGAGCAGCCAGCATAAGGCCTTATATGTAGTGAGCGAGTCCAAAATGGAAGCACTGGGTCACTGCTGCATGCTGTGGTTATCTCTGCCGAAAGTAGTGTCAGAATCCTGCCACGTATCCGACTCGGACACGATTTTGACTCCTCCGCACTTGTCCACACACCGCCACTTTGGCAAGAAAAACCTGCTCCCGCCGTAATGATTATCCCTCGGTCAAGCCGACTACTGAGAAAAAAAAAAGGGGGGGGGGGGGTAGACTTTGCAAACAGAAAAAATGTTCATTCTCTTTCGTTGGGAGCTCGGTTAAACTTCTGACCATGGTTGGCGTCCATCCTACCCCCCTTCCCCCAGCGTGTCGTTTGTGTTTGTGGGAATGTGGTTTGAAGAAGGCGTTCGCCGAATCTTCATTGTGCGGACGACGACGCCAGAGGACCATGCTGCCTCCGCTGTCCGCCTACCTTGAGACGAACCCTTGCTCGCGTTCAACGAGATAACAAAAAACGTCTGTCTGTCAAATGGGTATTTTCCTCCTACACCCTGGCTTGAGTATATAGGGTGCCGGGTAATCACCATTGCACTATTACAAGCCCATGCGTATAGTAAGATTGGATGTGATATGAATTCCTAAGTATTGTATGAGGTTACTTGATCTCAAGGTAAATTATTTAAGTAGTATACCCGAGAAGAGTTAGGTGACTTAAATATATGCCTAACTTTACTTAAGTTAATATTTAGTTCCATTAGCCACAAGCTGCACCAGTTAGATATTTATTTAAATCGGAGTGTAGGCGATTACAATAGTCGTTTAATGTAACTGCTGTAAAAGTATCGCAATCATCAGCAAAAAGGTGGATATTAGAAGCTACTTGAGAAGGCAGGTCAATAATATATATTAGAAACAACAAAACACCAATTACCAACTTTTGGGGCACTCCTGAGATAACATGGCACATTTATGAACTGTAGCCATAAGCAGTAACCTACTGTGAGTGATTAGCAAGACAGCATCCGACCTATTTTAATAGATTAATGTCAAGATTTAAGTTCCGTAACTTGTGGATGAGAAGTTTATAACACACTTTATCAAATTCTTTTGCAAAATCTAAAACAAATGCAGCCAGCGGATGATGAACGATCAAGAATTAGATCAGTGAAAGATGTAGGTTGAGTCTCACATGATTATGATTTCTTAAAACCATGTTGTGAAGATGAAAAGATGTTATTTTCAGAGAAATTGAGGGTGCTTTTGGTTACGAAGTATTATATAATAGTTAGAAGCACGTGCTGGTAAAAGAAATGGGCCGATATTTGGTCGTTAAGATTTTGTTACCTAATTTGAGAAGTGGAACTACCTCCCTTATACCTTCCACTGATTAGGTAAAGTACCTGTGTGGAGTGATAGTCTCAATAGAGCTTGCTGTCTTCTGTAGCAAAAAATGCACATGCAAAATACAACGCAGCTCGTTTTATAAAAAATTATTTTTTAAAACTGTACTATGTTCTATTTCCACAATGTGCCTAACAAATAAAAAGATTGTTAGACATTCATTGGGCACACATTTGAAATAAATGCGCGAAAAATCAAACACGAAAGCCGCCAAAAAAATGTGCGCAACCTATATACATATCCCGATACAAATATAAAAAAAATATGACGGGCACAAATTTACAAATTATACCTATAAACAGATGCAAATGCCAAGATCATAACAGAAGTAAGGAACATATGCTCAAGCACAGTAATCGGTAATAAATGCACTTTGTATACATTCAAAGAATAAAAAATAAAGTATTCACAAGTACTTTCATTTCTTGTCCTTATCAAGCCTCAGCAACAATTTTCTCTTTATGAGATAGAGCCCATCACCGACCAAACATTACCACTGCAGTAACTTCTTCCAGTTTTTTGAAGCGTAAAATCATAGTAATGCTCAATTTGGGCATCTTATTGGTGTCAGAACTCACTTCAGCTGCAAAAATCGCACAGAGCCTGGCGAAGGCTGTGCTGTGGTGAGGGGGGGGGGGGGTGCATGTGTACACATACACATGCAAAGAGATGTACCAGCGTGCATAAGGGACGGCAAAGCCTCCACTCGAAAGAAGTTTTTGGCTACACTGCTGGCACAGCGAACAAATAATAAAGAAACCAATAAATAAATATGAATCATTTTGAACTAAATGCTTAAGGCAGCTACAATATGATGAAAGCTTCATGAACATTACTTGTGTTTACAGAACCCTAGGCTATGTTACAGAAATTTATTATAAAAGCTTTCAAGAACTTGAGAAAACAATTGTACAGCAGGTACATGCGTCAGGAAACTGGAATTTTTTTTTTTTAAAGGAGACGCTCAGCTATGATCGCCTACGTGTAGTCACAGGTCAAGTGATTATCCCAGGAGATAGCAGCATTCCTAGGTACTGGTTCGTTCGCAAGTTTTGCGCTGCTGTCCTATTCTTGTGCCTACAGTAAATGAGTTGAAAGTCGCCATGTGAACACAACAACATCGACAGCTGCCGTCGACTTCCTGCGCTTGTTGTTCGAAACTTTTGGATTACACCACAAAGTGGTTTCAGACAACGGAATCGCATTCCTATCAGCCAAAATACAGAAATCCTACGAGTGACAACTGCATCACCGTGGTGAAATTTGCACCGAACCACCCAGCCACAAATGGACAGGCCAAACGCTACGTGGTAGAGCTAACGTGCTCTTGCAAGATACTCTGCGGGGTCATTACAGCGGCGCATTGCACGTTTATTATTTTTTTTCAAGCAACTCACAATGGGCCAGACGGGCCAGGTATCGGCGAATTTCATGTTTTCTTGCGAGCTGCGAACACACATCTCAGCCATTCTGCCAGAACCGCCTTGAAAGGTAACACCAGATTAGGAAGACGCCTCCCGTTGCCGGTAGCTCCACAAACGACAACCAGTGGTCGCCCGCCAATTTCAAAGAATGCCCGAATGAGCGGCAGTCATCGTAAAAAAAAAAAAAGTTTCACCCGGAGTTTTGGTTTGTTGAAGTTAAAGCCCCTTCATCGCGTCTTCTACCGGAAAGCGCATAGAGAGGCTTTAGACCGGGCATTGCCGCTTCCAGGGATGCAAGGATGCACTCTGCCCTCCACCTTGACCGCCCCCCCTCCCCCTCGATGCTGGGCGCGGCGCGCCCGGGGAGTGACGGACTATCGGGGCAATCAGTGTGCCCGCGCACTGGTTGCCTGTCCATTGTGCTCCTCGCCCCTTTTATGGCCCACAGTGGACTCGAAAGCCAGCGCTTGGACCATTTGGACCATGCTGCGCGCAAATGCCTTTCTTGAAAGTAATAAAGTCAGTTCCCTGTTACGTACGCTTGGTATTATGGCTACCATGGACATAACACAGTGCAAATAGGGTTATTAGTTCCTAACAAATTCAACCTCCCCACCTTTCAGCATTATATCTCTCTCTTTTAACTTACTTCCGTTAATATTTTTAATTTCTATCAATAAATTGGAAAGGTGCGCATTGAAAAAAAAAGGAAGTGAATTTATTTATTTAAATATTTGTTATTTATTTCAGAGAAAAAGTGCCATTCTAGTGCCGAACATTGGGCAGGGGTGTGGCGCAGTGGACGCAACATTGTGTAGGAGGTACAGCAGTATAGATAGTGTTGAATGAAAGCGCGATGATTCAAAACGCAAAAAAAAAAGAAGCAACATAAAACATGGTCCACAATCCCAAGAATGGCCATAATACACTAAACAAAACAAAAACTATAAAAACAGTGTCCACTAGGTTATTTTGTTTGGGTAAAAAGTAAAAAGAACTCAAATATTAACTTTATCAAAAATAAAGTCGGCAATGTTAAGAAGCGAGACATTGCAAAATCGAAGAATTTAAGAATCGTGCAGAAGCGAGGCATTGAACCTCAAGCAATCAGTCTGATCAAGATGGGTATTAGAATAAAGTGCACTGTAATATATATGAAGGTGTAGTTATAAGCCATGTGAACAGCTAACGCACGAAGAAACTAGTTGAGATCGACACTTACAAGAATTTCTGGCGGCGTATTGTTCCGCTCTCTGCTTGTTCGATTAAAAAAAAGGTACTTGTATATAGGGGCTCAGTCATTCTTTCAAGATTGGAGGCACGCGTTTCGTGGCGCAAAATTGGTTCGATATAATTAGACTTTATTTTGTATTGCCAGCTTATTATTATATATGCGATAGAACAGCTTCGTTATTTCGCGATAACGTCTCCATTCCAAGGTTTCTAGTTTAGCGCCTTCCAGAAGAACTGACGGAGATGTGTTACATTTACGTATTGAATATGAATTTTACAGCTTTTCGCTGTATTGATTCAAGTTTATCTGTGTTAGCTTGCGTGTGCGGGTCCCAGACAGCCGATGAATATTCTAATATTGGTATTACGTTCGTTTCAAATTTCGGTTTGCCGAATGCCAAAGCGAGTGCCCGTAAGTAGCCTTGTATATTCAAAGCCATTTTCTCAGTTTAACAAACATGTTGGTTTCATCTTGATGTAGATGTAATAACAAGACTAAGGTGCATATACTGTGAGACAAAGGACAAGAATTGATTGCCTAGGTTGTATTGGAATGTTAGTAGATCTTTTTTGCAGGTCATGGTTATCGCCAGAGTTTTTCTCGCGTTAAAGGTCATCTGTCAATTTGTGCACAAATCTTGAATCTTAAAAGAGTTATTTAAAAGAACCTGGTCACTGGATGCGTTAACTACTTTAAAGCGCGCAGGCATTCGCAAAAAGCTTTAGATTTGCTGCAATATCACGGGTGGCATTATTGATATAAACCGAAAAGAGGTCCGAGGACGGATCCCAGAGGTCTGCCAGATTTAAGCGGCGCAGACGGCGAGTTGATACCACCATCCGTAATACCGCGCCCGGTGAATATTACTCGCGCTTTCAAAGCCTAACCTAAGATGCATTCGTTATTTACACTAATTAGCTAATTAGTAGATACCTAAAACTACTATGGAACCTGTAAAACTCGAGAATGTGCTGTAAATTGAGGGGTCTATGTGGTACATACACTGACTGTTCGGAAACGCGCACTTCGTCTTTTTTTTTAAGTACCCTATTGATGCTCTATACTATTGATCTTTACCTCAACGAACTCTAAATATTGTTTTACGAGGTCATGAATGTGCCTTCCATAAGAATCCTCTCATTTTACGCGTACCCTATTTTAATATTTGCGTGGCACCGTAGAGTACACCATCTAAACGCTAGATGGAGCTACGAGGGCTTGACGGCTGTCGCACCCTCAACAAAACTGGCCAGGGAACTTTTTTTTTATCACGCGATTCAAACACGCTCTACACCATCATGAACTAGACATATGCCAGTACCTAAATCCCAGAAAGCAATTGGATATCTTCAAGCACGGCTCTACGGTAGCGATTCAAATGCGGTAAAACAGCCGATATTTCTGAGAGCGCCCATAGGCGCTGTGCATTATTTTTTAATAAGCTAGGGAACTCGCACTATTTCAACTACAATACTGTAACTCCGTCAGAAGAAAGGTTCATGCAGTTGCTACTTCAAACCGTGAAAGCAATGAGAAAATCAGAAAGGGAGAGGAGTTATTATTTTTTTTCTCTCCCATCCCATAGAGTGACGCGGGGCCCCGCCCCCACCGTGCGGGAAAGCGCGCCTCCTGCGCGTGGGCCGGAATCCTGGGGACGCTCTTTGCTGGGCCACCTTCACTATTGATACGTTGGCTATAATATTCTCCAAAGAACGATTTCATCGTAAGTGCTATGTGTGGGTACGAAATTCTTGTGTCGGCTCTTCAGCGGTTGGCTCACGATGGTGAAGGCTAGAGTAGAGATAGACTGCTGCAACATCCGTATGTGACTGTATAATCAGAGGAGCTTGGGTCCAGCACTCGTCTTACATTAGTAACTTTTCTTCATTTGTGTTCACCTTTCCCTCAATGCTTGGTCACGAGTGTGAACGGGACCTCCAAGAATCAAGACGGTTCGAAAAAGCAACCAACTTGCTTGCATTGGTCCTCTTGCCCTTCGAGTGCTCGAGTGCTTGTTTCAGCGGCCAAAATAAGGCGTCGCTTCGAACACGCTCTCTGCAGCTTACACGATGAAAACGGGGCGAGGACAAAACACCGGTGCCAGAAAGCGCAGCACTCGGTCGGCATCTGGTGTCATTCGCAAGGCAACCAGAAGCTCGAGCCGACAGCGGAAGGCCCCGACGCTAGAAAAGGCTTCACTGTTAACGAGTCTGGCCCAGAACCGCAGCGAGAAAATGAATCCGCAGCCACCCTCTTCCACGGTCACGGTCCTGCTGCCGAATAGGTACTTGGTAACTGAGAAAAACAGGAATATATGAAGCGTTCATCTTTTTCAGTCGAAAAATAATCGCTGCTCCAAAAACAACATAATTTTAAATTGGGACAGAAGTTTCATGCCATCTTAAATGCAGTGGTGCAGCTAACTTTGCTGGTAAGCCCTGAGTCCCGTGCGAACGAAGAGTCCGCCAACTCTTGTTTTGTTTTTCATTGTATTTGATCGCAGAATTCGTTAGAGCATAAAGAGGGGACTCGGCACCAAAGCACGCAACAAGATATGCATATATAGAAACGCAGATGCAAGATTAGAACGTGGCTTTCAACGTTTAAGATGCAGCGTGCAATCACTGCTTGGGTGTCACCTTCCAGTGCAAGCTTTTCGCATGAGAAGCATCGCATTGTTACTTTCTGGGCAGTTTAGTCGGTATATACATAGAAAATTTAATGTCACATCTCTAAGTAAATACCGAAGAGCATGAAGACCAACACTCCAAAAAAAAAAAGAGCGAGTGAAAAGGTTGTCTTTACGTCCCACAACAATAATCGTCGTCTATATGGCGTTCCATCCTTGCGCTATCACCCAACGCCCAGCACATTCCGGTAACAATCGACATGCCATTATCAGGGTTACATTGCATTCTCGATAGGAAAGTGGCCAGCGCCAAGGTTTTAAGAAAGGAAGCGCCCGCAAGCCTGCAGACGATTATTGTTGTGGGACAAAAAGGCACTCTTTTTACACGATATTTTTTTAGAGTGAAGATGAAATATATTTACTTCGATGTGGCAGCTCCCGCACGGGAGCCTTGTTCACAATTTTCAGGTTGGGTTAACCACGTTTCATGCAGACCACACAATACTACGCCAAGGCCCCGTCTTCTTTGCTAGTCCGCTCTGTCAACGTTAATCTTTTATCATGTTTTTTTTTCTTTTTACCAATGTTTTTCAATCACAAATGGGACGCTTCGCGTCGTAGTCAGTAGGCAAGCCATCATCGTCAAATGTGGAGTGTGACACCTTCTCTAAAGCGTCTCACAGGTTCAAGTGATTCTGGTGGCAGCGAATTCGTGACACACAGGTGCCATCTACAGGTGGAGCTCGGAAAAAAGCTCGGAGAATCCATCACCGCAACCGTGTGAGTTTTAAAGCGCCGTTTGTCATGCTATATTTTCTCGTAATGCAAGCAAAGGGCAATAGGATGGTGTTTTACAAACATGTCACAGTGCCATCTATTGGTTTCGAGGGGTTTCATTATGAATGGTGGGACCTATTTTTCAGACGTACTGCTGAGAACTCACAAAATCAGTCGGCAAACGTTTCAGGCACACATAGTTTTTGTTAGCAGTAAGCAATATAGGCATATCTGTCGTTTTCAATAATTTATGCTGCCTGTTATGACAACTATTATGAGCCAATCGCACCCTAAAACGGGAGTGTAAATCTCGATAAAACAAGAGAGGAAGTATGTGATCTCTAGGCGCCGCATGACAAAAAAAGTCGGTGACAGAATAAGTCAAAACCACGGATATATTTCAAACTCTCGCTGAGCAAATTAGTGGCGGTTTTGATCTTTTAGTCACTTTCCTTCGAAAACAATAGCTTGCACTGAAATGCGTAGATTACTACACATTTTGTTTGTTTAAAAAATTTATTTCTAACTGCTACTTGGTTATTCACACAAACAACACACGAAATAATATATTGAGGATATTTGGAAAATGATAATCAATTAAAGGCGAAATATGCAGGGCAGAGATAAAGTAATATTTTGCTCATGCTGTCACTACTTGTCAAGTCAAGGCAAAGAAAAAATATTCAAAGCGAGGAATATGCCATTTCCGGAAAGCTTTTAGGTAAATATGGGCCAGACAAATTCACCAGATGTCATCAAACGCAATGTACTTCAACGTGCACTTAGTTGTGAGCTCTTGTCGTAAGAGTAGTCAGTTCGCTATACCAGCGTGAGCACACAGCTTGTGCACGAACAGCTCACCCAGATTGAAACGGGAAGCTCCAATACTGTGCATTTTGTAAAAGTGTCGTTATGCGTATCGCACAAGCCCAAGCTTCTAAAAGATGTGCGATTGCTTGCGTCTAATTTTCTTCTACCAGAAGTGAAGACAATGTGATAGTGATGGGAGCAGAAGATTACAGTTCGGTTCCCTCAAAACGAGCCTCTCCGGCGCCTTCTATGATTCCATACGACCACGACGTCGAGGTGGTCATCTAGAGGTTGACTGAAAGGTGGGCTGCTTGCATGGCCTTAAGTCTTCAGGCATAGAATGCTGCTCTTTTGGGTGAAAAAATTGTTGTTCATTCCCGAAACGAAAGCTTGTACGCTCGCTTCGTGGTGATTTGTGGTATTAAACAATATATGTGTGGCACGCAGGCATGACAGGCATACGTTTCACAGCACAGTGAGAACCATACATTAATAAACGTAACACGCATGCATACTATACTCGGCGACAACTTTTCTTGGCACTGAAGGGAAAGCTACCGAGGTGGAGCTTCTGCTGATGTAGCACTACGCGAAGTAGTCCATTTTGCTGCACGCCTCGTAACGCTGTGGAAAGTGACGGGGGTGCACAATCAGCGTTTCATGTAGACGCAGACGCCGCTTGGCATTTCAGGTGCACGCAAAAAGGTGGGACTATCTCACGCCTTCAAGAATGCGGAGTCACGACAGTTAAGTTGAAAGAATTTCGAGTATAATACTATATGAGCTGCGTCCGGTCTCAAAAAGTTCCACGTGGAAAATAATGGAATAATTAATATTTATTGTCAAAATTATGGGTGCTATTTAGGAACTACATTTACAAGCGGTAGGATGCACACGATTTGGCTCCGTAGCTTTCCCTACGGTGCCAAGAAATGTTGTCGCCGAGTGTATTGCTAATTTTCAGCAACGCAATTTATGTTTACGGAATTCCTTGTGCATATATGCATAGTAAACTAGGAAGTAGTGACACCAGGGTTTTATGTGTCTGGTGGTGCTATGAGAAGAAACCTATATCTAAGGTCATAACGAAAAAAGAAAAATCCTGCCATCTCCACTTCACCAACACTCTCGAAACAGCTATGGGTATGCCCGTTCTTTATGTGGCTATAGCGTGTAATTATATATTTTTCTAATTTTCTGCAAACTGGTTCTTATCTTCGACTTCTCTTGAGCAATAATTGGCCCCGCCGCGGTGGTCAAGTGGCAAAGGTACTCGACTGCTGAACCGTGGGTGGCGGGTTCTTATCCCGGCTGCGGCGGCTGCATTTCCGAGGGAGGCGGAAATGTTGTAAGCCCGTGTGCTCGGATTTGGGTGCACGTTAAAGAGCGCCAGGTGGTCGAAACTTTCGGAGCCCTCCACTATGGCGTCTCTCATAATCATATGGTGGTTTCGGGACGTTAAACCCCCCATATCATTATTTGAGCGAAAATTGTGGTTGGCTCTACGAAGATTGACCCATTTTCACGTGAACTCTCACTCATGCTCACGTCAGGTATTTTTTTCATCGGTTCAACGAGAAACAAGCGCCATCGTGAAATCATCATCATCATCAGCCTGTTTACATACACTGATGGACAAAGGCCTCTCCCATGTTCCGCCGGTCAAATTGGTCAAGTGCTTGCTGCTGCCAATTTATACCCTCAAACTTCTTAATCTCATCGGCCCACCTAGCCTTCTGTCTCCCCTTAACCCACTTGCCTTCTCTGGGAATCCAGTTAGTTGCCCTTAATGACCAGCGGTTATCCTGCAAACAACGCTACATGCCCGGCCCATGTTCATTTCCTATTCTTGTTTTCAACTATGATATCATTAACCCTCGTTAGTTTTCTAATCCACTCTGCTCTCTTCTTGTCTCTTAGGTTACACTTACCATTTTTCTTTCGATTGCTCGCTGCGTCGTCCTCAATTTAAGCTCAGCCCTCTTTGTAAGTCTCGAGGTTTTCTCCGTAGCTAAGTACCGGCAAGATACAGCTGGTATATACCTTCCTCTTGAGGGTTAGTGGCGATCTAACTGTCATAATTTGAGAGTGCTTGCCAAATGTGCTCCACAGCATTTTTATTCTTCTAGTTACTTCAATCTCGTGGTTTGGCTCCATGGTAATTAACCGCCCTAAGTAGACATAGTCTTTTCCAATTTGAAATGCACTATTACCTATCTCGAAGCGCGGCTCTCTTCCGAGGTTTCTGCATATTACTTTCGTTTTCTGCAAATTAATTTTAAAACCTAGCTTTCTGCTCTCCTTGTCTAACTCCGCAATTATGAGTTGCAATTTGTCCTCTGAGTAACTAAGGGGATGAATTGCAACTCATCGTGAAAGCGTTAACTGCTGAACACTAACACTGATATGCAACAATACAGTCCGCTGCATGGTCTCTACCTGACCGTCACCTCGCCATGGCGCGTTTCGCGAACATCATCCACTCTCGCTCCCGCCTGTGCAGTACACGCAGTCCTCCCTTTTCTACCGAGAAACACTCGCGCCACAATGTGAGAGCACAACGCTGCACTTGCAAAGCACGACTCGTAACAGCTTGGCTGTTGAATGTCGCTGCCACCTGTCGTTATTTAAACGTGTCTTACATCAACTGTAATGACTGTTGGCAAATATCACCCGTACATTGCACTGTTACGTTCAAGGCAACGCATTTTTATAACTGCATTGAAGTCATAGTTTAGGTTAAAAGCTGTAGACAAAAGCTGGCAGACACCTCGCGGGTTCTTGTGCAGATGGTTCCAACGTAACCTTTTAATGAGGGCAAGGCTTTTCTTGTTTCATCAGACACGAAAACTGACCAGCTATGTGAGCGGCGTCAACATAAACAAAAATGATCATGTGATGTAGCCAAAATAGCACGTCAGCATGGCGTCACATATGGCGTAAATTAGTGACGTCACTGAGACCTCGAATACCTCTGACAGTAGGAGTCAGTGAAGACCAACGTCAGGTGCAAAAATATTCCAGAGAGGGAAGAACCCATGGAAATTCCTGAAGTTAACTGCAGGGTACTCTGGCGCTGCGATCGTTGAGCTAAGATGGTATTGATTGGTTGCACACGGATTCGCCTAGTTTTCGTGTTTGTGGGCTTCGAATGCACTTGTGGCTTTGTTTCTTCGTGTTTTTGCTTTGTTTCGAAAAAACAACGAATCATCTTAAACTTTGTGATCTGTTTTGAACTAATGGGTCTAAAAGCTTAAGCTGGTGCAGCTTAACTGCTAAATCTTAGCTGATTGTCGGCTTGTGACAAAGCAGCTACAAGCCACGTGAAACAAAATCGAGCCTAACGTACAAACATTCGACAAATCCATCTACAACTCATCATTCTATGCTCACTGAACCACCGTGCTTTACATATAGCACAGACACTAGCGCCAGAGTTCCATTTAGTCTAGTTATTGGGGACCTATGGGATGATGCCCGACCGTGGTGGTCTAGTGGCTAAGCTACTCGGCTGCTGACCCGCAGGTCACGGGATCGAATCCCGGCTGCGGTGGCATCATTTTCGATGGGGGCGGAAATGTTGCATGCCCGTATGCTCAGATTTGGGTGCACGTTAAAAACCCCGGGTGGTCGAAATTTTCGGAGCCCTTTACTACGGCGTCTCTCATAATCACATTGTGGTTTTGGGAGGTTAAACCCTACATATCAACCAAACCTACAGGATGACGTCGGTTCCGAAGGAAAGAAGAAAAAAGAAGTGGATCTAACTTTTCAATAGTGAGCACACGCCAAGCACGATCCCCCTGCGGCTTCTCAGCCCACTCGATACTGTAAGAACAAAATACCTTTGCCTGGGACATCTAGTTCTCTCTTGACGTCCGCCTGAAAACAGCATGTACACGTTCGGTGGTTGTCGTTTGAGACCATTGCCTCTTGCTCTTGCTGTTGCCAGGTTCCACTGTGGAGTTGTTGACTTAGTATTGAGTGGTCTTAGTTCTGATTTTTTTCGCTGCCTCTAGTTGACTTTCTTCGCTTTTGAATCTACTCCAATCTGTTGTGCTGGTGTGGACCAATTATCCTGGCCAGGCGCGATCCACTTGGTCAGCCTCGCTGTCACCTACTGAATTGCCATAAGTGTTCTTCTTTCGCAGTGGGGTCAGCAACATTCCTGTCGCACTGCTGCCTACAAATTGAGGCTTCATCAGGTTTATGAACCCCCAGGCTGTCTAAAAAGAACTGCAAGTCACATCGAACACAGGTTCAGACCATCACCGACGAGCGCCAATTTGGACCCGGTGGCATAGCCTGTAGGCCACCGGATTAGACCTGTGTGCAGGATCTGCTGAAGTGTACTTTCTCCGCGTCAACACAGGTTAGTGCCTTCATTCCGCCTCACCTTGCGTGTACTAAAGGCCTCGTAATAGGCATTGATTCCAACTGAGTCCAGAAGAGACCCTAGACAGGCTTTCGGGAGCAGGCGTAATTTCCGTTTACCATTGCAGTCACCTGATTAATAAAGAGAGGACACCAACCTAATCCGCGATTGTTACATTTGTGGGCACAACTTGCTCGTCAAAAATAAAGCTATGGCCTCTTTTCTTTCGCGTGGAGTCCTACGCTTCTCGTCCAGTACAATGTAAAAACTGCTCTAGATTCGGCCATGGTGCGGGAGGATGCAACTCAAATCTTCGTTGCTGCAGCTGCGGCTAAAGCGATTCCTTAGGAGAACGCTGAGCAACCTCACAAATGTGCTGCCTTTGTAAAGAGAGTCACTCTGCAGACCATTCCGAATGCTCAGCTCCCTCTCAGGAAATACAAATTCTAGAGATAATAGGCTGCCGCTGCTGTTGGCACAGGGAAGCAATTGATATATTTAATGATGACTGGGGCTTCGGCTATTCTGGTGCAGCAGTACTACACATGTCCAGTCTAGACCCCAAGATTTCACAAGCTATTGAATCTGCTCTCAAAAAGGCAATGGCTAAGGCAATGAATAAGATATTATTTAACCTCAGTGACTGTTTATTGCAAATTCTTTCAACTCAGATGATGCAAGAAGTGCAATCACAGGCTACAACAGTTCCTCAACAATCAGACACCATTGACGCCACTGAACTACATAGCATGGCGCTGGATAAATTATCTGAATGTGTTCATAATGCTCAGCAACCTGTTTCCCATGTGCAACCAAACGGTTGTACGCCCCAGCCAAGCACAAGTAATGCTACAGATATGGAAATCGAGATCCTAAATAACAAACGTATACGATCTCCAATCTCTTCAGTCCTAAAGTCAATAACTAAAAAGAATGAGTTGTTGATTAGAATTATGATACGAAGAAAGACAAGGTAGTGTCCTGTGCGGTGCGATCAGCACCATGGGTCAACTAAGGGTACTTCAGTAGAACTGCAGCTCTATATTCTCAGCCTCAACCGACCTACATTACCTCTCTCACCAACTTGACTCAAATATTATATTTCTACAAGAAACTTGGCTTACAGCTAATCAAATTATCATTTTACAGAATTTCGTTGTTTTCGATTAGATTGCCAAACACGGGTTGGTGGTTCAATGATACTAATACCAAATAGATTACGTTATAAAGCGAAAATCGCTTTCAGGATGTCGGACTCTGATTGTGAAATATTAGCATAAGATTTGTACCGTCTAGAATACCACCCTTTTTCAATTATAAATTGTTATTTCCCCACTGATGTACAAAGTACAAGTCACCTTAGCAGCGCTTTGGCAGCCTGTCAAAAGGAAATGGTGCTCACAGGTGATTATTTTCTCACCATTTTTAGGGGGCAGGAAGACAGACCTGTGTGGTAGATAGCTGTGGAAGTGGACCTTTTACCAAAATTTCTCCTGTGTAAATAACAAACACCTAGCAGCAGTTGTTCGAGGTTAGACGCAATCAGTGTTAGATTTGACTTTATGTACCAGTGCGATTAATGTTCTGTCATGGTCAATGGTTGATCTGAAACTAACAGCGACCATCTCCCGGTAGTTTTTGACATTGTTTGTCTAATGACAACTTTAGAGCCGCTATCTCGAGTATATGTACACCATAAGGAAATTCAAATCTATCTGCGTTCCGCCATTGCAAAAGTTCAGAATGACAATGGTCAGAAAATTGCATCTTAGATCGCCTCTATACTTGAAGGATGTCGGAAAAATTTAGAGTTACTCATTCCATTGAGTAAACGGCTATCCTTTCTTCGGTGGACTGATGAATGTACGCGCGATAAAAGAAGAAGGAAATCCGCTTGGAAGAAGCTTCTTCATAATCAATGTCCAACAAATTGGAAAGACTATCAGTTTTTTGCCGGTGTATTTAGGCGCACTGTTAAACGTGCGAAAAAAGAATATGACAGTCAACTTTTCGATTATCTTCCCAAATCAAACAATAAGCGTGCTCTGTTTGCGTATCTCCGGTCAAGGAAGGTACTGACAACACGTTTAACACTTATATTGACACCACAAGAGAGGACCGTCTCTCTCGAAGATATAGCTCAAGGTTTAGAACGACGCTTTAGGACAGATCTTTTGACCATTCTCAACATGCAGGTATCTATGCATGAATTTACAGAAATATTTGTATCTGAATTGACTGAACCTGTACTTTGTTTGCCGATTACTGCCCCTGGACCACATAGAAATGAAAATTTTTTGTTAAATGTTTTACTTCGAGAATCGCCTAATGTTACTTTAGATATCTTGAAATATTCGTTGAAGAACTCATGGATACCGCAAGATCGGAAACTAACTAAAATTATACTGTTGCTGAAGAAAAAAGACGGCAGGTACACATTGGAAAACATATGGCCAATCGCCTTGACATAAAATCTGGCTAAATTGATTGAGAGAATTGTCTATACTCGAATCAATAGATTTATTACCAAAAGGTCAATTCTAAGCCCCTGTCAAATCGAGTTCATCGCTTTGTGCTCCATACGAAATACTCATGTTCATTTAAAAAGTCTTATACAGTTAGCCCGTCGGGACAACAAGTATACAGCTTTAGTTACTTTGGATATCGCTAAACCATACGATACTGTAGAGCATGGTATTCTGTTAGATCGACTGCAATTCCTGAATTTTCCGGCATACATAGTAACGTAGATTCACCAATTTATTTTGGACAGGAAGTTCTCTTGCTTCAAAGGCGGCTTTTCATCGACTATGCGCACAAAAACGAGAGGAGTACCGCAAGGCGGTCCCCGGAGGTATTTAATGGGCTAATGAGCATCATTCTACGTAACCAGGACATATTAACTTATGTTTATGCAGACAATATCGTCTTCTTTGCCACAGCAAACACCATTAGAACGTTGCACGACCGCATGCAGTCTTATCTTAACACCCTGGGGAATTGGCTTGAAGACAATCACTTTTAACTTAATCCGAGTAAATGTGCTCTTCTTGTCTTTCCCTTGAAATATCCCATGAACATCTCATTATGTTAAAATTCTGAGGACATACCACAGGTGGAATGTATTAAATATTGCCACGTCGTAGGTGGCAATATCTTGGTGCAATTTATAATGCATCTCTAAACTGGCGCCAACACATTGAATACATAGCTGGAAACGGTGCATGAGCCGTAGGCATGTTACGTAGGACAAGCGACTACTGAAGAGGCATGAGAAGAGATACAGTAGTAATGATATATTGAATATATGTTCATCCTACTCTGGAATTTGGATGTGTGCTTTTCTCTGGTGCTCCAGCCTACAAAATCCGGCCGCTCATTCGTCTGGAAAGAGCATCGTTACTCCTATGCCTTGGTCTCCACAAAACCATTTCTGACTACGTTTTATACCTAGAATCGAGAGTTCCTTCCCTTTCATGCAGATTTCGTATCTTGGCCGTTCAGACATTTTTAGGAGCTTATGAGTCACCGCTCCAGCCATCGCAGACAGTATTCAAATTCTCTCCGGAACAATTTTTTTGGTGCTAGGTAGCCGTGGTTTCACACCCCACAAATTATATTTGTACCACGTTTTCTGCACCCGCCGATTGTGCGTATCGGCGAGATAAGGCCAACTAGCGATAATTGACCCCATATGGATATTCAATTTGATGACATTTTTTCTAATATTGCAAAGTTTCTCCCCCATCATAGTCTAGATGGTTCATTACAAGAACACTCGCAGAGCATCAAAACAAGTGAACTATTGCTACAGATGCATCAATGAGTGACGAAAAGTCAGATCTTGGTATATCCAGCCCGAACTTCGATTGGTCCTATTCGCTCCGATTACCTGATTTCATAGCCGTTTTTTGTGGCTAAGTTTCTGGCAGTGGTACTCGCCTTACGAAAGCTAAAAGCGAAAATTTCATCGGCTGTTACAATTACAGATTCTCTGTCTCTTTGCGCTGCACTTTCGCTTGGAGCTGAATCGTAGATAATAAAGTAGTTTTATGAATTATTAACCTCTGCCCCCACTTCAGAAAAGTTAGTTTAGTTTGAATGCCGGGCCATAAAGGGTTGCTCTTAAACGAAATAGCCAATTCTTTAGCGAAGTCAGCAATAAGTGGGCCTAATTTACCGTGTTTTCCACCATCCTCTTATGTAACAGCTGCGCGATTTCGCAGGCGTACCATCACGGACAGCTCCACAGGTACAACACTCAGTGGGCCGCAGCGCACGAAGATGTTGAGCTCACCACGGACATTACGAGTACGCACTCTACTATAAATACAGTCACGTTGCCTCACCACGCCATGCATACTCGGTGGATACTTCGTTCTGCTGTGCATTAAATTTCGGGCTGTATAAGAGCCATACTCCTATTCAAACAGCTTTAGCTTAACGGAGTAGGTTGTGTTGTGATGACTGGCAACGCAGAACCATTGAAAATAGTAATTGAAAGACAACACAAGGCAAGCGGTAAATATAGCATCGCCATTCATGCTCTTTACATTCAATGCTTACATTTCAGTTGACCAATATATTTTATAAAGAGTAGCAAACGCACTCACGAACACTGTCCCAAATGCACATGCTTGTATGTGTGCTTACATGCATGTCCTGCTGTTCAGTGTTAAGAAAATATAAACAGCGAGTATTAAGAATGTGAAGAACACGCTTTATCTAAGAGTATTCCACCCGACTACGGTTCTCCGATTTCTAAATATATACCCTTATTGCAACAATATTCGCTCTTACGGTTCTCTAAAGTGCAAGAAGATCAGTTTATATCTTGAATTTCAAATAACTTTAAAAATGTGGAGTTAAAAACCTTATATAGAAAACAAAACGAGAATAATACAGTTAATTCGTTCATGGAGTCTCTTGTTGCGCAGTAAGGTGTTAGATCTTTTTTTGAACATTCTTGCTCGGCTTTTCAATGCCCTAGTTCTCTCCTCTCTTTCACGGGTTACGCTTTTGAAAGGGCGTGAGAATTTACTGAGCTGTGTTGCTTACTGCGTTTACTCATTGGACCTAAACAGTGAAAATAAAAAATGAAAGCTTTTTGTGTAAGCGGGGCCTTGCAAATGCAACAAATACTCCGTAGATGTATGCCTCAGACAAAAACGCTTTGAAATTTTTTCCTAATAATGTCTCGTCATAGTTTTTAGATTTCAATTGCTGGAAATATTTCGTACCCTAAATGTGAAAAAGAATGCTCATAAAAAGTATCCACAAGGTTTGCACAAAACACCCCAAACACGAAAATAATTGGAGATATTGAGGATGGCCTTCAACCAACCACACTGACTTGGACAGAAATAAAGATGCCAAACCGCTGTATTTGTAGGTGGACAAGCGACATGCTTAATCCAGCTTTAGGTCGTCGTTCTTTGTGTGATTGTCACTGCGTTTGGCCGGAAAGCCTCCTCACTCTGTGAAACCGACTAGCTCAGGCAAGCGGTATTCTGATTTTTTTTTTCACACTTCCGACCATTGCAGTGACGAACGTAAAGTGTGGAACAGAAAAGATGATCATGTTGACCGGTAAACATAAACCCATTTCTGTCAAATATCTGCGAGTTTACGTGCATCCCAGTCTAGTGGAAGGATCAATAGCTGGGTTAGCTGGTATCCACAAATTTGAACATTTTTGACACAGCCGAACAACGACGTGGACGACAAAGGGAAAGGGGACAAACCACAGCGCTGACTCCCTACTGAATGTTTATTAAAAGCGAATCATTTTATATAAAATACTGTCTGAGAATTTATTGCTCGGGAATGTACACCTGGTCTCTTTTTTTCGTTTTAGGCTGTTTTGAAAATGTCATGCTGGCTGCTGTATCTTTGGTGTTTTTTATTTGCTTTAATGAGGTGCAATGAATGTGAAGGGTGCACTAGTTTTTTTCCCTTGTCTCTCATTTGCTTTTAACAAAAATTCAATTGCGAGTCAGTGTCGTGGTCTGTACTTTTCTTCCCCATGGTTGTTGTGCTGTGCCAATGCCATCCTAGTGCTCCTTGAAGTTATGATCATGTGAATCTTTTGTGCTCACCTGTTGGTGAATAATGGTGAGGCTAGAGAAAAAATACATAGTGGAGTCCCCAGTATGTTCACCTTGTTTTCTCTCAATCTAGTTCAAGTATTGTAATTGACCTGAATGAAAAGATTTGATAAACTTGGTCAGCTGAGCCTGCTGATAATCTCTTATTTACGCACGTTCAGTGGAGCCAGCATTTATATCTGCATGCATGATAACACCTACACTGTACTGAATTTTAAATAGAAATGCCCTTCAACTACATAGCTTTACATTACGCCTTATTCAATTGAACGAGTGCACATTTGTTTCGTGTCATTAAACCGTTTTTCAAGATGCATGCCGAGGTAAATGAGTATAATCATTAAAGTTTTTGTAAAACCTGCTCGTTATGACAGAAGAAATTTGCACAAGTACAAGGTAGGAGTATATTATACACCGCGCATTCGAACAACGTAGTTCTCGTTATGGCTAATGCTACAAAAATTACTCGGCTTGGTGAAATGATTAGTCTCGACTCAAAGCTGGGAAATGTTCAAGGGAGCCGGAAAGACTACGTTGACACCCACTGTTTTCCTCAGTTTGGGGTATACACCATAAATAAACGGCAGAACAAATATTTTTTTTCTACAATCATGTGCTGCAGGGTCGACGCCACATGCAGTGGTTTTCATCGCACGCTGTCGTTTTTAATAAATTGTTTTTTTTTGTTGGAAGTCAGCGCTCATCCCCACACGTCTCCTTATCCTGTGTCTTTTCCTTTGCGATGTAATCACTCCTGATATGTATTGCCATTTAGCCCATACCCATCCTTTGCTGCAATTTTCAAATGGGGCAGAATTTTACAAGTAACTTCACGCGTACATCTTCTTTGATATTTACTGGACCACCTTATCCTAATTTTTACTTAAACAGGTCTAATCCTGTGCCATTCTCTCGGTGCTCAAGCTGTTGTGAACCTGAAAATATCGCCTATGCTCATCTTATATGCCACCGTTTCGAAAATTAAAGAAAAAAAGGTCTCAAAATTTTATTTTAAAAACTAGGAATTTCCCTTACTACTCCGAACACTTTGTCCTTTTGTACTACTTCATTAAGACTCAGCGACAGGAATGTCTGTGAGCCCTCTGAAAATTCCTATGTGACACAAGGAGGTTACCTTGCTGAGCCGTTGATCAGCTCTCAATTTTTACTAACCACTCTTACATTTAGTATTCCATTCTTATGGTGTAATGACTTAACCTTCAGTAAAATTTTACATAATTATTCCGCCACAGTTAGTAAAAAATTTCTAATATTTCTTTTCTTTCACATTTTTTCACGTTGTACCAAATAATTCAGTCTTTTCAAAACAAAGTAATCATAATTCTCAAGCCTGAATAATCCTTTGTTGTTGACTTACATTAACCACTGCCTTCTTGGCATATCCCCCGTAGTGGGTAAGAGCCACAAAACAGGATCAAGCAAGCAAGAAAGCGATTCACGAGCACGTCATGGGCGGTTCTGCTTGCTCTTCTCTCTGCGAAAGCGTCACCCAGCGAGATGAGTTGCCGGTCGCCAAACCCTAAGTCACCGCAGCGCGAGGCATCGTTTCCGCCAGCCGCACCAGTGCTGGCTTCGCCCACGGAGACCCCACTGAACACAGCAGACAGCTCGCTGTCAGCACAGCGCGAGATCCTGAAGGTGCCATCCGCCGATGCACTGGAAGACTCTCAGCTGGAAGGCAAGAGAACGTACGAGACCGCATTTTCTCCTGATGTCTTTTACCCAGTTTGTTTCTTTCTCACTCCATTCATTTGTTTAAATAGGCGTGCGCTGACGTCCTCATCACGAATGGTTCACTTCCATCACAGGGTTCAACCAACGAGTTAGAAAGAAGGAAGAAGAGGGGAGGTGGCGTTGGTCAACCAGTTGGCAACATAATCCGCATCGCATCAAAGCACTATGTGCCTTTTCCCTGAAGGAAACCCTGAAAGAATGCGAAGCAGCAGCGGAGCGCACGGCGTCGTTTCGGTTGAAATAGGCGTCGACGCGAGTGCTGGAAGAACGGTTTGAAGCGAAACTTGGTGGAGTTTAATGGAGTAAAGATTTGTTTGAAACACAAAGACACGGGAAGTGGGATGCGCGGAAGATGTTCGCGCTTGGCTTGCTTAACTCGCGTCTCGTCAGTGTTACCCGTGCACCGTCTATATTCTCGAACACGGTCGGCGTTCCTTACTCGCACCTCGTCATTGTCGTTGGTCTTTCACTGCCGACGCTTGCGTTCGGCTTCCCTAGCTCGACGTCGTCGGTGTTCCAAGCGCGACGTCACCATACACGAACGCGATCAGCTTAGCTAACCCGCATCGCCGGCGATGGCCCGGAAATGTAAGTGCAGACTAGCGAGGAGCATGCTACGGTGGCGTCCAGCCTGTCGGCGTGATTGCGCGGCATACAGCGGCGTGCTGTCCACATTGCCGGCGCCGTAGTACCACGGCCGGGCTTGACTACGGCTCGCCTACCCGAGGCTTATTCTCGCCGACAGATGGAGAGAGGTGGTGCGGGTGAGGAGTTGATGCCAACCTGAGGAGTGGGCACGAGGTTTGCGAGCGGTGGAGAGAGTACTCAAAACTCAGAAACAAGTGGCCTCTTTGCGGCACCTTCTAGCAAATTGTTCAAAATATACCTGTACATTTGAGTAAATGGGGCAGTTATAAGTACTGAAAGATTCTTAAAGAAAGAAAATAATGTGGGTTATGAATCATGGCACTCGGCTTCTGGGCTGGATGAATTGAGTCGGATCCAAGCCAAGGCAGTCAAAAATCGAAGATGGAGAAATGCTAGAGGCCCATGTATGGTGTCATTTCAGGGTGCATTAAAGGGTTCCTGCCACACATTTCGAAATACGCCTCAAGTGGCTTCATTAGAGAAGTTTATTGCATCACAAATCAACTGCCAAAAAAATTGAATCCATCAAGTAGAAACAAAGATAGACAAAGCGTCGGAGTAGAAAAAGTGCAGATATCTACAGAGTCGACGATGAAGAGTGGAGCAAAGCGTCCATCCGTCCGTCCGTGCATCTGTACGTCCATTCGTCCGCCCGTGCTTCAGTCTGTCTGTGTGTCCATTCGTCTATCCGTGCATTCATGTGGGCATGCGTCCGTGCATGCATCCATGCGTCCTTTCCTGTGTCTGCTCATGCGCCTGTCCATGTGTCCGTCCGTCTTAGTGCACAAACTGCTAATAGACCACTGGCATTTAGGAAACGAGATTAGAAGTAGTGTTGAGACAGCGCCATCTACTATACCATTCGGCATATACTGCCAGTTACACTTAACGCAGGACAAGGTTAGGCTAAAAGGATCTTCGCCCCCCGGAACTCGGAGGGCTCTGCAGGGAGGGGTATTATGCGATAAAACGTTTACGAACTTCAGGACCTTGAAAACGTTTATTTTGTCCGAACTTGCAGCTTACTTCCAGCGGTATGACGAGTAAGCGCGCAGGCATGTCGGGCCATCCCACTGTAGCCGCACTAAGTATGCAGGTCACAATACTTAAAGTGGCCTGTGGCCATAGTCTTTGGTTTCACGGTGATGTGGGTTAACAATCTATTTGTCATTTGTCGAGGGAACTGATATTTATATCTACCTGACATTGAGAATCATTTGTAAATTCTAGGCTTAGTGTGGCGCTATACTATATGGCTCTCGTGTTCTCGGGAGCCTTGACTACCAAACGGTGGCTTTTTCCGGCCATGCTGAAAAAGTGTTTGAGAGCCTATTTTTAAAGACCCCATGCAGATAATGTTGTCCGGAGACCTCCGCTACGGCGTTTCTCATAACCCAAGTAGCTTTTGGATGTCAAAAATTGTAAACCAATGCACAGCGGACATAAAATTAGCGTAGCAATTATCATAGACACAAGTGAGTGCCAGTGAGTCAGTGAAAGAGTGAGTGAGTGAGTGAGTTAACAGTGGAGCGCTTGCATTCTGGTTGATCTACCAGAGTAGTTTTTATGCTAGATGCAAGACAAAGTGATTACTAATAATTTATTTACCCTACGCGATGGGTTAGAGATAATAAATAAACTGAACGGAATTTCACCGATTTGAACACTGCATTGAGTCTACATTTGCACTGCTGATACAGGCCGGCAGCCGAGGAAATCAACTCACTGGTACAAGCCCACTCTCTAAACAACAGATCAAACTTTTTGGAGGTGGACATGTGGCCAGGCAGTATAGACATGGAGATTGAGAATGAAAACTGCGCAGAGACTGAGTCCCAAGCCTACTTCAGCTGTGTCACTTTGGACCGAAAGTAAGCACGGAGTTCCTTCCTTACTCAGTTCGCGAATCTACCCTGTCTTGACGATACATGACATACGCACGCCGACAACGCACATGCGCATATACACGACGCATTTCACCACCAACATATAGCCTCGGTGTTTGAGTGAGGTCCAGTTCAGACGGCATATCAGAAATATTGGTACTGCAACTCAATAAATACACAATGAACAGTATTCTGTGTGTTTTTGTGGGCCTCGTTGTGTTTTCGTTTGGGCTATGTCATGTATTCATAAGGAGTAAAAGTTTCTTAAACATGCAATAATGATTTATCGCAATAGATATTATGCAGAACGTTCATGTGAGTTTTTACCGATGTCGTCACCGCTACGTTCTGCCTATAAAGGCGAATTTGCTAACAATGTGCCGTGATGCAAATGAGGCGAAATGCGTCCGAGACAGAGGTGAAGCCAGTTTTTTTTTATTGGGGCAGCCACCTTACTTTAAGGTCCTTGCGTATGTATACATGCGGATATAGGCATATACATAAGAAAATTGAGAACTTTCAGGGAAGTTTTGACCCCCACCTGGCAAGACCAGTGGTACAAGGGTGACCTCTAAAGGACGGCGAATCGTGGCGCGTTGATGAAGTTCACATGTTCTAAGTGCGTTAAATATGCATCAGGATTCGAACGACCTTCAGCACGAAGAAACATCATCAAGCATGTGCCTCCCTTGCTACCCATAGCTGTACGTATACCGCCGGCGGAGCTTCTTCTTAGGTCCTGCTCGGTGTTAGTCTGATGCACCGGTGCTTTGAATAAGCCCACTGAATACTGCTGAATGAACCGAGTGACGTGCCGATCATTTATTTTTGTTCGGTCGAAGTGCCACTGAGCCTAATTTTCACATTCTGCTTATATATCATCCACCCTTTTTAGCACGTTCCTTGCTAGACTCCTCGATCATTTGTAGTGAATTGTCGCTATTACTGCAAAAGACCCCTAATCTGGCACCACCATTGCCTTAATCGGCCACCTGTGGAGTGTGCGCGCGCTGAAAAGAAATATAAAACAGGGTCGAAGGTACGTTCCCAAAAAAAGAGGAAAACGGTGTGATTTCCGTTATACGACCGCGCAAATTATAAGTAGATGCATCCAGGTATTCTCGCCACCAGCTACGAGTACCCAGCGCTGCAACAATCAGTGAGTGGCTATATCCTATTCCACTCGGATTGAGACACCATGCAGCTATTCCTAACTATCTGAGTTTCGTTGCGCGAGTGGGTGTTTTTTGTTGCTTTCATGTCATTTCCCGATAGAGAAACGCTATCTCAGCGGATAAGGAAAAGAAACAAAACGGAATAATTTTCAATTATCCCGCCCTTTGGATAACGCGTAGGTCCAGAGCACCGAGCACGGTTCAAAGCAGTATCCATGTGAAGCTCACGTATGGGACGAGAGCGAATTGAATAAGCATAAAATTTCACGCTGGATTCGTAGTGTATGTGACAAATGCATAGTTTGAGATAGCCGTTAATTGTGTGTGTTCTGGAAACAACAGCAGCCGATTTGTTACTTCAGTCAATGCCTGGTGTAAAATTTATAATTCACCCGCAGCGTGGCATTTTATTTCGTTCAAGATAAAGTAAGCTCGCCCTTTTCTTTGAAAATAAGTTAGGGTGCCGCCTTATTATGCGATGCAAATTTTGCCGTTATCATTTTTAGCGACAAAATGCAGAGATTCACGGCAGACTACAAATTATCATGAAAACAGTTTGTTTTGTAGATTAGACGTCCTATTTATTATAGTTGACGTCGCGACATACAAAAATAAGACATTCGTTAAACACTCTTTTTGGTGGTGCCCATGGGTGTATTGTATAATATACTATATTGAAGTAAGTTACCTAAATGTCGTCACCGCACCTTTACCCTCATAGTATTGTGTTGCTATAATCGTTATCCTCGTACTCGCATAACCTTCGTATTTATAGGATGCGCTGCGGTTCCTTTGATTTCACGTGGATAGAAGAGGTCTTGTGCGATTTCAGTGGCTATCGCGTTGACACCAGTTTAAGCGAGTCTTCAGATTCAGTTCACCGTTATCACGATTCTTCGAAACTCACGAACTGGAGTGGATGCTTTCTTATTTTTGTAGTTTTGTTTTTCAAGAATTAAAATGTATACTTCACAATACCTGAAAATGTAAAAAAGAAGAAAAGAAAAAAAGTCAACAAAAAGAGCGCCAGGCGTTGTTTCTGTCTCTTCTTCATTTTTCTCATTTTTGTCTTTCCACTATGTCTATAAATTAACTATGCACAAAAGGCCTGCTGTTAGCGTCACATTACCATTTCATAATGGCACATTCGGACTGATAAACAGCGCCTTTCACAAAAGTGGTGTATTCTGTTCCACACGTGTCTCAACGCTATCCTCGCTCTCCTGTTTACAATCTTGCAGTGAAGGGCCACAGTACCGTCTCCAGAGGATGACAGGCTCCAGCTGGAGCCCGAAGACGTTTCTAACCTGGCTTATTGTCCTCTCCGTAATCGTCTTCACCTTGACCGTCATAACAACAGTCTTCCAGACAGGTATGCTACGAAAATCGCAGCACTGATAGCGCACCAATTGTGTAAATTATAAGCAGTTCGATGCACGCTCATTCCAAACCAAAGCGATTACTAAATAATTCAGTGACGAAAGAGACGCCAGTGCGTAAACACACATTGTCGCTTCGATTATGACCGAAATTTTGCCAATATAGTAAACAACAAGAATGCACCAAGGCATTTAATAACGTTAAGAACGAGCCACGCATTCACGATAACCTCTGTTACAAGCAGCAATGTCAAGAAGGTAAACTTTTGCTATGGTCTTTTTTTCTTTTTTTAAAATATCAAAAGACCACTATTGCCCGAATAGCGAACAAAATGCGTCTGCATGTTTTTTCATCGTCTTTGTTAAAGCTATTGTTGGATGAAACTTTAGAATTTATCGGCATTTCCTCTTCAAGGGTGGATGCATACAAGCCTGCCTCTTTCGGCGCTAACCCCGGACTGACGTCATAGGCCGGGTAGCCTGTGGCCTCGCCTTCTTAGAACATTGCCGAGTGCATGAGCGAGACATTGTCTTCGGGTGCTATGCAATGTCTGCCGAGTTTCGCTTGAGTTTCGTGAAACTGGGGATGTTTCTGAGCTCAGGCGACACACCCTTTTGAACGAGCACACAGTATACGAAAAGGTCAGATCCACCCGTCAGCACACCGCGTTTAATTGGTTACGATGGAAGCAGTCATCGCGTCAACGGTGGTCGACTAAGTTGTGCACGGTGTTTTCAAACAAGAGGCATATTTTTTTCATATGTATGTCGTTCCGCTGAGTGCAGAAAGGTACCTATGCAATAAATGTGTGAACTAATTTTGTGACAGTATTTCCAGAGGCACGGGATGTTTAAACTTATTTCGAAGCTTTGAATGCTTTAATGCTTGAACAAAGTCTGTTTTGGAATAATCAGTATGGTGGCTTCTGATATTAGTACCGGTTGAGTGTCTTACAATGTCTCGACTGCAGCGAAACACGATGTCACGCGTTAATCATCACGGTCAGCCTGTAAAATCTAGGGTGCTGTGCGGTCACTGCGCGTTTTCTTTGTTGTCATCGTTCGGTAGCACCGAAGCACGTGCGGCCGGCCCATTAGCTCTTTGGTTAGCCCCACCGCGGTAGTCTAGTGGCTAAGGTACTAGGATGCTGACCCGCAGGTCGCGAGATGAAATCCCGGCTGCGGTGGCAGCATTTCCGATGGAGGTGGAAATTTTGTAAGCTCGTGTGCTCAAACTTGGTGCACGTTAAACAACCACAGGTGGTCGACATTTCCGCAGCCCTCCACTGCGGCGTCTCTCATATTTATAGCGTGGTTTTGAAACGTTAATCCCCACAAATCAATCAATCAATCAATCAATTAATCAAGCTATTTGGCTGGGCGGTAAACTTGGTTAGTTAGGCCCGGACATTCTGTGATCAAGCTGGTTAGGCCAAGTCAGGATAAGACCAAGGCCCGGGCATAGCCAGGGATAGCATACCGGTCCTGTCCTCCCCCCATGAAAAGAAAGATCGTTTCGGCATATCACAAAGAACGAAAAGAAAAACGTTTCAAGGGGATGCCTTCTCAAAATCAAAGTGATGCCCCCCCCCCCCCTCTGCAACAAATTTCTGGCTACGCACCTGGGCTGAGCTATTTACGCCCCATCCTATATAGACCATGATAACGCAGCCATGTAAAGCTCGGACTGAGCTAACTTGAGCATGCTAATTCATAGTCTAACTAAATTATACTAATTATTGAAATTATAATCATGAGCACGCAAAATAAAGTCTTGCTGATTCCCCTTCACCCACATGATGAGAAATAGTATCGTTCTAATAAGGAGTATGTGTATTAGCTCCGTACTGATTGAGGTCTTGCTATTTACAGCAGAGATAATTTACCTTTATCTCAAATGTTGTCTTTTTAGACAAAACAGCTCAGTATAACCGTAATTAGGCTTCAGCCTTTTAAAAAAATAAATTTCAAGACGGAGCTGATTAGGTATTCACTTCAAAGCCGGCAAGCACGTGAGTAGACGACCAACTTAAGGAGCTGCAAGAAGCTATGTTATACCATGCTCCTCAATGGCTATAGCTACGCAAAAGTAGTGCAAGCTCACCAACCTATTTTATACGCAATGAAGCTAACGCTTAATGTTCGCCGCATCAACACTTGACAGTGATGCCATCTCCAAACAGTCACGAATTGAACTGGGAATTTTTGTGCGTCAAAAAGATTGTATACGAGTTCACGTGTGAATCAGTTTGATTGCTAGACGCCCCCGCCGAAGATCGGGTACACACCACTTGGCTCTTGCCGAGGAGCAGTACTCACGTTGAGCCGCACGATTAATATATCAGCTTTATCGAACATACTATGCACATATATGTGCAAAAGTAAAAGTGGTATCACCAAGCGGCTACGATGTTTCCCATTCGATTTCACCGCGCTCACGTATCCAATCACGGCCGCGTATCCGCCATAATGCGAAGGCTTTTATTGACCGCCTGTCCCCATATTTATCTGCATATTTTGATAGGAAGTGAACGAGCAGCACGAGAGTGCGGCGTGTTCACCCTTGCTGCCTTCAAAACAGAAATTTGCACGCTGCAGTTGGAACAACAGGACCTATTCGAAAGAGGGCAAACACCAACGAAAACACCTGTGCAAGTCGCATGTTGAGTTGGCAGAATGCTAGCGCAACAATTACGCTGACGTCGCTGCACTGTTAAAATGGTGACGAGTTTGCACGTGGTGTTTCTTTGATAATCGCCGCAAATGTACCACATGCATTTCAAACGCCACGCGCGTTCTTATAGCCAATTTTATCAACACTGCTGTCACGCTCTCCGCACTGTCTTTATTCCATGGGCACCGTAGATTGAGCTCGGAGCTAAGTAATTTGTCCAAAAAGCTCAAATTATCCTGTTGAGCACCCTTAAACGGCCACTCACCAGGCTCTCAAAATACAAAAAAAACAAGCGGAATACTCTCTCAAGATATTTCCTCCGATCTTGGCAATTTTTTGACGCAGAATATAATCTCTATGTCCCCTACCATGCTCTAGATTGGTCCCTATACGTGAAATATCAAATGTGATTTGTCTCCTGCACTGCTTTGCTATGCTGCAGCCCCCTTTCTTCCTGGTCTCACAGGGATATCGTGCACGATACACCGATCACGCTTCATTTTATGCCTGTAAAGGGCCACTCACCATCCCGCGATTTTAAACGAGGGGGTGACTTTCTCCTATCTTTCATACGTACGGTGCATTCTCCTCGCCCCTTAGTTCTTTAATGCAAGTAAACAATATCAGCACTAAGCGCTCGAGCCTTTGAGGATTTCACGCTTGTGGGCTGCACACTTTTATCGCAGCTCGCGCAGTTGTAAACACACAAATTGAAGTGTCTTGGTTTGATTGTGCACGATATTCATGCATGCGAGACAATGAAGAACAGATGAGCGGCTGCATGGCAAAGCAGTGCTGGAGACAAATCGCATGCGATATTTTGCGTATATCAACAAATTGAGAGCATGAACATTGTAGACGTCACGGGAACTACTGTCTACGTCAGAGTAGAGCGCCAAGAAGGACGAGAAATATAAGGAAAAAATCTGCGCTTTTTGTATTTTTGGAGCCTGGTCTGTGGCCCTTTATATTGTGCAAATAGCGATAACAGCGCGTAGCCGAGAAGCCCGACATCTTGATAAGTTCAGGTGCCTCGTGCTGACATTGTTCACGTGCTTTTAATATTGAAGGGGTGAGGAGGATGATAATGCTCACGAACGTGGTGAAGCAGAAGAGATAACAAGACCCTCGCCTTTGAACTCGTGGTGGGGAGTTGTAATCGGCTTCCGCGCATCGGTCAATGGGGCTGCGTGTCCACTGTGGATTTACAAAGTTGTATCCGACTGTAGAAGCAAAGATATATTCTCGTTTCATGGCATCATTGGATGATAACATGCTTTACTGCGGGAAATTAGATAGCGTCTTCAGGTTGTAAAAACCCAAAAATGGTTAATAATATTACGGGAATATTTTCCAATGCATTGATGAGTTCAGGTAATGGCTAAAGTCGATTGAAACTCAAGTAACATTGCAAGATCCGACCATAGAACCATGGCACGGGCGGCCTTCACTTGTGAAAGAAAGCTGTCTAGGCTGGTCTCAGCTTAAACCACCTTTTTTTGGCTAGTATACATGCGTAAATCAAAACCTAAATATTCGTCTTTACTCCGTGAAACAAGAAACATGACTTACCCCCGTATTCTAGAACGTCCCTTCACTCAACGCTTCACCTTCACTTGAGAAAGCCGATGGCAGCGCCATCTCTAGGTACGGTAAGTCACTGCATATCAGCGATCATCTGCTGTGATTCTTGAGTAGCGCAGGATCATTTTGAGCCGAGCTAAGGGTGAAAGTCGAGTCGAGGAGCGTTCGTGAATACGGGAGTTATATATTTACGGGAATACGGGAATTACATATACGGGAGTCGTGTATAGACACATTGAGAACAAGAAAAACTGCACACAGCGATATTTGAGTCAAATTTAAAAATATATACATACAGAGCCACAACTGTCTTTAACCATAGTTTTCGATTATGACCGAGAACTCAATAACAATGCAAATAAATGCATGTTCATCATTTCTCGGGAGCACTTCGTAGTATGTAGTGGATCGCACTAATTTTGTGTTCTGAATAGTTGCTTAATTCGCCACCTAAGCTAATTAACCTTTGAAGCAACAAAGCAGGGCAAAAATTTGAAAGAGCAAGTTGTAGATTGGTTCACAACACGTCCCATAAGACAGTGGCTAACTTTCTATCTATTAAGTATTAGCGTTTCAAATGTGAAGCATTTCTTAGCGAACATCGGTGATTTTGAGCACATCTATCTATCTATCTATCTATCTATCTATCTATCTATCTATCTATCTATCTATCTATCTATCTATCTATCTATCTATCTATCTATCTATCTATCTATCTAACTATCTATCTATTTATCTATCTATCTATCTATCTATCTATTTATCTATAAGTGCTTTAGTGGTCCCTAATAATTAACCCCTGTTAAAAAGATATGCTGGTGATCATTTTTTCAACTTGGGGTAGACCAAAATTAGTAGGGGAGGGTCAGACGGTTTGACACTTATCACTGCTATGTCATGACATGAATAACAGAAAAATCTCGCCGCATACGACGACATACACTTTCCTACAGACACACGCAGCACATAGCCGAATACCACCAGCCATGGTTTACTGGTATGTGCTACAGGTGTTCGACATGCCCCGCCGCGACGATTCAGTGACTAAGGTACTCGGCTGCTGACCCGCAGGTCACGGGATCGAATCCTTGCGGTGGTGGCTCCGTTTTTGATGAAAGCGAAAATGCTGTAGGCCTGTGCGCTCAGATTTGGGCGTATGTTGAGTAACCCCGGGTGGTCCAAATTTCCGCAGCCCTGCACTACGGCATCTCATAATCATATGATGGATTTGTGACGTTAGACTTCAATTATAATATAATGACAGTTCATATCTACGTAAAAACGGTGTAAACACACATTAAAAGTTGTTGGGCTAGTTGATCACTCGTCACATTGCATTTCAGCGCAACTTAGGAGTTCCTAAAAACGTCCTGCCGTGGTGGTCTAGTAGCTAAGGTTGTCGGCAGCTGACCCGCAGGCCTAGGGATCAAATTCCGCCTGCAGCAGCTGCATTCACGATGGAGGAAAACGACGTAGGCCCGTGTGCTCAGATTTTGTTTGGTGGTAATGGACCCCGGGAGGACGAAATTTTTGGAGCATTCTAGTACGGCGTCTATCATAACCTTACGGTGGTTTCGGGAAGTCAAACCTTACTTATCATTCAATATCAGGAATTCCTAGAAACATTCATGCTACCTGCCCTCGAGAAACACCCACCATACACAGCCCTTTCTACCAACTGCTTACTGTTTGTGATTGACAATCTTATGTACACCTACAAAACGATGCGCAAAAACAATAAAAACAAAGGTGTAGTTGGGGGAAAACTCAATATTATACGACAGGACCAGCCACCACCAAACAAGGTTGCAAAATATGAAAAAAAAAACAAATGATGAAACAGTCAAGAGCAATGACATCTTGCCTCCTGAACAGATATTTTATTTTGATACAACGTCACCGATGGCTCGCTAACAAAGCTATCCTTAGTTTTCTATAAAATATACTTACAATGAAATACGTCCACATAATTTCAAGCTTTTTCTAAGATCCTGCATTTCTCTAAACCGTGGTTTTCGCTCACACGCTAAAACAAGTACTACACGATGCGCGTACTCATCCTCTATTTCCTTAATTTTTTGAGCATGATCCCTGAGCCGGTCATTCAGGCATCTTCCATATTGCCCAACGTACACTTTTCAGCACGATAAAGGAATTAAATAAACAACTCTCGTGGAGAAGTAAACGAAGGGTTTCTCCACGAGATCTATCTATCTATCTATCTATCTATCTATCTGTCTGTCTCTCTGTCTGTCGGTGTGTCTGTCTATCTATCTATTATTCTATCTATCTATCTATCTATCTATCTATCTATCTATCTATCTATCTATCTATCTATCTATCTATCTATCTATCTATCTATCTATCTATCTATCTATCTATCTATCTATCTATCTATCTATCTATCTGTCTATCTATCTATCTATCTATCTATCTATCTATCTATCTATCTATCTATCTATCTATCTATATAACCACCTACGACATTTAGCTCTCCTGGCTGCTTTGCTAATGGTATCAATAGCTAAATTGGTATGGAATAACATTACTGTATGGAAAGCCTAGGTTACTAGTCATAACACGAAAATCTTGATATAGATGTGATGAATGTCATGATATACATTTAACGGTCTGTATGCTCTTGAGGCGGTTTTGTTCACATGACATAGTGCAAAACTGGTATGGTATTACATGACTGCAGGGTGAAAATAAGTGACACACCCTAACGTGGCAATAATGACATGCCTGTTATGTAAATCTTGACTCACACCATTCTCAAGGTGCGCTCATGGTCGTTTTACTAGCATCACATTTGCAAATTCGGTATTACACTGCGTGAATGGATGATGAAGGTATATAATTGGTAAACACATAATAATCGTGAGATGCGTGTCATGTAAGAACATGAATACATCCCACGCTCATAGCGCTCGCGGTCATTTTGCTAGCTTCATATATACTAAATTCAGTGTTACGTGACGTCAATAGATGACGAAGGAATATTACTGGCTCAAACATGATATTCAAGTGTCAAGTGAGAACTTGACAAGGTACCTTGCTCATGATGCGCTTTCGGCTATTTCGCTAGCTCCACATATACCAAATTTGATGTCATGCGATGCGAGCATACGATGAAGATAAATCACACGTCAAAGCATGATAATCATGCTATGCGTGCCATTTAAAACATGGCTTCATGCTGCGCTCATAGCGTTCTTGTGGCCGTGTCGGTAGCTCCACGCATACCGAATTTGGTATGACCTCACGTGAATAGACAACGAAGGTGAATCACACGTTCAAACATGATAATCACGATATGGGAATCATCAGGGGCATAACTTACGCCCGCCTCATAAAGTTGTGACGAGTTTAAAGAGCCATGTCAACCTCCCAATTTTTGGCTTCACACATCACTAATTCCCACTGTACGTGGTATCCCAGAAATTTTTCTGCTTACTACAAATGACCACAGATGAAAAAAAGCACCACGTGGCATGTCCACTCACCCACTCTTTCGTGCAATAGTTCTAGTACACGCTAACTAGGTCACTCGACAACAAAGTTCCACATGCAAAAGACCATAACTGTAGCCCGGTTTGGGTGTCTCTACATGGATGCGTAGGTGATGTTGGCTGTGCTACGAACATGTTTTTCTGGCAGCAGCATTAGCGATAACGATTGCATCTGCTTAAAGCTGTCATGTACCGTCGCATGAAGAGCAAGTATCTTTCGTACACGTAACGTTAGGAAACACGACATTCATGGCGCACATATGCGCACAAGCGGACATGTCACATAGTAATAAGTTTTCATTTTGCGGGCATCTGTACTAATAAAAACAACACTAACAATGAACAATGAAAAGTTAAAGATGGTCTCCTCTGACGTTCTTGCTTATGAATCTACAACTTTCTTATTAGATTTTTTCGCCGGGCTTAGTTTTTCTCAAAAATGCGTAACTGAAGTCGTCGATTTCAGAAATAAATCACAACACAAAACACAATCTCACTTACTCTAGTTAACAACAGTCGGCAACATGCAGTTTATCGGTCTAAATTTCCGGAGCCCTCTACTACGGCGTCTCTAATAATCATATAGTGGTTTTGGGACGTTAAACCCCACATATCAATCAACATGCAGTTTCTCGAGTAATGATTGTATGTGTCGCCATATTTCTAAGCTCTAACTAGAGGTAGCTTGAGCACTGGTACAATTTTCAGACTTCAATAAATCCTCAAAATGGGAAAGCTTGCAGCCACTCCACCTTACCAGTACTGGTTGCTGCTATTTTTTAACGCACTGCAGCCAATGAGAGCAACACGATGGAAAACCTGGAACTCTACGACGCCATCGATGACAAGCAGGCCGCCACGCATGAGTCTGTCGAGCTCAACACGGCCATAATGAGTACGCACTGTGCATGCATTGCCGTTACCTTGCCTCGCCACGTCACGCGGGCTTGGTGGTTATGGCATCATTCTGCTGCGCATCAAATAGCGGGCTCTGTAACGTCTGCATTTCAATTAGAGTACCTTTTAGTACTAGAAGGTATACTCTGTGGCGATGACTTGCAAGGAAGAATCATTGAATATATTCACTGAAAGACCACTGAAGGCGATTGGGAACTATAGTTTCATCAATTATACTCTTTGTATGCTGTCAATGCCCGCGTCTTAGTGGAGTATCATGATATAAAGGTTAATGTGGACGCGCATACAAATACATCAACCCTAACACGTGTATTTGTATTATGTATGCGTACATGCTTGCCTAGCTGTTCAATTTTCTCATTTTACAAACAGTGAGCATTAAAAGTGTGAAGAATAAAACTGTATGTAAAAGCTTTTCCATCCGAATGCAGCTCTTCGATTTCTCAATATTGACCTTCATCGCAGCAAAATACGCTCTTACGGTTGTCGAAATTGCACATCATCATCATCATCAGTCTGACTACATCCACTGCAGGACAAAGGCCTCTCCCATGTTCCGCCAGTTAACCCGGTCCTGTGCGTGCTGCTGCCAATTTATACCCGCAAACTTCTTAATCTCATCTGCCCACCTAACCTTCTGTCTTCCCCTAACCTGCTTCCCCTCTCTGGAAATCCAGTTAGTTACCCTTAATGACCAGTGGTTATCTTGTCTACGCACTACATGCCCGGCCCAAGTCCATTTCGTCTTCTTGATTTCAGCTATGATATCTTTAACCCCCGTTTGTTCCCTAATCCACTCTGCTCTCTTCTTGTCTCTTAAGGTTACACCTACCATTTTTCTTTCCATTGCTCGCTGCGTCGTCTTCAATTTATGCTAAACCCTCTTTGTAAGTCTCCAGGTTTCTGCTGCGTAGATAAGTACCGGCAAGATGCAGCTGTTATATACCTTCCTCTTGAGTGATAGTGGCAATCTACTTGTCATAATTTGAGAGTGCTTGCCAAAGGTGCTCCACCCCATTCTTATTCTTCTAGTTACTTTAATCTCGTGGTTCGGCTTCACGGTGATTACCTTCCTTAAGTAGACATATTCTTCACAACATGAAGTGCACTATTACCTATCTGGAAGTGTTGTTCTTTTCCGAGGTTGTTGTACATCACCTTCGTTTTTGGCAGATTCTTTTTAAGAACCACCTTTCTGCTCTCCTTGTCCAACTCCATAATCATGAGTTGTAATTCGTACCCTGAGTTACTCAGCAATGCAATGTCATCGGCGAAGCGCAGGTTACTAAGGTACTCGCCATTAACTTTCATCCCTAACTGTTCCCAATCTAGGCTTCTGAAAAGCTCCTGTAAGCACGCGGTAAATAGCATTGGGGAGATTGTGTCCCCCTGTCTTACACCCTTCTTGACTGGTATTCTGTTGCTTTCTTTATGAAGCACTATGGCAGCAGTTGATCCCCTGTATATTTATTTCAGGATGTTTATATATACTTCATCAACGGCCTGATTCTGCAGCGTCTGCATGACGGCGTATTTTGTATTTCCGAAGAGAACTCGAAAAATACGGAATCAATAGCCGCGCATAGATAAGAAATCCAGAATAATACCCTTTTTTCGTCTATAGGTTGTTTGGTTGCGCCGTATAGGTGTTAGTTTTTTCTGAAGATGTATGCTCGGCTTTTCAATGCTATAGTTTTCTTCTCTCTTTCACAGGTTTTCTCCTCTTTTTCAAAGGACATGAACACTTAATGGACGACAATAGTTACGGCGTTAGCTTATTGGACCTAGACTTTGAGAACAAAAACATAAAACCTTTTTGTGAGCGGAGCCTTGCAAATTCAACAAATTACTTTGTAGTTGTACACCTCTGGGAGAAACGCTTGGAAAGATTTGTTATTTTGTGCCGCCATATTTCGTGAGTTTCAACAGATAAAAACTATTTTATAACCTAAATGAGCAAGAGGCTCTTCGTAAAAAGTATGGACAAGTGATCCTACAAAGCTGTGCCAGTAGAGAAGTGTTTCTAGGTAATGGATAAGGATGCAAACCAACCACACTGGCATTTTCAGTGGAGGCGGAAATGTTTTGTAGGCCCGTGTATTCAGTTTTGGGTGAACGTTAAAGAACCCCAGGTGTTCGAAATTTCCGGACCCCTCCACTACAGCGTCTTTCCTAATCATATGGTGGTTTTAGGACGTTAAACCCCACAAATCAATCAATCAATCACACTGACCAATACAGAATGACGACACACCACTGTACTAGCAACATTGTTAATAAAGTAGTGTGTCGTCCTTCTTTGAGTCCTCGTCACTTCGGATGGCCGGAAAATGTTTTTTCTGCAACCAACCAGCTCAGGCAAGCGTTATTCTGATGTTTCCACATCCGTGGCCATTGCAGTGACGAACGTATTATGCGCAACAGAAAAGTTGATCATTTTATTCCGTAAGCATCAACCATTTCTTGCCAAATGTCCGCGCTTTTACAGTAAGACCACTCCATAGCTTTCCTTGACGATATTGCTCTGCGGAGCATTTGCACGCATCTATTGGTGCAAAACGGCAGGGCGTGAGAAATTACATTTCCAATGTAGTCCCCAGTATGTTTACGTTGTTTCACTCTTTGTCTCTATCTTTCTCATACTCGCTAGTTCAAGTAGATGTAAACAAAATGAATGAGAAGACTGGTTAAACTTGATCTGCTGAAGCTGCGGTTGCTCGCTAATGTACGTTCTGTGAAACCAGCATTTATTCTGAATGCAGGATAACGTACTGAGTTGTAAATACAATTGCCATTTGGTATATAAACCGAAAACCTTGGTTGCTTTTTTTTCGCACAGCTTGAGGTTACGTCCCATTCAATTGAAAGAATGTATGTTTGTTTTTGTCGTTCGACTGTTTCTTTAAGCTGCATGTAGAGTTGAATGTTATTGGAAATTATTTATTGGTATAACCAGCTCGTTATGACTTGCATCAATTCACAAAAGTTTCTGCTTTACTTTTCATGAAGCAGGTGACACATAACTGCTGATATTATTGGTTGTTCAAAATTTTTGTTCAAACCTTGTTGTCCGAAACAACAGTACCTTAAAGATTTTCGCACATAATGCAGATGTTTACCTAAGCGCTGAAACATAATATTTCACCATTCGACGTCATACTGAACAGGTCATATCACCCGATAATAATTCTAAAAGTGAAGGTCCAAGAAATAAACCATTGCTTAATGCCAAGAAGCTTCCACAAGGAATTTTTTTATACACTGAGCCATGCCGCTGCACATTCGCAATCACAATCACAAAGCAAACCTAAACATACATTGACAAAAAGAAAAGGAATAGACATGACAGGTGTTGGATGTGAACCAACAAAATATGACAGCCTATTAAAGTAATCCTTCAAGCCGCGAGAAATTTATTTGAGTCAGAGGGAAAACACAGTACAAGAGATATCTATGTAATAAAGAGCAAACACTGAAACAAAAACATTTGAAGAATGGTTACCTCTCTTGGTGTTTGTGTTCCAAGTACTGCAACTACTTCGGCTATAGCACGAATTCGCTCATTTGTTGCGACTATTGTCAGTATCAGGGAGTCAAGTTTTTCTACCCATTACCTTGATACTTTAACTTCTAGGGAGATTACAGCGCAACGAAAACATAGGACAACTGAACTAACGAAGACGAGCGCTCTCTTCCAACTAAAGTTTATTGTCAAGAACAAGAAATTTATGAAAAACTACAGCAAGCGACAATAACGACAGCAGGTGAAAAAATGCCCTGTTACGAAAGACGAAGCTAACTAGCATGAGCAAGAACACTAAACCATCAAAGCAAGTCCTGCCTGGTCAATAACAATGAGAGCTCATGTCACAAGAGATCAAGTCCTTTATCAGTGGAAGGTGTTGAAGGTTTACTAACAAAGACACCATGAGGGGTTGCTGAAGCTTCTGTGATTAGTCTTGGATGCTCGTTTGGACTGCTTGCTAGTATACACTTGTTCTTTTAAAAAGAGAATGCAGTGACACTGTGCGCATGCCAAGATAGCCCTCGCTCCCTTTCCGCACCTTGTTGTGGCGTTCCTGGAATGGTAAGTTCAGAGAGCTACCTTTTTGTCTCACGTAGGACAGACCACAAGGTAGAAGGCCATCGTACACCACGCCTCCAAACAACGTAATCCTTGTTATGGCTAATGCTGCAAAGAATACTCGGCTTGGCCACAAGATTAGTCTCAACAAAAAGCTGGGAAATTTTCTGGGGAGCCGAAAAACTGCATCGACACCAACTCTTGGACCTTTTTTCCACAAGTTGTGAGATACGCCATGATTTAACAGCAGAACAGTTATATTTTCTCCGATATAGTGCGGCAGGATCGACACCACATGGTTTGGGTTTGATCGTACGTAGTAGCATTTTATAAATTGTTTGTTTTTAGTTGGAAGTCAGCGTTCGCCTCCACTTGCCTCTTTATCCCACATCTTGCCTTGCGGTGTGATCACTCTTGAGATACATTGCCAACCAGGCCGTACCCATCCTTAGCTTCAAATTTCAAGTGTTGCCAAATTTTACATGTAACTTCATACGTGAATCTTTGTTATTTACTGGACCACCTAATTAATGAATACGTTGACTACATATTTTTTCTCTGAAGTACAACTTAATCGTAAGTGACGTCTGTGAACACAGGAGCCTTTGTGTCGGCTCTTCAGTGATACCTCCGTGACGGTGAAGGCTAGAGTATAAATAAGCTTCAACATCTGTTTGTGAATGTGTACCCAGGTGAGCTGGTTTCCAGCGCTCCTCCTATCAGTCCTTTTTTTCCCTGTGTGTTCGCCTTTTTTTTTAAATTCCATGTCACGAGTATATCAGGTGCTAATATGAACCAGGACGGTTCGAAAAACCAACCAACTTGCTTGCGTTGTTCTCCTTCCTTTAGAGTACACAAGTGTTTCTTGCAGTAACCAAATTAAGCCGTTGCCCTTGAACACGCTTTCCGCAGCTCACATGATGGCTACCGTGCGACGTCGGAAGACGGCAGCCGGAAAGAGCAGCAGTCGGGCGTAATCCGGTGCCACTAGCAAGGTAACCAGAAGCTCGAGCCTTCGACAGCAACGGTCCAATAGACAGCAATCTTCGACAGCAACGGTCCAACCTCCGAGTGGGTACCTCGTAACTGGGACAATCATAAAACGAAGAAGCGTTCCTGTGCTTCACATTGAAATAAATCGCTGCTTTAAATGGAACAAAATATTTAAATGGGAAAGAAGTTTAAGTTTCTCTAATAGGCAGTTTTGTGGCGAACCTTGCAGAAAATTCCTGGTCCGCGTAGTAATAAAGGGTATGCCTACTTTTCTTTTTTAATTGCCTTTGATAGCTGAAATTCTTGAAACCTAAAAAGAGGCGACTCTGCACCGAAGCACACAACAAGATATGTCGTTCAAGCGCCACGTTGTTCACAATTTTCAGCTCAGTTGGTTTCTTTCAAAGTTCACCTGTGTTTCATCGCCACCAGATGATCAAGATTTCGACAAGCCCACGTCTTTGTCACTATTCTGCACTGTAACTGTCATTCTCACATCATATTTTTTCTTATAATTTTACCATGTAATACGCTTCATACAAACAGCAGAGAAGCCATAATTGTCATATTCAGGGATTGCAAAGCTTCTCTACGACCTCTCACAGGTTCGCGTGATTTTAGTGGCAACGACATTGTGACCCACAGGGGACATCTACGGGCGGAGCTGAGAACCAAACTCAGCGATTCCATCACCGCGTCCGTGTGAGTTACAATGCAGCGTTTTTCATGCTATGTTTGCCCTACTGGAAGCAAATGGCAATCAAATAGTGTTTTAGAAGCGTTTATTGCTGTCGTCCAATAATTTCGAGGAGTCTTTAAGGTGGGACGATTTTTCGGAATGTACGTGGGGGCTCGTGAAATCAGCCTACAAACATTTCATATGAACATAGTTTTGGTAGCAGTAAGTGAGAAAAGCATATCAGTCACTTTCAAGTATTTTTGTTACCTTTTAGGACAACCATTTTCAGTCCATTGCACCCGAAGCATTACCATAAATATTGATAAACTAAAATCTTGAAGTAGGTAGGCTGGGTGCCACATGAAGAAAAATAACGGTTACGCATGAAGTAAAAAATACTTAAATAACAATCTAATGATTTCTGTCGGTTTCTTTCGAAAAAAATAAAGTTTCACAAGAATATGTACGCAACAATTCTTTTTTAATTTTATTTTGAAAATTTGCTCATAAGGTCTACTTGTTTTACCCATGAATAAGAGAAAAAAGCGGGAAGAGTAGGGCAAAAATAAACAATTAAAAGGGAGGATATCAGGGCTAAGTTGAAATAAATTTTTGCTCACACTGTCACTGCTTGCCACAGCCGAGGCAAACGAACAACAATTAAAGCGAGAAAAAAGCAGTTGCTAGAAACCTTTAAAAAAAGTGGGGGTCAGAGAAATAGAGGCGATGCCATCAAACACGTTGTTCTTCAATGCGCACCCCGGTGTGGGCTCTCGTCTTAAGAGTATTCTGTTCACTATCGCGGCGTGAACTTACAGCCTTTGCCAGAACAGCTCACGCAGATTGTGACGGGAAACTCCAATAATGTGCAATTACGGAAATAGCCGTTATGCGTATCGCACAAGCCCAAACTTTTAACTGGTGTCTAATTGCTGCGTCTATTTTTCCTCTACCACAAGCGACGACAATGTGATAGCGGTGGGAGCAGAAGATTACAGTGCCGTGCCCGCAAAACGAGCTTCTTCAGCGCCCACCACGGTTCCAGACGATGGCGACGTCGAGGAGGTCATCTAGTACTGGACCATTACATGGGCCGCTTGCACCGACTCAGGCCTTCGGTCATAGGTTGCTGCCTCCTCGAGTAAATAAATGGTGGGTTATGTAAGAAACACAAGCATGTACGCTCGTTCCAAGAACGTTGGGGGCTTTAAACACAATGTTTGAGGCACGACGGAACAGGAGGATTGTTTCTCAGCGCAGCAATAAACAGAAAAAAAAAACAACAGATAGACACAGGGGCTAAATTTTAGCAACGCACTTTTATTTCTGGGGCTATACATATAAGCACACAAAACCATCAAATGGTAACATCAGGGTTTTTCACAAGCCTCGTGGAACCATGAAAACAAGCATAAATCAAATGTGAGATCAAAAAACAAATCTGGCCGAGCACTCTTGAAGCGGCGAAGCTAATGCGCGTTCATCAGACTATGTCAAACGCATAAAACTTTCTAGTCTTCTGTTCTTTGGCGCTTAGAATCGGCCTCACCTGCGCGAACGTCATGCATGCATGGCTCAGTGACTCATAGTTCAGCGGTTCATCACGTGAATGAGAAACATGCGCCATCGTCAAAGCGCTGACTGCTGAACACTAAAACTTATTTTACACTCCACGGCATGGTCTGCAAATCACCGTCGTCAGTCTACCATGGCGCGTTTTTCAATCCTGCGCCTTCGCCTCTTGCAGCACACGCAACTCACAATTTTTTATCGTGGCTTACTCTCGCAATAGTGCGAGGCCACGTGATCAGCACCAACGCATCGCTTGTATGCAAATCCTATAGGAAGAACAGCTTCGCTGATAAATGTTGGAGCCATTTATAGTTAGTTAAGCTCTTCATACATAAATTGAATGAACTAGGGCGAATATCACACTACTCGGTAAGTTTATACGGTTACACTAGGCTTGAATTCTTGCCTTCCATTGTGACGTATGTCCATTACGGCTGGCAGGCTGCGTCTGTATGGCGGCTGAAAACGCGCCACTAAATCTGTGTAATAATTGTGTGAAAAATCAACTGACCCACATGTAAGCTGATTCATTCAGGGCAATAAGCATTCATGGTAATGAGGGTTGGAAAAATAATCACTTAACCCGCCACGGTTGTGTAGTGGCTAAGACACTCAGCTGCTGACCCACAGGTCGCGGGGTCGAATCACAGCCATAGCGGCCGCATCTCTAGTGGAGGTGAAGAGGCCCGCGTGCTTATATTTAGGTGCATGTTAAAGAACACTAAATGATCGAAATTTCCGGAACCCCCCAACTCGGCGTCTCTCATATCATATGCTGGTTTTGGAGTGTTTAAAACCAACATTATAATATATAAAAATAATCACTTCAAAATAAACTCATACAATCCACATATCTTGAAAGCGTTAGACTATAAGTCAACTAACAGAAATACGAATTGAAAATAAACACAAAACAAAAAACAAACGCAAAAGAAACCGACAACTTTAAGTGCATTGATTGATTGATTTGTGGGGTTTAACATCACAAAACCACTATATGATTATGATAGACGCCGTAGTGGAGGGCTATGGAAATTTACACCACCTGGGGTTCTTTAACGTGCACCCATCTGAGTACATGGGCCTACAACAGTTCCGCCTCCATCAGATATGCAGCCGCCCCAGCCGAACTTTAAGTGCCAGTGCTTTGAAAACTATTTAAGGAGACATTGAGCCTCTTTTGGCTCTCATATTTCTGTATTGATTTTACAAATTGAAAATTTGATGATGTTGATCATGATGCTCCTTCAATCATTCGCACCTACCCACTCTGGGGTATTGGCCATGAGTCGGGTGCATGATACATACTGAATATATGATTATTATTAAGAAAGAGCTAAAATAATTTTGATAGGATTTTTAATGTTACGTAAATATGAATAATTGTAACTTTAAGTCGCACTATTTTGTGTAATCTCCCAGACACTGAAGATCTGTTGAGCATGAAGGCTGAATAAAGAATTGTCAGTAGTGGATACACCTACCAATCAATTCGAGTCGCATATAAACTTTTCGACTGCTATGAAAATATTCCTGTCTGACTACCCCAGCGCAAAGGCCCCAAATGATAGCAGAACGGCCGACGTAACCTTTAGACCACATTGCCGCAATAGAATTTCGATACGTTTTCTGTGTAAGGAAAAACTTCGCCAGCTCAACAAGAAGTGTTCGATAGATTCGAATTCGCTGCAATATGAGCAATAAGGGGAGACCGCCAAATCCGCTCTGTGCATGTATAAAAAATATTTGGAATTCAACAACGCATTCTGATTATTGCAACTTCAGCTCGTCTTGCTGCACGCCATTTTCTGCTTCAAGGGAATTGTAGGAGCAGGAAGTCTGTTGGTGAATCGAGCTTTAGAGTAAACACAGTTACTGCATACTTTCTGAACTTTGCTGCAGTAACAAACGCTGCAACAGGAAGAAGAGAGAGAACTGGACCTGTCAGAGAAGCTTTCGCCAGAGAGTCCGCAACTTCATTGAGTACAATGCCTTTGTGTCCCGGCACCCTTATTAATCGCAGGTTTCACAAATGATGAGGAACAAGTAATCGCCATATTCTTAGAATCTCCGAATCTGTTGAAGCAGTTAGTGCTGAACACAACGGCAATGAATCTGTAACTATAGCCACAGAAGTAATGGTTAAAGGAATTTTATGTAGGGCAAATATAACAGCTACAAGCTCGGCAAGAAATATTTGGGTGTTATCAGGAGGTTTAAAAAAACTACCAGTCTAGCTGTGTAGATAAAAATCCCACCTCGGCTTTTTCTTCACACTGCGAAACATCAGTTGCTAAAACAACCGTAGAAGCAGTTTGATTTAAATGCTCTTGTAAAATGCCATTCAGAAGATTACTAGTGAGTAATTTTGCAAGGCTAGGAAATATATCGTCATAAGATATGGCTAATTCGCTGAAACTGCCACTCATAGGCACTATATTATTAATCTTTATCTGAAATAGGTCCAGCAGCTTCTGGGTAACGATTACCTGAAGAGTATGAAAGCGAGGTCGTGGTATATTAAAACAGAGCTGCATCACTGATGACTATATATTCCTCTCGTCTTATTGGTGAGTCATAGACTATTAAGAATGTTTGAATTGTTAATAACTTTAATATAACAGATAAAGGAGGACTTTGTGATTCTTTATATAGAACAGAGCTTGCTACCAATTTGGGTAAATCCAGGCACCAGCGAAGTGCTTGGCGCTCAATTAGAACTAACGGACGTATCTTCCTCGCTGGTACGCCAGAAAATAAGGCATACCCAAACTCCAGTATAGGGCGTAAGTACATCCGGTAAATCATTATTGAGGCGTCTTTCCGCATGCCCCATCGACTGTTACTAATCCTTCTGAGTAAGCCTAACGCACGTTACGCTTTAGTCACTCTATGTTTGGTATGCATCCTCCAGTGTAGCTTTCTATTATGAATGACTCCGAGGTACTTGAGTGTTTGCACTTGGGGAATATCTGCTTGGTGAAATGAGAGTGATATATTTACATTGACTTGCGGGGAGAATGCTACAACTGCACATTTCTGTACATTAAGAGTTAAACAAATGCTGTATAGCCAAGCTTCCAAGGTAGATAAGTATCCTTGCAAAAGGGTATAAAGTAATTTTATGTCACCCGCAGATGCAAATAATGCTATGTCATTCACGTAAACATACGTATTCACTCTTTGATCACACGGTATAGAGCTAAGCAAGATATAGAAGAGTAGCGGGGACAAAACCGCTCCTTCGCGAGCACCTCATGTCTGTCTGAATTTTTCTGTTGATATCCAACCCTGTACACAGTAAAACTCCCTGCCCAGCAAGAACTCAGTGGTCCACGATATAAAAAAGTCAGACAAGCCAATCTCTCTCATCCTTCTTAGTAAAATTGGGTATTCGACACTATCGTAGGCTTTGGAGATATCTAGGTTAACTAATGCTGCATACTGTTTCTGTCGCCGTGCAAGTTGATTTGTGCTCTCCAAATCAACGTGAGCACACTAGAAAGACATTCCTGTTCTAAAACCAATTTGACAAGGACCTAATAATTTATTACCAGTAACAAAATTAGTTATGTGAGCATGTTATAGTCTCTCAACCAGTTTTGCAATATTACATGTTAACAAAATCGGTCAAATGTTCTCTAGAGTAAGTCCCCTGTTCTTATCTTTAAGCAGGGTCATCACTTTAGCTATCTCCCACACAGAAGGAACCCAAGAGTGTTATAGAATGTTATACGGTCTCCAATAACACATTCGGAGCAACATCTAAGAAGATTTTCAGCATCTTCGTAATGATACCATCAGGGCCTGGTGCGGCCGATGGTAAACAGGCTGCAACTGACGAGAGGACAAACAATTATATATCTTCAGTTTTTTCGAAAATGTCTTGCCTTAAAAGAGGTGAATGAATGCAGGTAGAAAATCTTGCAGGTGGAAAACCTTGCCCTCTAAACCCCTGGCGCTTGCACCAAGTGAATCTTGTATTTCTTGGGTTGTATGCACTATTGATTCTGCATTTAAGGGACGTGAAATTAATTTGATAGATCTGAGATACCGGAACAATGTGCTTTTATTGTTTGATTTTGATAGGAACTCAAAATGGCGAACGTTATATTCATCTTTTGCTTTCGAGATAATACGCTTGAAACTCGCTGCAATAAACTGGTAGTTGTTCCAGTTACTAGGAGACTGATAATGCATGAGTTGCTTCCATGGTGCTTTCAGGCTTTTGTAGTCAATCGAGATGTCGTCATTTCACAAAATATGAGCTGTAGGGTCTTTCATTTTTTATATCTTGAACTCCGACCTCCTACGAGCAGAGTCAAGAATATTGCAAACATTACCTTCGCTGTTTGGATTTTCAGTCAGAGGTGAAAAATTGCCCGCAAATTCATTTTGACGCATTATGGTCAATAAACGAATGAACGTGAACTGTGCATTATACTGTGACACGCGGATCTCAAATATCAAGGACATGTGGTCGCTAATCGCGCCAGTGTCAACAGTCTCCCAGGAAAACATCGAAAGTCCTGGACCCGAAGACGTAAGATCTAGCACCAACCGGACTTGCCCCGAAACATGCTAAGGAAACATTGTTGTAACAGGTGAAATCGTTTAATGCCGCTCAGTGCCATAGACGTTTTTCATTTTGATCCATTCGAAACCGCCATGATATATGATGAGAGTGCAAATCTCCAGCTATCAGAACATTTTTTTTCGCAGCTTAGAAGAACTGAATCTAGTGACTGAGTATTTAGCACACCAAAAGAAAAATATCCGTTAACAAGAGAAAATTTGAGACCTCCTGGAAGGTTTAGTTCTACAGCAAATATTTCACTTTCTGTAGACATTAGCTGAAAGGATAGCCTTGCTTTATGGCAAAATTTATCAGATATAACAGTGAGTAAACCACATCCTCTGGATAGACGATCTAACCTAAATGGTCGGTAGTTAGACAGATTAAAGAATTTATCTGGAGATAATCAAGTTTCTGGTAATATGATAACATCTGGATGAATCTGAAAAATTAAAACGTTGAGATCAGTAGAAGCAGCAAATACGGATCGACAGTTCCACTGCAGCACTCTCATCTTCCGGTGACAAAAGCACCGCGGAGGCTGCAGCCTCCTCAAAAATGTTAGCTGTACTCTTGACCTGATGTAGAACTTTCTTTGATTTATAGTTAGTACAGTTATCGTAAACCTTTAGCGGAAGCTCCCTTCGTTATTGTGCACGCGGGTCAACATCCATGCTTCCACATTCCTGTAAATCTGCATGGTGGATTTGGGAGTCTGAAGAGCTACCACTCTTTGCAGACAAGCTAGAATTAGGACGCTCATTCGAGGGCATCGCCTGAACATCCTCGACTTGTGAGGGAAGATGTCCTTGGCTTTGAACCACTGGTGCAACACTACCCACTTGCGACAATAGCCCCATTTGTTGCGCTAATAACCCACTAAGTTATTCGGACGCAGTCTCTACGACACGTTGCAACAGTTTCGCCATAAATTTTTCGACCCATTCTGCGATCACTTGCAAAATATTCACCTCAATCATTGCCCGGTGACGCGCAGTACGCTAGTATAATCATGTTCTCTTTCTTTTATCGCTTAAATAGCCTCCCTGCGTGGGCCTCACTTTTTGTACCATATCTCTAAGACTGGCATCTCTTGGGTTCTAGCTTGGCATGTAGGGTTATCAGCCTTGTGTGTACTTCCACACAGGCAGCACTTGAGGACTTAAGCAGAGCAGTCACCTGGGGAGGGACCCTCACCAAAAGAACAACGCAAAGCAGATTTGCAACCTTCTATACTATGGCCATAGCGCCAGCAGCAGCGACAACGTAATGGACGTGAGGCAAGCGGGTCTACTCTTAAAATCAAAGACCACACTTTGATTTCTGAAGGGCATGATATACCGGCAAATGTGGCTATCACCGACTCAGTGGGGCTCATTGTTTATCGATTGTTTTGTTTCACTGGTATATAGCTATCCCACCAGCGGCGGAAAGCTTCTTGAGTGTCTCTTCTGTGCTAATGCTACTATCCACGCCGCGAACAATTCCCTTGGTGCATGCAAGGTGTGGCGGGATGAAAGCATTCACTTTCATCGATCCAAATGTCGAGCATTTCAGAATATTATGCACAAAAGTATGTTCAGGCGATCTACAAATCATCTCACCTTTGCCAAACTTCCAAACATTAGTAGTGTGAAGGTAGTGACTTGTGGCCGATCGGAGCTCAGCTTGCACCGCTTTCGGGTTGGTAAGCCGAATGGATCCTGCATGCAGGAGCACTAGAGATACAGGAATACTGTTTACACCACCGCGAAAGAATGCTTGAAGTGGCACTTGGTTAGGTGGAAGAGAGGCCGATCAAGGTGGAGGCCGACCCTGACAACCTCCTGGAGAATTTTTCGACATCAGCTCACCTAGCAAAAACAAGCTGTAATTGATCTAACAGCCTCTATTATTTAGATCCGCCCGTCCCTGAGACGAAACCCCGAGTTCTCACTCACGCAAGCTCTTGTTCTTCTTCACCTTCTCTGGTGGCTCAACTAATGAACCGATTGGCAGCACGAAGGTCCCCTACTCGGCAGCGTGAAAACCAAAGCTGAGCAGCAAGGCAGGCCGAGAGGCCTGCCTTGCTGCTCAGCTTTGGTTTTCTGATTGATGATGATGATGATGATGATGACGATGATGATCCTTGATACTCTGGCGAACACCCACAAAGGGGGATCAGCCAAGAACCATGTGGCAGGATCCTAAATAAAAGGCTTATGGTTTTTCAAACACAAATAATTTTGGACTGAAAAAATTTATATAGAAAGAATAGCTGAAAATCGAAAAAGGAGTATATGTGAGTAGTGATCGATGCAGGCTATCAGATGCGATTAGAGATAGAGGTAATGATGGGTGTAAGCGAATAATTTTTATATATATATATATATATATATATATATATATATATATATATATATATATATATATATATATATATATATATATGCAGTTTAACTTGATAATCGCTTTGTTTCAATTATGTAGTCAAATACCCCAGAGCAGACGTCCCTGTGGCTATAACTGAATTTAATGCAGCCAAACGATAAAATTACTGCCACCTTTATTTATTTATACATTTATTTATTTATTCATACTGCAATTCCTATTACAGAGATCTTAGCAGGGTGATTACAGATATAATTTTCACAATGTTGGCACTCAAGAATGCATAAACCAAACAAACAAACAAAAAATAGAACGGCATGATGTGAACAATCAGGTCAAATTTGCTGCAAACAACTTTAAGGACGGCTCCATCACTTGGTTATTAGTCCATTCCACTGAGTTACTGTACGAGGGAAAAAGGAATATTTGAAGAAGTTATTTCGGGACCGGAAAAGAGTTATTGTAATTTGATGCCTTTGGCGGGTGGCGTACCCAGAAGAAAAGGAAATGATATTGGAAACATCAAGCTTAATGCCCTTTAATTATTTGATAAAGAAATTGTAGTCCTATTAAACGATTTCTTTCGGTAAGTGAAGGCTCATTGGCACGATGTAGGAGTTCAGTTATAGAGGTGCGTCCAAAGCTATTAAAGATAAAGCAGACTGCCTTTTTTTGCACGTTTTCCAATTTAGTTATGTTAGTTTTAGTGAAGGGGTCCCAAATAATCACTCCATATTTTAACACTGGGCGAATGATAGTCCTGTACGCTAGAGTACGCACCGTGGAATTAGAATGTTTTAGAGCTCTTCGAAGGAAGAATAGTTTTCGGTTAGCGTTTGCAATTACGGTGTCAATATGTTTAGTCCAGCTAAGGTCATTGGCAATCCAAAGGCCAAGATACATAATGTTAGTTACCTCAGAAAGGGTGAAACCTGCGGTGGAATAATTAAATAGTAGGAGTTTTTTCTTGTGGGTTATTCGTATAAATACTGTTTTATCGATGTTAATTGACATCTTCCATGAATCACACCACTTCACAATGTTATAAAAGGCACTATTCAGAATGACTTGATCGGTTACATTGGATATTTCAGAATATATGACACAATCATCTGCATACAACTTGATTTTTACAGGAATTTCATTCACAATATCATTGATAAAAATTAAAAACAAAAGGAGTCCAAGAACCGTACCCTGTGGGACGCCAGAGTCAACGGTTGCATCTTCTGAACAGAATTCATTAAAAACAAATTGTTTACGGTTTATAAGGTAGTCTGCTATCCATTTTATTAGGCACGGATTTTTAAGTGTTTTCTCTAATTTAAAAAGTAATTTCTTGTGTGAGACTTTGTCAAACGCTTTTGAAAAGTTCATAAAGATGGCGTCGGTTTGTGTCCCATTGTTAATTAAAGTTGCGAAATCGTAAATTGTTTCGACAAGTTGAGTACAGGTTGAATAGCCTTTTCTGAATCCGTGCTGGTGTTTTGTTAAGATATGCTTACTAAGAAACTCAGAGATATGCGTATGTATTATGTGTTCTATAAGCTTATAGGTAGTTGACGTTATTGAAATAGGACGATAATTCGAGATAAGTTGCTTTTTACCCGACTTATAAAGAGGCTTGACTCTGGCGGCCCTCCAGTCATCTGGTACTCGACCTTCGTGTAGTGATTTTGAAAATAAAACATAGAGATATTTGGCGATCCACTCGGCATAACGCTTTAAAAACGCGTTTGGAATGCTATCCGGTCCGGGTGTCTTTTTAACATTGAGTTTAAGTAGCATATTTAGAATGCCGTGCTCACTGATAACAACGTCAGGTATAGGTGGATAATCTGCATCAAATGAGGGAAGAACAATATTGTCAATGATGAAAACCGATTTGAATTGTTCATTAAAGGCATTGAAAATAACCTTGCTATCATGCACATCAACTCCATCAACTACAAAAACATTACATTCAGTAGATGTAGGCTTAATGCTCCGCCAAAATCTCTCAGGACACGTTTTAATGAAGTTTGGTAATGATTCACTATAATACAGCTGTTTGTCAGTATGGATTTGGTGCTTTAGTTTAGTTCCGATTTCTGAAATTACTTCGTTTATACCAGCGATATTCCCAAGACTACGACGCTTTTTTAATCTTTTTAACTTCCTTTTGAGATGCAACGTGTCCCGAGAAATCCAGGGGTTCCTTTCTTTCTTCTTTTGAACAACACATGGAACGAAGCGATCAATACATTCATTCACCAAATCTTTAAATGAGTCCCAGAGGCCTTGCACATCAGCAGTACTGTTTAAAAACGAGTCGAAGTTGAGGAAGAGGAGATCTATAACTGATGTATCGTCAGCTCGCAAAAAATTTTGAAAACATGACGTTTATTGATTCCGTGCCATAGAGCCATTTGCCAGGGTCAACAGTACAGCACTGTGGTCAGAAATACCAGGAACCACTGCACAGGTGGCCGAAGACCTAATACATCCACTGACAAAAAAGAGATCAAGTACTGACTTCGAACTTCCCTGCACCCTAGTGAAATCCTGAACGACTTGTAACAAATCGAAAGTAAAAGCAACGTCGAGCATTGCTTCTCCTATGATATCGTTATGCTTAGTAGTTGAAAGAGAGGTCCAGTCTATATCTGGTAGGTTGAAATCTCCTGATAAAATTATCCGAGCTCCTGACTTTGCATGAGTGCATAGATATTTTTTTAGTTCATTGATGACTTCAATGGACGAGGTCGGGGGTCTGTATATGGAAGCTACCCCTATCGGAAAAAAACGAATGGTGGGCATGGTGCAAACAACCACCCACCATTATAGTGGAATAATGTAGTGGGTGAATGGTGGGAAACGCCCACCATGGCGCATGGTGGGTATGGTGGGTGCTGAAGTGCCGGCAACACTTGAGCGCAAAATGACGTCAGAATCACCGTGACGAGCTGCCATAAAAAATAAAAAAGAATTTTATGAAAACGGTATAAAAAACACCCATCCCGTAAAAAAAACAAGGCCCCACAGAGGATCGAACGTGCAACCTGCGGATTATCAGTCGAAGACGCTAACCACTGCGCCACACGAACACGACGTTGATTGTGTGTTAAATACTTAGTGCGCATACAAACTTAAGGTTCAACTTGAGTTATGTTTGTCGTGTACACAACATAGACAAGATCTACACCTGCTACTAAATATTGCACATTTATTAAACACAAGCAACTGTGGCCTGTAACGATTGCCACTATGTTAATGGCACTAGTGATGTTTCTTTTTACAATTCACAACTTCAAGAAAAAAACTAAGTGGACTGGGGAGCAGCAACAGTTTACCGGCGAGGTCTGCCAAGTTTAATATCCGTTTCGCGCTCGTTCTAAAGAGCGACATCTGCTCATGCTTTATGACGCTTCTAGGCTCATTCCATAGATACGCCCGCCTAATTTATTTGATAGAGTACTGGGACGCTTTTCGCGCAATCTAGAGGGCGGCCGCGCCAGCGCAATGCTGTAGCTCTTTCGCTAAAGCAAGAACTACACAACGGCTTGGCCAAAACGAATGCAGTGTGCCGAAAACATCATATTGGTTCATATCATATTGGTTCACCAAGCATACGAATTGCCACGTCTGAGTTCTCGTACAAAAGCTAGAGAAGTGCCGGCGAGTGCGACTGGCGGCTGTCGGTGAGAAGACACTTAATTACGTTCTCTGAGAGTGCTTTATTCGCGTCGCATCGGTGTTTGTTGCTTCTTGAGCGGACACCATACACAATGAAAAATGCTTCATATAGGTTAATTGATGCCATGGCTGCGCTGTGTTGTCATACTTAATCGTCGAAATCGTGTATTCTGAAACGCGGAAGCACGGATAACACACTTGTACGGGCTCGGTCGGTAGGCCTAACCTTTGGTGGAAATCATGGTGGTAGAACATACAGTGTACAGATCCCAGCTTAGTACACTAAATATATTGCCCGCCACTATAAGCCCACCCATCATCTGCATACTGCTTCCCAGCATTATCACAATGGTGGGAAGAGTTTCTCAGCTTGGTACACCATGTAGCCCACCATAATAAGCACCACCCACCATATGCTTAGGGCTTCCCAGCATTATCGCAATGGTAGGCAGAGTGTCCCATTATTGCCCACTATCTAGCCTTTGCTTTCCACCATCATTTCCACTTTAGCCATCATCTGTACACCATACAACCCAGTATGTCCCGGCATAACCACCATATTTTCCACTACGTCCCACCATAGCCATCATAATTTCCACCATGCCCACTATTATTTCCACCACACCCACTATTATTTCCACTACGCCCATCATGTTTTCCAGTATCCACCATGGCAATTTTTCCGATAGGGGCAATATATTGAATAATATTGTGGTACATTTTGCAGAATAAGCCTTCCACTTGAGGAATATCTGGCATCCTAATTATTTTGAGACATTTCTTAAGTACAACTGCAACACCTCCTCCCTTACTTTCGCGATCTTTCCTTAGCACACTATAACCAGGTGAAATTATTTCACTATCAAATATTGTACTATATGCAACCATGTTTGTGTAAGTGTTATTAAGTCCGGATCAGGAGTAATAAGCAATATTTCTAATTCAGTTGCTTTGTTTACCACACTTCGGCAATTTACATAGGATTCTTAATGGTTCAGATACAGGATCACGGCGTCAGTTTCCCTTCTTCTTTTGAAGTTTAAAGCGCAATTTTTCGGTTTCATTCCAACCATACAGGGTGTCATGAATGCTCAATTTGTCGTATATTAGCTTAACCTCTGCGCCATTTCTCTATTCTTCAGCCGCGTTCTTCCACAAATTTCTTCGTACTTCCCGTACCCTGCTAGAGAAGTCCTCAGAAATAGATATCGTAGTTCCCTTTAGCTTAAATGCGTTCGTTAATACAGAAGTCTTGTCCCGATAATCTATAAATTTTTTTTATTACTGGACGTGGCTTATTTTCAACGTTACGGCCAAGCTTATGGCATCGTTCAATGACGGATGTCGTTACCTCAAGGTTTTTCTGAAAAAATTCTGTTACTTCATTCAGTAGTTCTTCGTTAGATTCTCTAGCAGGTTCTTCTATTCTATATATAATTAGGTTATTTCTGCGGGATCTGTTTTCGAGATTGTCAACTCTCAATGCAAGCATACAAATCTGTTTATCTTGTATTGACATAGCAATCTCCATACCTTGTACTTTACTTGTCAGGGTAGCTAAAGCAGATAACTGTGCTTCAACCCCTTCTTTGCGCTGGGTTAAATCAGAAATTTTTTTCTCGATTCCATGTTGAGAGCACTTTATGGCGTCAAGTGAGGCAGTAATTTGTGCCTGACCATTTAACAGTTCTGACAACATCTGCTCTGTAGGACCTGGGTTTGCCTCTACATCCCCGCATCTCAACAGATCTAGTGGCACAGAACAAACAGCAGAAATTAAACCCCTTAAACGTAGTGGGCAGGGCAGCAGCACCATAAATGGGTCATCACTGCGAATACACTGAACGCATGAATAATTACAAACCTGCAACACGAAGCGAAAAGGGTTGAGCATCATGTCAGGAATGCTGCTGCCAAGCCCACTGGTGAAGTGGAGCTTTCAGGTATCGTTTCCGCTGATAAAAATATCGGGAACAGAACAAAAAGAAATGATCTATTGTTTCCAATTCTTCGCAAATCTGACATAAAGGTGACGCCTTTAGACAACTTCATTGTGCGAAATCTCGAAATTTATCCAATGAGTAGCAGTTGTAATTATGCAAACAAAAGTTTTTTAAAGCTTATTGCTGTCGCGTAAGCCGTATCAGGCAAAATCGGGATAAGGGGACCGCTAAGAGGTACTGTGGCTAGTGCATCCGCCACCTTCTTCAGATATATGCCACGATGGCCTGGTACCCATAGGAGCTGCAGGTTTTGCAAGTTTGTCGGTATGAGTTGTCGAAACATGATCATAAGTGTTAAGTTTGCTCCTGAAGACAGAGCAGCACATACTGAAAAAGAATCGGTAATAACGACTGCTTGCGATTTGCCCAAAGAAAGTTTCCGTAGTGCCAGTACAATAGCAAATAACTCTGATATGAATATTGCTGTGTAATCTGGGAGTCTAACCGAAAAGGACCAGTGAAAGAACGTGAGAAGATACCTGCCCCAGCCTTTTCATTTGATACTGATGCATCAGTCGCGATTATGTTGTTAATGTTCACGTGTGCCAAGTAATGCTGCAGACGATCAATTAAATAATGAAATGGCATTTTCTTTGCGTTAGAGGGATCAATATTCTCAAATACTATCTGAAGATCTCAATTAACGTTTCTTGGTGAGAAAATTTGTTTGATTTTGACGTTCAGTAGTTCTAGCAGCGCTTGAACGAACATTATCTGTGGGCAGTGGAATCGCGACCACCAAGTTTAAAAAAATAAACTTTGTTTTTTGATAAAAACATAAAACGATGCTCTCTGAGGCAAAGTGTATAGTTTTAAAAATGTTTAGATAGTAAGCATTTTGAATCTATTCAACAATGACGGTAGACGCGCTTTCATGTATAGCACATTGTTAGCAACAATCTTGGGCAGTCCAAGTCACAAATGTAAAGCCTCCCTTTCTAATAGTATTAGCGGGCTCATTTCTTATAAGTCGCTATACCCGAAAATAAGACGCAGCCGAATTCTATGATAGGATGAATGTAGATTTTATAGACCATTACCAATGTATTTCTTCGCAACCCCGTTTTTCTGTTGCTGAAGTTGCGTAACCACCCCATGGCTCGTGTTGCTTTGGACCCAATGCGATCACTGTGACTTTTCCAATTTAACGAGCTGTTATATATGATGCCTAAGTATTTGAGTGAATCCACCTGGGGATTCTGCTCTGTGCCACACATCAGGAAGATGTTGACAGGATCCCTGAACGAGAACGCTAGAAGCGCGCTTTTGTTAACGTTTGAAGACATTCGAATTTTTTCAAGCCAATCCTCTATCATGCTTAGGTAATTCTGTATTGTCTGATAAAGTAATTGCAGATCACTGTTTCTCACAAAGAAAGCAACGTATCTGCATACACATATAAATGAATATTGCTATGTGTTGGAATCGAACTGAAAAGGATGTTAAACAACACCGGTGAGAGCACTGTCCCCTGTGGTACGCCATGGTATTATCGATATCTGTTAGAAAAACAACGCCTTTGAAAGCAATAAAACTCTCGCTCTCTCCCTTAAAAACTCTGCTACCCAAGCTGTCATGTGGTTTGGTAAGTCATACATTTCCATCTGCTCTATTAGTATTTTATGCTCCACTTTGTCATACGCCTTGGCCAAATCCAGAGTAACTAATGCACAATACTCTCCTCTACGCCTAGCCAACTGTATACGATTCTCCAAATCCACAAGCGCACACCATATGGAACATCCCGATTTAAAGCCAATTTGACTAGGGTTCAGTACTGATTTCTCCTCAATGTATTTTCTTACACGTCCATTCAACACTCTTTCAGTTAGTTTAACCAAATTATTTTCCATCTTCTTCACATCTTCTTCCTCACAAGCTCTCTCTCTGCTGGAGATAAGATAACTAAAGCTACTTTAAAAACTTCGCCTATAAGTGGTTCTATAACCTGAAAATATTTAAAAAATCAAACAATGCTTATTTCGTGTTCATAGTATATCGGCGAAGTTTAAGCCTTTCATTCACAATACTTTTCATCATCCGCAGCGTCTTCTTTGTCCGATATAACACGCCACAGCTGGTGCAACGATGAGGCGCGTGCTGTGGTTCTCTTTGCAGAAGCGCCACAAGCACAGAAGCGGTTCCACAGCCTCGAAGAGCCTTCTCTTTCTTCCCGTAGCTGTAGCTCCGCTATAATGCAGCCGATTTTAAGCCCCGCCAAGTCTATGCGCAGGGCGTCGTCTCCACCGCCCGTGACATCGCACACGTCGCCGGAAAGCCCACTGTGCAGGACGGCCAGCTCGTTGTCCTTCTGCTTCCTGCCGTGTTCACTGTCCGAGCTGCTGCTGAATGAGTCGCCTCAATCCACACCCACTCCTCCCAGGTGCTGCGAGACCGAGTCATACATCGCGGGATTTAAAAAGTAGGTCGCGTTGCATAATCTATTCTATCTGACAAGAACAATTTGTCGTTGTTTTTTTTACCCGTCCTGGTTGCTTACTAGGTAAGAAATTGCGCTGCTAAGTTCCAGGACGCAGAATCGATTCCCGGTCCCAGCAACATCATTTTGATGGGGACGAAGTGTAAACAGCTGTGTTTACAACACACGGCCTAGTGGTCGTGTGTTATCCGTAGCTCCCACTACGACATGTCTCACGTTGTGATTTCAGTGGGTTACATCTGATTATTTGTTATCGTCTTTTTTTCCTGCTTTTTTAGCGTTCAAAAGACGCAAGTGATAAATCTGATGAGTCGACTACTCTACTTGTTGGATGATCATATTGTTGTGAAGCAGTAAGAAAGACAAGCAGAGTAAAGACACAAACAACCACACGTAGCGCTACGCGTGGTTGTTTGTGTGCCCTTCTGTGCTGGTCTATCGGGCTGTTTTTCTGTGATAAATGTGGCTGTGCATTGGGTTGTTGCTGGAGTACTCGGTTAGTGTTTTTCCTTAACTGTCAAATGATGCAACGAGATGTGGGCCACATACAGTCACAAAGGTATTGGTCGATAAAGACACAACTGTTCACTGTTATTCGAAAAGTATGATTACTACACGTGAAGCAGTGAACCGGCCTTTGTTAGTAAACTTGCTGTGTGAGTAATAGGTTATTCCTGTCCCCAAACATTGCCAGAAAAATGTGTGGCAACATAGGGAGGTGATCATAAAGCATGTTGAGGCTGGCTACATTTCCTGTCCTGTACACTGTATAAGATTAAATAACAAAAATTGCAAAAATGCAAAAATAGGAAGCTGACAGCTTATCGCAATGAGAAATTGATAAAACAGCGTGGTGGGTACTAGAGCCGACCCCCTGTTTTACATGAAATTTAAAAGTATTTTCTGTTTTACCGAAATAGAATTTCTTGTATAAGGGGCGATGGATATCCTGTTTTTCAAATAATGCAGTTTGTCAGTTCTACCAAAAACACAGATGCCTTTTGCAAATATCAAAGTCATTTGATAATATATACAAGGTATTGTTAGATATTATCTGCTCTTCAGCAGCAAAATCATGTGTGCATCCAGGGAAGCCACCTAGTGGTTTACTAGATGATTCATCTGCGTTAAAAGGACATTTAACACTTTGAAGTAAGAAAGCCCCCTCTATGAAACGAAGCGTGGAGCCCTCCATGACAATCTAGAAGATTAGGAAAACAGACGCCGCGAAAAATGCATGCCAAGCTCGCCAAACCAAAGATGTATTTCGGCTGTCACGGGAAGTGCTTTCTGTGGAGACGTTCAACACGATAACGAACGATAACAACAAGGCGAAACAAGCTCTGCCTTTGTTACCTCACAAGAACGTTGCAGAAAAGGCCCCTGATTAGAGCGAATGGTGAATCTTATTAGAGGTGCAAAGGTTCTCTGTGAAGCACATCTGTATGTTTGAAAGCTGAGAGATGTTTTAGGCAAAAAACTTTTGTACAGCAATGCAGAAAATAAAAGTGAAATAACAGAAATATAAAAAGGGAAAACAAAGCCTTTTTAATATTAAAGAACTGAGAATAGTTTTTGCTGAAGGTTTCTGTAAAAGTAAAAAAAACGGAAAACTAATCTTTAAATAAATAAAGGGCGTGATATTGGCCAGAAAATGGCATTTTCTCAATACTTTCACGGTGATAGAGTAGCCTGTTTACATGGGTCCTGACACAAACGTTAGTCAACAAATAGACAAACGAGATAAAATAAACATGGTTCTCTATACTACCACTGCTACTACTACTACTACTACTACTACTACTACTACTACTACTACTACTACTACTCATAATAATAATAATAATAATAATAATAAGCACTGCTATCTGTGGTTGTTACTATGGTGTTTATATAAAGCGTCTTCTCGGTGCACCTTAATAGAGAGACGCAGTAGGCGCGATGCTCCTTGGGCCTTTGTTCTTGTCGTATTGGGCATCGTTCTGTTGCACAATTACTCATGTGAATGGCCAGAGCTACAATTCAGTTAAATCTTTAGTCAGAGCAGGCATGAGAACATATTATTGTTGTTCGCTCAGTATGAACACTGCAATTGCAATAGCCTCTGGTTCAATTAGAATCCTTCGGTTTGATATTCGAAAAATACGGCAATTTTTCTCGCTCATAAGGCAACACTTGGCAGGATAACATGTTTCATGAAGTATACTATGTTCTTTCTTATGTACTTGTAGGTTTGACAAGCAGACGATAATTTAGCATTGTCTTGTGCGTACACCGTCTTTTGTCTCGCGCAAGGCTTGAGCTGCGTGTTTAACCTTTCACTCTCGACCTGAGCTGGTCACTCTTCATAAGACTCTGATGGCAGAAAAAATTGAAATTTAAGGGTTCCCCTTTTAGTCGGTCAACCCGAGGAGCAAACCCCGGATGTTCTGATGTCTTGACAGTCTCAGCTGCGTTCGATGGTCGGAGTACGGTGGCTATTTTCAGTGACCAGTGAATTCAAATCCAAAAGAGGAAGAGGGTCACTTCTGCCTGGTGCTCAGGCGTTACAGAAGTTACACAGCTGCGTCGGGAGTGATGGCCTCGTGCATATCTTGCAGCGCTAAATTGCACTCACATAGGTTTTGTTTGCATAATGAATCATAAAACACATGTAAGGAATCTCAATAAGATTACGACCGACGCCATCGTGTAGGGCTCCGGAAGTTACGACCAACTAGCATTCCTGAATGAGCTTCTTAATATAGGAACATGAGCCTATAGCTTTCCGCCTCTATCGAATTCCGGCTGGTAGGGATTCGTTTTCGTGACCTTCGAGTAAGGCGTCGTTGAATCACAAACGCAAGACCACGGGGGAGGGTAGCGAAAACCATGTAAAAGTGATGACCAAAGCCTCTGAAGGGCTAAAAAACGTAGACATCCTCGTTCGCTTATCCATCATTATTCCCGCAAAGTTGAGCTGAGAAGCAAAAACAAAGCAAGCTTTATTTAGAAGGCTATTCAAGTCAGCTTTCATTTGGTATTGGAATACCCATTTGACTCAACATTGGCCGGCGTAAGGCTGCTGTTCCAGCCAGGATTGGTTAGAGCATTGCCAAGTAAGGCTAGCAAGGCACGTTGGATGTGACCTCCGAAGAAACTGTGTATTCCCTGTCATTTACCCAATATTAGTACTTTGGAATCATAAAACACATGTAAGGAATCTCAATACGATTACGACCGACGCTGAGTTGAGCTGAGAAGCAAAAACAAAGCAAGCTTTATTTGGAAGGCTATTCAAGTCAGCTTTCATTTGGTATTGGAATACCCATTTGACTCAACATTGGCCGGCGTAAGGCTGCTGTTCCAGCCAGGATTGGTTAGAGCATTGCCAAGTAAGGCCAGCAAGGCACGTTGGATGTGACCTCCGAACAAACTGTGTATTCCCTGTCATTTCCCCAATACTTAGTACTTTGGAAAAAAGAGCTACTCAGCCTGCAGCGTTCTGGATTTTACCGGTAAAAAGATGCAGCGTTGCTTCTGGACTAGAGCGTTGATTCTAGACTACATACGGGCAGTCGAACTATGCATGTAGGCGCCCTGTTCCTAAACCAGATAATCATTGTTCTTCAACTACCAGTTCTAAACGCTAATCTTGAGGTGAAATTTTGTAAAGAAGCCCTTTTATCGCGGAGTTACTAGATCGGAGAGTCCTTCGGCGGCTAAGGTTGTAGAAACTGGCGGGAATCCCTATCAAAATTAGAGGGTACGTACTAATCAAGCGGTTGTGAATGCTTAATCCAACGACATTGCGCGAGGAATCTTTGTAATATGGCGCATCCCAAGTTATTGGGGTGATGTAAATTCGGTAAAGTGAGAATACGCTATAGACTGGTGTACCTTCGCTAAGACGACCGCGTTAAGTTTATGACCAAATGACTCTTCCACCGATAGTGACGGAACCTTGGTCATTTCGCAGCAGTGCAGACAGCTTTACAAAGCTTAAACACAATAAATTTCTGCATCGGCGTCGGCGACGTTGTTTGTGGGCAAAATCAAATTGTAGGCAAAGAATGAAAACCAGGGGTTCAAGCCGGAAGCGAACTCAGAACTTCTCCATGGCATTCGCTCGTTCTAGTTTGAAGGCATGCCATAGCTAGAAATTATTTCGCAAAAAAAAAACCTTTATACAGGTGCCATGTTAGACGAAAATTCTCTTCCTCTAATGTGATAGTGCGTGTCAGAATCATAGACTCGAAACTTGAAGGCGTTACACCGCGTGGATGGCGCAAGCAGCCACGAGTGGTTCCAAGAGGCACTCATTACAAAGCGATCAGCCACAATTCATTATAATCTTGAGCTATGCCATCAAATATAAAAGTGCAGCTGCGTATAGGTGCACGAGGTGTATTACGGATGTGCAGCGTGTACTTCGCAAACTGGTAAACTATGGCGTAAAAGTAACTTCGTCTTTGAACAATCAGTGGACACCTTGGATTAGTTTGAAACGGCCAATGACACACGCAAATCAGTTTCTGGTTTTGCTGCACAGGTAAAGTCTCCACTGAGAAATGAAGTAAGGCGAGCTAGTGAGAAGTCAATGTGAACTCGGCCCAATTACGTTATCGTATTCCACTCTTAATTGTAAAGCCTTCGACTCAATAATTTTTAAGGGACGTTTACACCTTGTATTTAAAGCAGCGCCCAACCACGTGGACAGAGGGGAAGAAGGAACAACCCACAGCGCTGTTATGTTTTGTCACTAATTGTCCCAGCAGTCGTATTGCGCTTGCACTACCTTTCTTTTGTTCAATTTGAAAAAAAAAATCTTATGGAAAGGACATGGTCACCACTAGTCGCAGACGTGTTGGCAGGTTGCTAGTTCCGCTACAGTTCGGTTCATACTTTTTATATACATATGGAAAGTGTAGAGGAAAGTACCAACACAATCAGTGCGTCACAATTGGTGCTTCGTCATGAGCTATTTTTAACGCCCGCACAGAACTGCTCAACATATTAGCACAACCACCAGTCGAATTAGAAGTCCCTACTTACCTGCACTAAAATAAAGGAAATGCGTTAGACCATTCTATACTGAATAAGTTTGAGCACTTCTTGACAATTATATTCAATCAAAACAAGAAATGAAAAACGTGCAGCGCTCTAATTATTGCGGAGATTAAGAACCATCAACCCGGTACGAAGAAAATCTATTGCTGTAAGCTACCTGAGGCCATCTGAAACATTTTTGCATTTTTTTGCATGAAGTTATTTGTGTCCATGACCCCTAATGGTGAAAAAAAATGCCATTAACTTAGGTCAGTGGTGATCCTTCAACTAAAGCGACTTCCGCGTTAACGCAGGCAGACGGTAAAGTCGGGCGACTCCGTTCCTGAGCTTCTGTTCCAAGGCTACACTTCAGGATACTGGGAAGGAGACTTCTGGACTCGCAGCATGATGACAGAAGGGGCGAAAGAAAGCAGCACGCAGACGGAGCCGCTGACCATATCCAGCGACGGCGTGCGGCTGAATGAGAATGCGGCATTTGCCAATACTCACTTCATTACTTCCGTTTGCGAAGGGAAGATGCTTACCATACATGCGCAACGTCTGGTGCTTCATAACAGGTGCGCGATGTGTGAGATAAAGTGCCTCAGCTTTCAGTCATTAGACTAAATTATAATTGGTTATTCGACAAGAACAAAAACTCTAAGACGTGTCATCGCGTCCCAATTGCAGTTTTGCTCACTTGTGTGCAATTAAATATTGATGTTGTCTAGGGCTATTTATTAAGTTATATAGCGCTAATGGTAAAATAGGAATGTCCGGCCTCTGCGTAGATCAAACGTGGCATAATATTAGTAGAGGGCTTAAGCTTCAAAAGGTCAAAGAAAAAGCTCCTCGATGCTGCCAACTGTAAGGAAAAATGCGAGAATCCCGTGTTCTGTGCGATGTTAGTGCACACTGAAGAACATTCAGTGGTCGAACCCCTCTAATCATATCATGGTTTTCATATGAAAAATATGAACAAATATATTAGTATGTAAGACTGCAACTGTGTCTACCTTGGGGAAGACGATAACGAATGGCGAAACGTTGGCTCATGTGGCATTCCTTGCTTGAGAATCTTTCTTTGCCCCTGTGCAATAAAAATAATGAAACGGCAGCTAACGCGGTCATTGTCAAGTTAATATCACGTCACCCGCCTACTATTTCACTGCAATTTAGTGGTTATCATCACACCTCCAACGCTGATAAAATCCCTACCAAAACAAGAGATATCTAAAGGACATTTCATGATTTGGCAGATGCCACTTTAATTCACCGAGAAGTATCTGATATGTAGGGTTTAACGTCCCAAAACCACCGTATGATTATGAGAGATGCCGTTGTGGAGGGCTTCTGTAAATTTCTACCACCTGGAGTTCTTTAACGTGCACCCAAATTTGAGCACACAAGCCTACAACGTTTCCGCCTCCATCGGAAATGCAGCCACCGCAGCCGGGATTTGATCCCGCAACCTGAGGGGCAGCAGCCAAGTACCTTATCCACTAGACCACTACGGCGGGGCACCGAGAACTGCCTAAGACCCGTCATTGGTACTACATCAGTGACAGTATTTATCTCTCTAATGAATAATTTTAAATCATAGGAACCTGCGGCTTACCCCTACACGTACCAACGAAACACAAAAAAACGCAGTGTGAATTTCTGCAATTGCTGGCTCCGTTTTGGGTTAAGAATATTTTGATAACCAATAATTCATTTACATTTATTGATTCTACCTATTTCCAATTACTCGTATGTATCGCTGTATGGTCAATATCAGCAAAAGCTGAGCGCTTCATCTTCATTTCTCACCAATGACGAGATGCTGTCACACTACAGATGTCAAAACGCGATAGGCAAAACGATTCTTGATGACTTAAGTGCAATGAACGTATAAAGTGTCCCGGTGGAACTGACAACACTCTTTTATCCGCGAACTGTGCAATAGACTTTGCATTGTTTACCGGAAAATCTCACTGTGAAGTATGTCTCCACCTTAACACATTTCAACGAAAGCTGAGAAAGATACGAGAGTACATCGAAAAAAATTGTGATGATGCGCTATTTCAGCGTTCCTGTGGTTGCAGGAGCAGGCACTCATTTATCTGGAAGTTTGCTCCTCACTGGAACTAGACGCCATTACTCGTCGTGGTGGTGGCACTCGTCACCTTCGTCTTCGTCTTGGTCGTCATCGGCACCGTCCTCGGAACATGTAAGACACGTTGTTAACGTCAAGCATTTTGCCTCCGTACTTGTCTTGTCCGGCGCGAAATAAAATAAAGGTTAACCTCAGGTTTAGGTGCACGTTAAAAAAACCCTGCAAAACTGTTCCCAGTAACCGTTGAAGGGCCTCATTGCAGGAGATGCCTAAATCAGCCAATGGCCGTGAATTTCATTATAAGCCGTGGCCATTCGTTTATAAGGCATCATTTGTACAAAAACAAAGAGGGGACAATTTCTAGCTGGCCTTGAAAGTTGTACATTCCAGGCTGTGGGCCGCGCTACATTGTCTGGCTGTTTAGTTTTCAGGGACCTCGACTACCAATCAGCAGAATTTTGGACTATGCTCGGAAAGTGCTGCAGGGCCACTTGCGAAAAAAGTCAAGAAGCCAGAATTGTTCTCGAGATCTCCACTGTATACAGCGTTCCCCATAGCCATATAATTGTTCTAGAACCTAAAGTATGCGCAGATATGCTATGATAAAAAATTTGGGACGCTTGCTGATAAAGCTGTCACATTACAGAGAGAAAGGCCCTAAGTTATAGGCTTGTATACAGCCACTAAACATAAGCCAATGTTCACGTTCGTTATGTCCTGGCGCTCTTTAGCCAATAAATAGCCCTTGCGTCACTAAAGAACATATATAATCATCGTGAGAATCGAAGTAAAACTTGTGGTACGTAAAAATACTTATCCATGACCTACATTGGCCCAACGTACTTGTTCAGGAAAGCAAGTATTTTTTCGGAGAATAGTTATTCACTATTATTCACTCATCACGGGTAACGCAGCAGCCCCAATAAGGGTAAATACAAAAAGTTTAAGAGAGCATAATTCTATCAGCACACTCAAAGAAATTAAACCCTTTGTTTCCCATAAGCTATACAATTGTGCAAACAACATTTTTATCACATACATGCAGTAAAAGCACATAAAAGAGAATAATTACGCAGAAAATTTTAAAATCGTAGGTTTGATTATACAAGAAAATGAGCGTCGACATAAGTGGACACTGGTTGCAATAGGTGAAACCGTTTGAAGCAGCTTGTGGGACCATCTTCCTCAATGCACAGTTAGACGTAGCATTTTTTTGCACTGCTGCGGAGCTTCCGTTTACATTCTGGCATTTTGCAGCGTTGAGCATTTGAATGAGCGATTTTTTTACGGGCATGTGTTTGATAGAGTGATAGCGTTCTACGCCAGGAATATCCGAAGCCCTGTTAGAGAGTTTAGGGAAGCCAGATACCAACTGCTCTTCAATATTTTCTACGGCTTGCTCGGCTTTCATCAAGCGTAATGCAATTTGAAGGTTGTAGAGAGCCAGCTGCATTGGTGATTCTTTCGTGGCATGATAGAGGAGCAAGCTGTTGACAACAGCTAGATCAAGTAAGTAGAATTTTACTGTTTTGAACTGCTTCTTCGTCGTCAGGCCATTCCTGCAAAATGCAAGCAGCTGGTCTGTTCTATCTACGCCACGCATACTTTAGTTGTACACTTTCAAAAAGCTAGGCGTTTGGACTTCAACAAATGACTTCTACATTCTGTTATACCTCCGGCAGGACCCGACAGGGTTCACACTATGTTTCTATGACCCAAGTGTAACAGTTCGATTGTCGTACCACTGACAAATCAGAAGGTAGTTTTCTTCTTCCCGGCGAAAATAAATGAGGCGCGACCTTTAGCCTTTAGCCAATTTTCAATTTGCAATGGGCAGCGGCCAATCCTCCCACTTCGGAGAGTTGAAGTGCACCTGAAACCACGCCGCTTCATTTTAGTGAAGAGTTCCGCCGATGCAAAAGGGTGTCACAAAACACTTCTTTTCCTGTGCAGCATTCTGTCAAACGGAAAACTGTCTTCCCACTTTTGCTGATTGCATTTTGAAGTCCTTTCGGCTCTTAAACAAGGTTGTCACCATATAGTTCAAACTTATACACGTAACCTGACCTACCAGCGAGTATCCACACTTTATAGCCCCATTATTTTCGTCATGTAGAATTTTAGGCTGTGCCTATATTTGAAAGGGATTATTGCTTCATAAATTGCCAGACATAGTTTCATCTCAGTGGCACCAAAAATTTTCGTTTAGGCGTTGCAAAACTGGTCGCACTTTGTAGAAGCAATCATGCCCATCTTTTCCTCTTTTCTTTCATATCATCGTTGTTTGCGGCATAGAAACAAAAATAACTTCATCAAATCGGTTTCGGGGCGGGCACTTCGCAACATGTGTCTAACGCAGTGGTCGAGGCCAATACATGCGCCTGATTGGTAGACAGATATGCAGAGAATGACCTCTAGAAATTTTCTGATCTCCGCTATTCTTACGAGCTTCACTTTTGTGTTTCTGTTCTGAACACGGAGGCGATTAGTTTCGAACGTCAGGTGTCCTAACAACTCCTCATCAAAGAGCTTAGAGAACATGTGAAGTGGCGTTTACGCCTCTTCAGGAGTCATCAGCGGGAGAAGTTCGCTCTCCGGGAAGCCTTCATTTACAGGAAAATCATATTCTACAAATTACAAATACTTTTCATCTTGTTTTTTTACTGTGGATGATTCTTCGACTTCTAAGTATTCATCTGGTGAGTCGTCTACATACTTCACGATGGGACCTGTGCTTGGGGGCTCTGCCTCAACGCGCTAGTCATCGGATCTCTCCATATCGGAACATTCGCTTCCACTAGGCCACAGAAAAAGTATGGCCTGTATGTCATCGTCACTTAGCCTATGTCTGTAACGAAGAAAATGAACTATAAACGCAAGTTTCAAAATACTCATTTATTAACGTTACAGAGAAACGTTGGTGTTTAGCCGCGCGGCTGCACAGCATCTCACTATCATGCGGCGTTCCACTGACACTGAACTTTGAGGCCTGCTGTCCACACACGTGGACGCCGCCACAATGACTTGTGTTACAGAACGTGAAGCACTCGCATTGCAACAAACCTTGTATAAAAACGAGATACACTTTTTATTCTTTATAATAAACACACTTTCGGGCTATATGGCAAACTATAAAAAAGGCAGCCAGCTACGTCGAGGCGGGACTTGTGGAGCACGCAACGTTTCTGTACTCGTTTGCCGTTGCGCCTTGGAAAGCTATTGCCATCTAGTGGCGTTTTGAAAAAACACCAAAGTAGCGCCAATTTTCGAACTCAATGTTTGGTGAAGCGTTCCCAACAATAGTCGCACTTTGCGCGTATGTTTTCTCCGCATATGTGGACGCTAGGTTACAAAGGGCTAACATCAAACAAATATAGCACACCCTCAATGAAACACAATCGCCACTACCGAAAAAGCTATATTTTCTCTTCTTTCGCCAGCTGATAAATCTTTTCGTTGGAAGGATTTCCTTACATAAAGAAAAATTCACATTCGTGTTCTCGCACAGTGGGCAACGCCTACATCTACTCATTACTTATATCGGCTTCAGTGGCAGTAATTCTGTAGAAACGTTCAAAGCTGGTTACCAAGAAGTTCGCTCCTCCAGCCCAGTTTCGTTCAAGGCATACTTTGAAAAAATAACCTAAATAAAGTGATCGACGAGAGCTACAATCCACAGATTCATCGTGGGTTGCTCTAACAAATAATGACACCTGCGGTGTTGGTTATACAGTAAGTCAATCCTAATTTAGAACCTACACAGCCGACTTCATTTACACCAAGTAGTTTGGCACCGATGCTGGCATATTTTCGCAGAAAACAGCGACCAAAGTTGGATGGTTTTGAGCTGCTGCATGACTTGTTCGAGAACGAACCTTCTGTCTCGGTTGTGCACGAGCAAGTGGTGAACATCACCGCTACAACTACCGGTGAGTGAAAGACGCCAATTTTTCATCCCACAATCAAGCGCTACTTCCGAGGTGTTTTGAAAACGAAACTGACTAGAATGTTTACACCGAAATTGAAGATTTTAAAATGTTCCACTATGAGGTAAAAAGCTCTGTTGGACGACTTGATTGAGAGACAAAGTTACAAGAATGTAACTAAGAGCATAGAGTTTGCAACAAATACACTAGAGGTAACTTTGGCAGTCTGATGTCTATGGGAGCTGCAACGTAAAGCGCTTTAGCTACACAGTAAACCAAATTACACCCTTATAGGTGTAATATAGTGTTTATATCTCACACGCATACATCCCATTAAACGGGTGTAACAATCAGAACTACACCCTTACAATGGGTGTATTTCCTGATTTTCACTCTACGGTACAAAGTTTTTTGGGGGTGTAAAAGTAAATGTACACCCAAGTGGCCTTAAGGCAGTGAGGGTGTAAAAGCGATGTACACCGCAGTTTTTTAAAGGCGTAAAGGTGTAATCTTGATATTACACCCTAACACCCTTAAACAACACAAGTAGTGTAGGGGTGTAATTCATCCAAAGAGCTAAAAGGGTGTGGGAGTTTATGCAGAATTACGCCTTAACACTCATGCGAAAACTACTTTAATTTGAGTGTTACCCCCTTCCAGTAGGCCCCCGTGGAAGCACTAGAAAGCTTACCCTTTAACTAAATCTTTCAGGTGCAGATGCCCTATTGTAATGGATCCTGCCATAGTGGGAAAATTCTGGCCCTACCACTACTTTTATCGTGCATATATGAAGCACGGCATATAAGGCTCTCACATATAACATGTAATCCTAGCTGAATGCGAAGGCGTCACTAAAAATGAGCTGTCACACATAACACAACATTCACAAAGTCATCCCAATGTTCAAAATGAAATCAAGTTTGATTTTATCAGACACAGAGCACATATATGCTTCAGAGACAAATTGTAGCCTAATCAAAAACATTTTTCAAGTGAGCAGAATGCCATTGTCTACAAAGGAAGACCGGAAATCAGACGTCGATGGTATGGCATGGAGCTCTTACGACCAAGGCATGCTTATCAAAGTAACACAGAGGAGCCTTTCTTCGCAAATAATAATGAAGAACTAATTTTAACATGCTACAATGCAACACAATAAAAAATGCAGTGAAGAATACAAACAGCAGGCAGAGTGCAATGCAGCATGGCTTACTTCTACATTACACCGAAATAATATATCAAAACACAATGCAATTGCCACATTTTGCTTGTGTTGTGGCATGCCTCATGCCTAATATTCAAGGCTAATGGTATTTGAATGAATATAATGAGAACACAGTCTTAATATGCATCTTAATTTCACAAAAAGCCTTTTGTTTTCAGACATTCAGAATACTGGACAAACAATAATACAGGAGTGAAAACTTGGCAAAATTACAATGACCTAACAGTGTCAATACAAACTAACAATGCAGAATACGTGATGTAGGCATGTAAAATAATAAACGCGTTATATTATAACATGTCACCCTGAAACAATGCATCATAAATGACCAATTAACTGGACACACAAATCTGGGTGAAAGAAAAACTACATACACCTAGCCGAGATGGAACAGCCCAGTGGAGCAATAGTTTGGAACATGAGAAAAGTTTAATTTGAAGCAGTTTCAGGAAAAAACGCAGCAATTTTAGCCTGAAATTCTAAATTTACAGTATTGATTGGTATGTGGGGTTTAATGTCCCAAAATGAGGATATGAGGGGAGAACGCTGTGGTTGAGTGCTCTGGAAATTTCGACCACCTGGGGTTCTTTACGTGCACCCGAATCTGAGCACACGGGCCTACCACATTTCTGCCTCCATCGGAAATGCAGCCGCCGCCGCCGGGATTCGATCCCGCGACCGGAGGGTTAGCAGCCGAGTACCTTAGCCACTAGACCACCGCGGTGGGGCGCCTAATATACAGTACTACAACAAGTTAGACTAAATTACACAAAAGAAAAATGTATGTACAATAATTTACCATCCGCTAATCCATTGAAAATACACAAGAGCGCCACTATTTCAATAAGCAGTCTTTTGAAGTGACCCACCGTGCAAACAATGCTACAACTTACAATAGCATTTGCCGCGCTTTTCAAACTGTTTAACAGGCGACCCAGAAACGCGAGAGATTCGTAAAGAAGGAGTTAAAGGTGGTTTCGAAAAAAGAACCAAAAGTGGCGTACGATTTTTTTTATTGTTTACTAAGGCCAAAATACCTCATAAATCACTCTGAAACACGGCTAGCACTCATACTAGTACTCGTTATTGTATAGCATCTGCATGCGCGAGTAAAAAAGCAAAAAAAAAACTTTTGTCCTGTCACAGCGAGTATTAGTAGCCACTTCCAAATCATAAAGCACTTTTTTGCATAGCGACAATGTACTGTGGCAAAAGCGACTAAAAAAGCGTAATGCACCAGTGAGAAAGGGGTGCGAAACTTTTTAAAAACCGCTCTACTTTTTTCTCTTTTTTTGCCGTGAGATTAGCGTATATTCAAATAAAATTTATATTAAGGTTGGCGCATCTTTGTTAGATTGGATAATGATGGCCCCGCCGCGGTGGTCTAGAGGCTAAGGCACTCGGCTGCATTTTGATGGAAGCAAAAATGCTGTAGGCCCATTTGCTCAGGTTTGGGTGCACAAGAACTCCAGGTTGTCAAAATTTCCAGAGCCGTCTCATAATCAAATTGTGGTTTTTGGACGTTAAACTGCACATATCAGTCAGTTAAATGGTGATGCACAAAGTTACGGTGAAGACTAGATTTTATATTTTGTGATAAAATTAACAATACTGAGAAAATATTAACGCTGGTGAGGCATTTTATAACAGTTTTGTGCAAAAATAATAAATTGTATTCAAATAACCCATTTGGCGCAGCTGTTGTGTTCTTGAACTAGCAAATATGAATGCGAAAATAGCATGTAGTATTAAGCTACGGACATTAAACATGTGCTGTAAATAGATATGATTGCCTGAAGTGAATAGTCAATTTCGTGATAAAACCACGACCACACAAACGAAGAAAACACATGGACAGGACAGGTGCTCACTAGCAGCTGTTTGTGCTCACTAGTATGATCCAACGTTCTCAGCTATAGCTGGGAACGTTGGCTAATGCTCGAATGTGCCTAGTATTCGTTATTTTGGCTTCGTTTGGCTTCGCGTGGTCTAGAGCCGGTTTGTCACGAGACAAAAATCAGCAAATATTCAGAAAAATTGTTTGTCGGCCTAGTTGGTAGTAGTTTGATGTCATATGTTTTCCGCGAACCAACACAAACGTAGAGAAAAGAAAGATACATTGACAGAAATTTCTGCATTTCACTTTAAAGTATTTTTCCTAAACACATTGATGTTTTGCCGCAGCATCACTTTCCGATCCCAACCCTACATGCATACCAAGACCATCACATAATAACCGCCAGAATATGAGGCACATTTCTGGATGGAATGAAGCTTCTAAATATTAAGCACTACCACGAGTCATTAGGATGGAATAATATTCCCAAACCCCTAAAATAAACATAAATTCATATATAAATAAACAAATAAATAAAGCACTGTTCTTTTTTGAGGTTAGTTACAGCATTATTTGCAAGCACACAGAGCTCATGCTGTAGTCAGTTTGATGTCAGGATATGGTTTATTTCTAGCGTCCACGTTATTTTCAGGTGCCAAAATGAAAAGCAAATGGACTGACTCCCAGTATGGGGTCGATCCTTATAATTATGTTGTATGCGTAGTAGCTCAGCTGCTATAGTAGTCAGTGACTTGCCGGTATAAAGAACAAAGTGCAAAATGTCCGTACACTTTTGCACGTTACCTGAGAAATTTTACCGAAGCTGCAATTACATTCCTTTTATAGCTGCATGCGTACGTTTTTAATCTTAACACGTATACCCTGTTGCAAAAATTTGACGTACTCGAGAGAAATGTGAAATTTGATGACGTGGCCACGGCCTCGATTTTTCATGGTGGTTTAAACGAGCGATATGAGTGTGACCGACCATCGCACCATCCTGCTGCTAATAAGAAGATACGGTGCGTGTTTCACCTTGATACAATCGCCAGCACAATGTCCAACTGCGACAGTGAAATGTCACCAGAAAGAAGCTGTTATAAACCCTGTAATAAACGACGAAGTTTCGTGACATACTGGTGATCATTGTTTAATGACATGCAAGCCGCAGGTGCTTTGAAACCACCACCGTTTCAACCCTGAAAGTTTTGCGGCAGCTTAGAAGGCTGCCATGCTCTCTGCTTCTTCAATGGTAGCTTACCTCATAAATACACTGTTTGACAGCTTCTGTTTTGCCTGTATACAAGTACTTGACATTTTTTGTACTGTATCGCACTCTGGACATTGTCTTAATTACGACTTGAAATGCACAGTTGGAGTTACCAGTGATCACATTCGTGAGGAGCCTAGTCACTTATTTTTAGGTCGATGTTTCTCAGTACGTCCCAAAACCATTGTCACAATTTGTGACCACGGGGTGGAAGGCTCTAGAAATTTTTGATCTGGTGTTCTTTACAAAGCACCTAATTTTAAATACACCCCCCTCTGGCATTTTGCTTTCACAGAAATGCGGCTGCAGTGGCTTGAAACGGATCCAGCAACTTTCGTACTAGCATTTGAGCACCAGAGCCATTTGACCACTGTGACGGGTAAGAGCCCTTCAAAAGTACACAGATGCGCTTTCCGAAGGCTGCATGACAGAAGAAACTATCAAAATGTAGACATTTTTTTCTGAGGTACATTCTAGAGCGAACATGCCAAAATACGAGGGTCCCGTGGACATGCCTACCAGGTAGTATTCCGCTGCATGCAAACAGGTAACCATACAATTGCAGAAAATAGATCTCTTATTCGCTTTCTCTAGCTTTTTTGGTGTATTCAAAACCGCTTTTTTCTTGTGTTCTCTGCAACAATGCAATGACGTTGCATTGCTCAAAACAGCTCATATAGTCTTCAGATATTTTATACAAGCTGTAGAAAATGAGGAAGAAGCACTTGAACGTCTTCTCGTTCTCTCACTGTTGATTTTTCCCTCTCGAGCATCTATGCATAATCAAGCGTGTAAACACAACATTCCTGCAGAGAAAACCATTGAGCCGTAGAATGTTGTAAGAGATTAACTGAAAATATGAGGTTAGACAGAATGGTTGACTATTTTGAGCCCTCTACCTCTATTCAATGTAGACACCTTTAAGGAAACATTTGAAGCGAATTGATGCAATTCAAGAAATAAGTGTCGTGGGGCCCTGCTTCGAAAAATGTAGATATCAATGCACGTTGCCGAACTTGTACTGAGGCAGTGTTGCGTTGTCTTCGTAGCCCGTGCGGAGACTACTGCCCCGGTAGTAGCAAAAATGTCAGTGACAGCGGCCCACAGTGCCCATAGTGCGAAGGTTCGCAAAGCGGCGAACATCGTCCACCGCAAGTCCATAGCAATGGAAGACGCACGTGGCACAGCCTATGCGGTGAGAAAGCTGTCGACCACCGCAGGCATCGGGCGGACGTCGACTCCATCAACAACAATGGGCCACAGCAAAGGTATAAGCGCGCGTTCACATTGAAGAGACCGGGGTGCGAGAAATATTTCATACTGGGGATAATTCGTTCAGTATCAACAGTCTACAGTCGAAAGCAGGATGTGAACAGGTGGAAAACACTTTTCAATAATCAGTAAAATTAGTGCGAACGACACGATGGAGTTCAAAATCAAGTTTTTGGGAAAGAGGTGTAGAAACAGTTTGAAACCAGTGCTCTTTCGTTGCCTTCGTGAACTGGATTCCTAGTAAACAATACCTAAAAGGGACCGGAAACACTTTTTCAAGTAACCATGAATGAATTTATTGAAAGAGCCCATTGCCTCGGGAATCTAACGCTGTAAAAATTTAAGAATCTGTCCAGTACGAGTGCACCTACGAAGATTTGTCACAAGCGGCGATGGCGATCTCTCATTTGTCGTCCTGACAAAAGTACTGGAAGCTGAGTAGGGAGAAAGGGCAGAAAAAAAAATACGCCACACACGCTTCATGACATTAAGCACTTCACTTTTTTCTAATGCGCAGCTTTTTCAGAGTGATCGCGCGCGCACAAATGAGCAAGTCAAGGTCTTCCACAGCGATCTTTGTACCGACTGAGCGCGCCATGTTCAAATCAGCCAATTGCTAATAGATGAGCTTTCTACGACTCAATTTTGAGCGTCTTCTGCCATTTTACGAGAGAACAGAAAACAATTTTGGATGACTTTGATCATTTGTTTTGAATTCCCGGGCGCGTGTTGCGCTGTAAAATTTGGCTCACGTGTTATCGGGAGACTCTGCTGCCGATCGACATTGTTTTTTGACCACGCTCAAAAAGTGTTGGTGTGAACGTTGATAACAGAGGCACACATGCGATAATGAATTCATATGCGACAAAGGTGAACTTGATGAGTTGTGCCCTGTGCCATTTCTATTCAGTGAAGCAGAAGCTCAAAATTGGGTATTGTCGCTTAGATAAGAAAACATGCAGCCGCACAATACGACACAATTTAATGTATACAACAAACTTGTCCAAGATTGAGATTGATGTTGTACTGTAAGTAGTTACTCTCCATTGTTATATGTACGAATTATTTTAGGAACGTTTCAACTGTGGAGAGAATGCTAGGCTAAGAAGCGAGAACAAATATGGCGTTATACTAAAAGATGTATACACGTGACAACACGCAATATCGTTTATAAATTTTTTTGTTCAGAATATAGGCTCTTAACGAACTCATTTCTGATGCGTTCGTGCCAACGAATGTGGGCTAGGTCATGCACCAAGAATTACTAACAGTGCTAACGGTCGTGTCGTTTTCGTCGCATTACGTGTCTCGACGTGCAGTGTTTTTATTACTAAAGCTTAGTTGCAAAAAAAATGATTCATGTCCTTGAACAGGCATGCAGGTTGTTGGCACCCAAGATCCCGCCCAACCCAAGTACCATCTGGATGAAGTGACTGGAAAAAATGACGTCCTCTCACGTATCGTCTACGAATTGTGAGTTCGGAGGACCATTCGCTTTTAAGAGTGAAGCATTTCTAAGCGAACTTTAGCGAGTCTGAGCATATCTATCTATCTATCTATCTATCTATCTATCTATCTATCTATCTATCTATCTATCTATCTACGACTTTGCACTTTCCGGACGGTATCCGTATAGGGATTCATACCACAATTGGAAAGGCATAACATGACCGTACCACGAGCATGAGTGACTAGTTATAACATGAAAATCATGACATGTGTGTCATGAATGTCGTGCTTTACATGTAGGGGTATTGCTGCTCCTGTGGTGGATTCGTTCATATTACATATCTCAAAACTTGTATGGTACGACATGACTGCATGGCGACCATAAATGACAGGTACTCACGTGTAAATCATAAATGTGTGTCATATAAGAACAAGGCTACATGCGATGCTCATGATGTGGTAGTGGTCGTCTCGCTGGCTTCACCTACATCGAATTCGGTATTATGTGACATGAAAGGATGGTAGAGCTATGTGACTGGTTTAAACATGATAATCAAGACATGCGTGTCTTGTAAGAACATGACTACATGGCCTACTCATGATGTGCTCACGGCCCTTTCGCTAGCTACACATATACCAAGTTTGGTGTTACGTCAGGCAAATGAACGACAAAGGTAAATAGCACATTCGAACTTGATAAGCATGACATGCATGTCATGTAAGAACATGACTAAACCCCATGCTCATGATGCGCTCACGACCGTTTCGCTAGCTTCAGATATACCAAATTTGGTATTACTTGACGTGAATGGATGATGAAGGTATGTGACTGGCGGAAACATGATAATCATGACATGCGTGTCAAGTAAGAACAAGAGAACATGACACGCTCAGAATGCAGTCGTGGTCGTTTCGCTAGCTTGACATGCACCGAATTCGGTATTACGTACCGTGATTCAATGATGAAGTATATGAATGGTGGAATCATGATAATCATGACAAGCGTCTCATGTAAGAACATGACTGCGTGGCACACTGATATTGTGGTCACGGTTGTTTCACTAGTTTCACATACACCGAACTTGGTATTGCGTGACGTAAATGAATGACGATGGTATATGCCAGGTGAAACTCGTTTGTCTTGAAATGCATGTCATGTAAGTACATGAATTCATGCCTTGGTCATGATGCCCTCACGATTGTTTAGCTGGCTTCACATACACGAAAAATGTAATTACAAAACGTGAATGGATTACAAAGGCATGTGACTGGCGCAATCATAATAATGACATGCATGTCATATAAAAGCACCAGTAGATGCCAAGATTACGATGCGCTCGCGGACGTTACGCTAGCTTCACATACTCCAAATTTTGTGCTAAATGACGCTAACGCACGATGAAGGCAATTGACAGGTTCAAACACGATAATCATGACATGCGTGTCATCTAATACATAACTACTAGCTACATTCATTATGTGCTAGTGGCTATATTACAAGCTTTATATCTACCAAAGTTGGCGATACGTCATGTGAGTGGATGACGAAGCTATATGACTGATGCAAGCATGATAATCGTGATATGCGTGTCATGAAAGTGCATGACTACCTACCACAATCATGATGAGCTCGCGGCTGTTTCGCTAGCTTCTAATATACAAAATTAGGTATTACGTGACGTGTGTAGACGACGAAGATTATTTACACGCCCAAACATGATAATCATGATGTGCGTGTCACGTAAAACATCACTACATGCTACGCTCATAGCGTGATCGCGGCAGTTTCGCTACCTTCACATATACAAAATTTCGTAGTACGTGACGTGAATGGACGACTGAGCGCAAATGCCTGGCGTAAACGTAGTAATCATCACATCGAATTCAAGTATGGTGTGATTTCCGTCCGCCTCGTGAAATTGTGCTCATTTTTTGCGACATATCAACCTTCTTCGTTCGCCTTCGCATATCATTTATTCCCACTGTAAGTGCGATCTGCCAATTTATTGTTATCGTATATTGTGCCAGTAATGAAATAGCTGAAGGTGAGAGGAAAAAGCACGCAGAGTAGATGAAGAAAAACACTGCGTATGAAGAGGTCCATTGAACAGTGTTAAGTTAGCTACCGATCTTCCCCTTAGGAGCAGCTATGCTTGTAACATGCATAGCTATTTTTCGACCGTTTAGGTACAATACTCTTCAGACGTTCCTATAGGTAATTGAATAATTGGCTGTTGAATAATTGGCTGAAGTACTGGCGCTATCGGCCGCCTTAAAATAAGTTACCCATATCTTGGCGTTTGTGGTCACTGCGCATACGACATACGCTAACCTTATAGGTGCACACATTACATTTCAAAAATAGCATGCGTACCCAGTAAGACTAATCATGCCTACCAAATTTCAAATCTCTTCAGTACTGTTAGGCAGTGCGTTGTCCTACTGCTACATCCCAGCATGCGAATAGGCAATCTCGCTCAAAGTTTCTATGCACCAAGCGGTGCAAGTAAGCCTTTCTTCCTTGCAAGTCAATATGGTCACCCAAGATAATCTCAATTATTCATAAGAGTATAAGCGTAACGGACTTTTATGCACACGAGTGCCATCCAGTCATTCAGGCGACAAGCAAAAAGTTTATATACAATGAATCAACAAATGTGCATTCAGCGCGCACTAAGTGGGGCCTAAACATGTCAAAGCAAGAGATGATTTTCCCGCATGGACGAAAACAAAACATTATTTTAGCAGGCAACACAGTTAAACAAGCGTTTCAATCTTGTTATGCAACAAAGAATAAAATAATTTCATGTCTTGGAAAAAAACCATGCTGTTCTGCTGCCGTAACCTGAGAATACAAATGAAAACGCTTCTTCTGGAACGTAGCATGCATTATTATTTTGTTTGCATTCGTAAGTTTATTTCGCTGCGATAATGCAGTCAGGTTGCGTGACAATTGCCTCTATTTCTCTCCCTTTCTTCGTGCGCGTTAGCAAAGCTCTTCAATGTACACTTTCCACTGGTCGTGAATCTTTGGACCCATCAAGTTTGCTATAGGAACGAAACAACCAGCCAAGGGCAACACAGACAAAGACGGCTATGATCGCAGCCACTTAAGCTGCGCGATTTTGGTGCTTTACAAGGTTTCCATTGCGGAGCCTCGCCTTGGTGACTTCGCGGGGGAGGAAAATTTCAGGGGAGGGAAAACTTTATGCGCCTTAGACACCACAAGAAGACCACATTACTCTCTTCTCCTGCGCTTTTTTGTTGCTTTCGTGGTGCTTAGGGTGTGTAATATTTTCATCATAATGATTTACCAACTAGCCCAACAGCAAGTGCTTCGAAGTTATATTTCAGTGGAGTTTTCTATTCCTGTCTCCCATCACGTACATTTAGCTTACCTGCACGCAGTGGTTATACATGTCTTTTCGGTTGCGGCAGTTAGGCTCATAGTGAAATCAGTGAGCAGCCCCATGGTGCACACCAATTTAACAAACAGAGACAGACTATGCTCTTTTGACAATATTACTTTCTTTGAGGTGTTAGCCGACGTCAGCAGAAGAAACAGGACCAACGCTGCCAGCACGCACTCGTACATACCGCCAAAAACGGGGCGTGCAGCACGCCTCTTCGCTGAGAGAAGAGTTTACGGGTGAAATTTACATGAAGACGTTTTTGCGCAATGTATCCCCGCTTTGACAAAGAAAACACTCAGCCTTAACTTTGATTGATTGATTTGTAGAGTTTAACGTCCCAAAACCACCATTTGATTATGAGAGACGCCGTAGTGGAGGGCTCCGGAAATTTTGACCACCTGGGGTTCTTTAACGTGCACCCAAATCTGAGTACACGGGCCTACAACATTTCCACCTCCATCGGAAATGCAGCCGCCGCAGCCGGGAATCGAACCCGCGACCTGCGGGTCAGCAGCCGAGTACCTTAGCCACAAGACCACCGCGGCGGGGCTAGCCTTAACTTTCGAGAATGTATATAACTGGTCTAAAACTTACATTTTGTGTACATAACAGCGTGGCACCCACGCCCGGCTTATAAAAAATATGGCGTTAGTGGAAAAATTGGAGATTGCCCAAGCGTCGCTGGTTTTTCTGTTTCCGGCAAGCAGCATGCGCAAACTATGAAGCGAATATTGCATGAATATTGTAGTACCTGCACAGAATCGAAAACCTTGATATTGCTCGGTGGCCTAATACAAAATGTCTGCTGGTAAAGATGCCCTGTCACAGCAGTCGAATTGGGAGATGAAGGGCAAAAACACGTGTACCTAAGGTTACGGCCACTTTGAAAAACTATAGGTGATAGTTTTCTTTTTTTCTTTTTTTTCAGAAATTGTTTAAAAACTCTCGCATATTGCAATGTACCAAGCGATTGCTTAAAGTATTTTTCTAGCTCTAGTTAAGCGGCTGATTGATCTAACATCTATTGAAATCATGTACCAACTTAGTGAAAACCAACAGGCTTCAAATATTCTATATCTTCATAAGAAACAACTTTTTTCAGGCTGTAAAGCGTGTATTTTCCAAACAAGAACAGGAGAAGGCATATATAGGGGGGAAGAAGTATAAATATGCAGAATTACAAACTCACGAACTGCATCAAAAACAGCAATGAGTGAAAACTAACGGGGGAAAAGTTGGCAGCACAAGCAACTATCAAAGTACTAAAACTTACAATAAAGTGAAAGTTTGACGCTTTTAGGTTCTGAAGATGCAAAGAGCAAGCGCTGTAAAATTGCAATATTTACCGTCAATTACTGTGCCCAATTCGTGGAGCTGTCCTTGCGCATACTTTTACGCAGTGGAATATTCTGATGACTCCCGAGAAAGCTCGATGGCTGCCTGCGTGGCCAGCGCCGAGGTTTCGGCTCTTCCGAAAGGCGTTCCGAAAGGCCATAAAACAATGAAGTAATTGCGTCAGCCCCCAGTTTTGTTTGCTTTTTCGCGCGGCAGTCTAACGGCAGTGCTTTCTATAACGCAACCGTATTTGCCAATGATGTCCTCTTCGCTGAGAGACATGTTTGGTGAAGCTAAATGCTAACGTACCCGTTTCTAAATACGGTATCACCTGTTTCCACTTCTCTCGCTTTTCGCGGTGACTGGGAAACGCGAACGACAACATTTTGACAGTTCCTCTGTAGGTAGAGCGATAGTGCAGCACATGGCATGTCTTCGACGTCGTTTGTCAAGTTGCCGCTAACTATTTCTCGCGTTCGAAAACATACTCGCGATAAAACACGACGCCAATATAGCGAATACACCATGTTGTCGTCTCACTGGCTACGACGAGTACCTCCTTTGCACTGGTGGCACCGTACCACCACCAAAGTTGTCACCACAGTAAACTTCCCATAGAATGACAGTGAAGAGTCATGCCCCTCTCCCCTGGAAATATTACACTCTAAGAAAAACGGGTGTTAAAAGGGTGTGTGGTTCGTCATTTTGGGGACTAATGGGGCTGCCACAACAATTAGGCAAAAGAAACTTCGTGAGGCAATTCTAAAATGACTGTTCACGAGTACAATAGCATAATAGTTCGGAAACTCGCATTGAGGAGTAGTGGAAAACCACAGCAGGGAGGCAGCAGTTTTGAAAATATATCTTTAGCAGCCATAGAGTACAGCGTCTGGTTGATAAGCCTGTCGCGTTCACAGTCGCCAAAAGCGAGGGTATGCGGGCCGTGCGCCAGCGAAAGCAGTCGGCAGTCACAGGAGCGGCTATCTACACATTCTTTGAGCTATTTGAGCTATGAAGGGCGCATAAAAAATAAGTAAACTTCTGAAGGTACGCACAAGACCACTACAGAACAGTGAGCGATGTCTCGTTGACCTGGTAGTGCGCCGAATAAAATGAAAAACATGCCCAACTGAACTCAAGCTCTGATAGTATATTGCCTGGATTACAGTGGCTAGAATAGGAAAGCGCGATGAACGTACCGTCTAGCGCGTAACGCCTTGGGAGGAAACCGCCAGGTGGCGCTGACAGACGTTTGCACGTAACTTTTAACAGGAAATTGCCAAGGAAAGCATCTATGATAATACTCGGGGTAGTTCTCTACTGTTTAGAGCCAGGACGGGAAAATTGCGAACCAAGACATATCAGGCCAAATACGAAGCGATAGACATGGTATGCAGTACGTGTGGAGAGGAAGAGGAAACTGCTGAACAATTGATAATGTTCCGTAAAGGGCTTCACCCTTTAGTTCAGGATGATGGCGAAGAGTTTTTCAAAGCACTGGGGTTTAGGAACAGGGAGGGCAAAGTAGACTTTAAGCGCGTAGAATTAACAAGATAGAGGTTATGTCATTGGTGGCTAAAGTCAAAGCACGAGTGAAAATTGAACCCTTCACTGCAAAGTATGAGTCCTCAACCTCACTATTTAATAAGAAAAAATAAATCTAATTTTTAGTTCACTGAGTCTTACGGCTTGGTGGCGGAAGCCACCGCCCGATCTAAAGGGTATAGCCATATCAATCCATCCAATCCAGCCATCCATCCACGTCACTCAAGGCGGCGATGCGCTTCGCAGAGACGGGAGTCAACCATGCACCCGGGTGATATGAAACATTTAAATTTATATTTTGTTGCTCGTGCATGGCCTCAACTGGAGACCAAGAAAATATGTTAATTTGCTTCTGGAATACCAGGATGCCTACGCGGGTGCGCGAATAGACTGAAATATTGACAGGATGCCGAAAGTGAGCACACGGCGGCACTGAAACATTTTTTGATTTGAAGTGATAAAATTAAGAATGAAACAATTAAGAAAGATGAAAAACACCTTCAGAAGCGAACCATCATTTTCTCATAGCACTAACCTGTACATAAAGCCCCATCATTCGTAATGTCAAAGTCAGAAACGAGAACCACGAGCGTTATCTGGATGAAAACCTTTTATATTCTGCACACAGGTTATAAAACACGTAGACTCACTATCCGTTTGCAACAATGCATTTTAAATAATTTATCACTTGTCCAATTTTATCTCAAAGAAAAAAAGTTTAATACTTTCCAAGTGCTCCACAAAACATTGGGCTGCAAGCTTAGGTGACGCGCCAGAGCTTCAGGTACCTTCTATTTTCACAGGAAGATGCTCGCAATTTTGTGGAGTGCCTTTGAGTAAAAGGCAAATGGGTGAGCAGAAAAAACTTGTTCACTTGATTGGTGAAGCTCTAACCATGTTGTGCACAGCTAAGCAAGATATCTTTTTTTTTCAAGCAGGAATCAAGCTCTTTCAAGCTGTCACTGTGAAGCTCTTTGTTGCTAAACCACTTTGAAAAAGTGATTTCAAGGGCGTCCACAAATTCGAAGAGCTTTTCTAAAATACCTACCCATAGGCGTCCGCACGAGGAGGGCAAAGGGGCGAATGCCCCCCCCCCCTTTAGTCACCTGGAAGAGGGGCGCTAAATCTGCTCTATACATTGACAAGGCAGTGGGGCACTATTTTAGTCAGTTAAGAGGGACGCGTAAAATCTGCCTTGTACATTGATTTAACAGGGAGGAGGCACCCTCAAATGAACCGTCGCCCCCCCTCTCCCTGAACGGCAAGCACGCCTACGGGCATACCCCTTTCAATGCGGACAATTTCACCATTCACAGTGTGCTCGAAGTACCGAGACATGTACCTCTTGTCGAAGTGCAGCCCCCACACAGCCGATTTTTCTTGAAGCAGCTTGTGAGCGCGTGGAATCATTCTGCGCCACTGCGCCAACAGAGTTTCTTGGTTTGGATCGCCAAAAACGCATGCTTCTTTTTAGCTGATTTGCACCCTAGGACGAAGAAATGACTGAGTTTTCGCGCCATGAGAGTGCATACAGAAGCATTGCTGTCAGAGGGCCTCACAATAAAAAAGAAAAACGAGGACGAACGCGCCCAACCAAACTTTCGGAAACGCGTAAACAAGGTATGAACGACTGCGCGCGCCCCCCCCCCCCGCGACTCCTCCTCAGAGGCTTCAGTGCGCTTCGTAGGCGCCGATTGCCGCTCACCACACTTCCCTATTCTAGCCACTGTAGCCTGGATACTTCCCCAAATCACTTGTCTGATGTTCCCAGACTGCCTGCATGCGGCCACTGTTTGTGACACCAAACAATAAAATGGACGTTCAATCACATACAAAAGACCAAAGCTTATTCAAATAATCTACAAACTTTTTGTAACCAAATACTTTAAAATATTCAAAATAAACGTTCACTTTTTTGTTTTCGCTATTTGTCCTCCCCCTCACCTAGTCACTCTTCAATTGTCAAGTGGCTGTTGATGTCTTTTGGAATAGGTTTCAGACCACTTTTTGTTTCGACTTTCGCGACCTATTTAGATTGATTTCGGCCAATGGCCGACGCCGAGCTGCTTGCGACTGATTGACGGGAAAGCCAACTGTAACGGCGAACAATTTTCACAGAGTTCCGAGGCTAGTGAAAGCCCCGCTAGCCCATGCCAGTGCACTTACAGCGCCTGACGTAATATAACCAAGCTCGTCGTTACGAGCAACTCCTACGTGTTTCGGACGACTGGCAACATGTCGACAAGGTCTCCGCCATATATCGTAGGCCCGGAACTCATCACGGTGGCAACCACAAGTGAGCACTCGATGAGAGCGAACTTTGGGGAGGCCGACGGCAAAAGCGGCCGAATTCCAGGCGGTCACAAAGCACAGGCGAACCTCGGACGCCCAAGCCGCCCTTCGTGGTCCATTCCGTGCGTCCGATATACAACACGACCAAGCCTATCGCCGGCAAGCACGATTCGTATCGCACACCCGACAAGTACGGCAGATTAGATAAGAATCACCTACTTGTAAAAGAATCCAGCGCTGAATTCTGCCCTGAGTCAGACTGAAATAACGTATCGATAGGCCTGCCGTCTTCTAGGCCACCATGTTGGCCTTTATTCCAGAAAAGTGTTGTCGTGAGTAGGTTGTGACCATTTCAACTAAGGCAGAGATATACAGCGTGGCATGGCGACAGGGCGAGACCTGCTACAGAGTTCATGTGTGCTGCGAAACGTAAAAGCATGAGTGGACGGTCGTCCAAGCGTAAACACAAAAAGACGCAGCGTGATCGCTAGATCAACCAGCTCTCCGAGCACGCCGCAACGCCAATCGTCGCCAGCTAAATAAGGGAGAAGACTGAGCCACTGAGCCAGGAGAGAGGAGGATGGCTAGCGCCCTTGACAATGGTTTGCGCATGGCCCGCATCTCCCGCGCAGTTCATCCCTGTGGAGTTTGCCCGCGGCACGCATCCCTTTTGGTTAGTCCTCAGAGGTCTATCCATTTATCACGCGCGCCTGTCCAACACCACCTACAACTTTAAAGAAGACCTGTGCAGGGCTGCGTGACGTCACCGTAGTGAGATCAGCCTAAGTGTCGGCTTCACCCAATGCTACGTTTTTTTCTTTCTGTAATGGCATTTTCTCTACACAAGTACTATTACTAGTTTCGTGGTTTGAAAGGGCACAGAATATTTGCATTAAGGAATGTTCTCAGTTCATTTTAACTGAACGCTGAATGGAAATAATGCATCGGGTACTCATGAAATTTTTACAAGCATGCACAGTCATTTCGTGAAGTTTTACCGGGACTTGATTGTTCATTGTGAGACATATTCATTCATAATACACCATATTCCAAACAGGCAGAACAATTTCTTAGAAAGAAGATTATGCTTAAAGAGTATATTCAACTTCCTCTTCGCAGCCTTGATTTCAGTTTCCTTATTTGAACTTTCATCCCCTTTCCAGCATTGATGTCATTCAGCTGGTTATTTTTAAATTTGCACAAATTATTCAGCAACGTGTTGACACGAGCACTGAGAACATAGTTTAAGACAAGTTCAGGTGAGTAGTCACCATCGCAGAAATCCAAGTCATCATTGCATTCAACAAGAGAAGTCGTGAGAGTCGTGAGGCTTACAAGAACTTTTTGTTTTGCGCAAGCAAAAAATTGTGATGCGTACCTTAGACTTCTCAGGTTGTCAATGACAATTTCCATTGTGAGCATGGCATTCACAACTGCCACTCTTGGAAATTTTAGTACTCCACGTGTTGCATTAGCTATCAGCACACCATCTTCCAATTGAATGGTCTGATTCTCAAAGATCAAATGTTCTTGGCAGGAAGAGCAGGCAAGTTTCTTCACTGTAGCGTGTGCACAGAATCCTGCTACATATGTAATAGGTTGTAGCATTTTCGCCTTCTTCTTTACATCATCATTCGTCACCGCAACATCAAACTGTTTACAAGAAATTTCAAATCAGTGGTAGGAATGCAAGGTGCAATGGTATTCAAGTTTGGAACATGAAGCAGCATCGGGAGCCTCATCTTCTGCAAGGATTCATAATAATGACGTATCGAAACATGATATTGGGCACCGGACAGCAGCCTGTACTTGCCGAACCGGTCTTCCCAACTGCCGGTTTGAAATTTCCCGAGCAAAACATGTTCGAACCGAAGTTCTTCCGTGCAATACGTTGACACCTCAACAAGGCCACGGGAGGTATGTAGCAGTGCCATTTGCGTTTCACGATTTAACTGGCCTGTATTATGGTTCAAGCTCTGCCAGTGGTTCAACCAATCCACAATCTTGTTTAAAAACTCGAATTGATGGCATTGCAGCGCTCTTGACAGTTCTTGAAATGGGTCTCAAAGACGCTGGTCTTTGAATGGCGTCTTGACATTGACCCCATTCCACCATGTCAAAAAAAATGTGAATTTCAATGTACGAGCTTTATGCTCAAGTGCGACTTTGGTGTTTCTTAGTGCTGCAGTAGTTTAATTGTTAAGGATCCTCATTGTGAGCTTTAGAATTTGTCGCTCTAGATTGGATGGATTCAGCGACTTATAGGACGAAGTTGGAGCTAGTCGCAAAAGTTCATTTTTTTTCTCCTTCATGCAACTTGCATAGAGTGTTATATGAGGCTGTCAGGACAGATGGGTTTTCCGGGAGGGTTAAAAAAATAAAAGAAAATTCACCTTTCACAATTACAATCATTCAGCCAGTTGTTTTGAATGTACTTTATTATATGCAGTGGATCCAGCATAAAAAACAAAGGCCTTGGTGAGTCTGACGAGTGCCTGTATGCGTTGGTCACTTTGGGAGGATCAGCAAAAACGACATATCATTTTGGTTGATCGAGTTGTTGTCAGACACCACTGCAACTACTCGTACTCCAATGACCTCTATGTGCCTGATGGGCAGATCGAGAAATTCGTGTAGCTTATTCACTTCTGTTGGGGCCACTAGAAGTATATGCACATCCTTGTTTGATGATAATAAGCTTTAAATAATGAAAACGTACGCTGTCTTTCCCTATTTTCATTGTTTTTCGCTATACCAGTGACATAACCACCATTGTACTGAAAAGATGCCTGCAGGTGAATCTCGTCCATCATAAGCGTCACAAATCGCTTATGGTCCTTTAGTATTGATGACAAATTTCTTGCGTAACAAAGAATTGAATCCTCTTGTTGCTCTCCGAATGGGCTAGCACGATAAGAGGAACAAATTCGTCTAATTGTCTGTGGATGTGGGAGCTTTATTCTTGCTGTGCTCCTTATGAATCTGTAGGCCTGTGTCAATGTTGTGTACCCAAGGTTGCAGAACACTAGGAAGTCAGCTGGGCAAGTCGACGCCTTAGTGAGGAGAACTTGAAGAGACTGTGTCACATTTTTGACGACTTGCACTTGCCACTCATGCGGTAGAACAGAAGACGACCATGTTGCTCCCGGAGTGCCACGACACGCTTTAGCAGGATCTCTAGTTGGAGCTTATTATTTGTAGAATCCCTCGTGACGTGTTCCACATCACACAGGACTTTGTGAAGCACTCTCAGGTCAGAAAGTGTCGAACGAAGCACACAAGAATCTTGATGTTCTAACCTCATTTCACGAACATACCCTGCCAAAGAAAGATCGGATACCACTGTCCTTTCGTTTCATTTTATTTTATTACCTTAAGGACCCCTTGAAGAAGTATTTGATAAGGGGTAGGAATACATTAGCACATAATTTTCTTAATGCATAACTAAACACAAAAAAGAAATATACAAGAAAATACTTCAGCGACCAAAGTGCCCCAGTTGTGCATAATGCAAAACTGGGGCACCTTGGTCGCTGAAGTTGAGGAAAACTACTTGTTTTTAGTGACCATCTTGGTACGGAAGTCGGTAAGAGAGATGTCACCTACTGCTGTAAATAGGTGGTCGAAAGTGGCGATGCCAATAGTTTTTTCTTCAGTTTCGTGAGACTTCTCTTATAATCTATTGCCTCCTGCAACGCTTCTGCGTACAGACGAGAACGCTTTTCTTCTGGGCTCTCACGTGAAGAAGTTTCTTGGCGAGACAAGTAAGCAGGGCAATTAGGAAAAATGGTTGGTATTGCACATGACTTCAAGTGCCGCCACTTGAAGGGTGCTTCAATTACTTTACCAGTCATGCTGTCAGTGTGGCTGCTGCTCACAGAAATGGTGCTCACAGACCTGGAACATAAGCGAAAACAACGATGTATAAGATGAAAGCGACACATTGCAGTTTTACATAATTATATGATCCCAGTACACCGTTTATTATTAAGACAAATTCTTTCGCTTTAGTTATTTGCTTCAATACGGCAATCACGACCACATAGTCAACAAAAATGACGTCTTACTTAGCGAACCTCAATTTGAGACGTTAAACCACGAGCCATCGTTTGTTTGGCACTCAAGTAGTGGCGGACGCCCCACATGCAAAGTAACTACGCCATCTACACTGTATGTTCTACGCAGGCAGTTTTACTCGAAAATACATTGCGCCAAATCAATTTCTGCTTCGGCAGAACCACACATGTGCAACCTGAGGCGTAAACATAGCACTACAAACTTTTTGGCACGAATAAGGAACAATAATACAGTGAAACACACTGTTTTCTCATGTGTTATTCCTTATAGTGCAGAGCGCGTTGTAACTGTTGCATGCGTCACGCAATCAACTAGACCCTGTTCCCACGAAAAGCACTACTGACGGAAAAGAAACGATAACATGTGCTTACCACAGTGTCCTTTGTAGGTGCGAAGTTTTACCGTCGCACAGCCTTCGTCCACGCTGCATTTTGGGTGGGGTCACACGGGAATCTGTACACAAGAGCTCGTGGTACATTAGCGTAGTTGGAGCAACAATTTAGTGTACAGCACCCAGGTATATTCGACAGCACAACAGCAAAAGCTCATGCAGCATTCCTAAGAGACTGAGTGTTTAGAAAGAACCTGCACGCCAACAGGCCTAACGTGCTGCAGCATGCTACAGCACAGCAGCGTTGCCAGATATTTAGGCTGACACTGCTAGCATTGCTACTTTTATGTAATCAAGCCATCAGTATATCGCAATTTTTATAATCAGTACTGCACCACATGAATAGACGAAGCCATAAACGAAGGCACCTAGTTTTTTTCATTATTTTATGAATAAAAACACCTTGCGGCTGCCACATTCAATAAAACAGTTTTCTACCCACAACTAGCTTGCTGGCAAATGAATCCCGTACTTGCCACAGCCAAAAGCCAAGCCGAGTCGAGCTCGGCTCTCTTTGCCGCGTCTTTGGGCTTGCAGATCTCACTATGGTGAAGTAGTTGGTGGGGAGTAGAGGACATGCGCAGGCCTTCTCTATAGTTTGAGGTTGTGTTGGTCAATCGGGATTCGGTAATTTTTTTAGGCAATTTTTCCTTGGAGTGCAGTGTGGTCTTGAGGATGAACACCCGCATTAGCGCAGGGCATTAACTCCACAAGACATTAAAGGGAGTACATCCCAGAGTACGTGGGGCACCTGCTGAATTCTTTGCACTGTTGTTAACGGCGCACAGTTTGAGAAAGGCCAGCCCGAAAGAAAACAAAGCAAACAGATCGAGAACAATCATCGCTCGAACTGTTTTATGTCTTCTTTTATATGCACAATTAAAAACTGTGTGAAGTAGACACAGACGAAATTGCCCACAGTGCCTTCCATGTGCAGAACCTGATTGCATTCTTGTCCACGTCGACTTCACGCTGTATTTGCCAATGAATACGTACCGAATGGATCGCATGAACGTTTTAAAATCAGCTTTCATTATGTCCTATTACTAATTTGCGCAGTTCACAATTACTTACTATATAGAGCGTGGTAACTCGCCCATAAATTTGTATTTGTTACTCATCAGGTCATCGTGGGCTATTAGGCAAAATACAGACTTTGCTGACTCCATCTTGTTCTCATTTTTTTACCTCACTTGCGACGACAACACGATATCGGAGCTACGGGGTGAGTACGCTACTTTCCGCCCCATGTAGTGCATGCACCGGTCGCCATCCACGACACTCACCGGCGGCTTCGTGGGGGAGATCATCTAGCGCCAGTGTCATCGCCCCGCGCTGCGCTTGTCTGCCACAAAGGTTAAAGAAGCGCACCACCGCTGCACAACGTGGAGCTTATTATAATAAAAGGAAGTGAATAATTGACTCCCGCTGCAAACGCTACGCCGTCTTATTGGCGTTTAACAAAGGCCAACGAGGTGATAATCCGGGGATGAGTCATAAGTAATGATGAATCAATGGACGCTTTTTCAAAATTCAGGTGCGAAGGTAACTAGGACGAAAAGCCGCTGCGGCCCCCTTAAAATGGGGGATATCCAGAAGTGTTCGTACACCATTCACACAGGGCATCAATGAGTTCACTGCAGAAATTTTAGCGAATTGGTTTTGGTTCCAGCCGGCGTATAAAAAAGCGCCTGAATTGTTGTGCAGAAGCATGCGCTACAATGATATTCAAGTGACCGAAATGACACCATGGAACTCGTACGACGTGAGCAAACCAAATAAATTTGTTAAACAGAAAAAGTACAAGTGCTATTCTATTTTTTTCTCTCATGCGCGTGCTATAAACGTTTTATAATGCAATTTTTGTCACTTCCCGCCAACTCCTTCTAGCTGTAGTTCCTCACCAAGTTTTAAATACTTTTGACCAAAATAATCCGGAGTGGTTTTACATGTCTATATTACGTATTATAACACCATTTACAAATAAAAGCGAATTATTTGCAATAAGTTAGCCGTAACAAAAAATTAAAGACGTACATAATTATGAAGACTTTGGTAGTGCGTTAAGCCTTGCAGCGTGTGGCGCGCGTGCCCAAGAAAGCCACTCATTATCGCGTAATGAAATGTTTATGGGTCTTCACAATGCATGCGTGTGGCGGTTTCTGCCATCCGTATGTCGACCCTCTGAGATCACCGACTGCACAAAAGAGAAGTGCGGCTTTGGAAGTTGGAGCTAGAGCTTGCTCCTGTCGCGGACGCCAGAAAATTGTGATGTTCAGGATGGTTCTAGCACTTCCACTACTGTGCAGCGGCACAGGAAACAGAGAGAGAGACCTGTTCAAACGTTTACATACAAAAGAAAAGATATGAAAAGTCGGTGATGTGAGCGTCGTCAGGACGACCACTACGGCACAAGAGAAAGAAGCATCTCGTGGTCTCACGACTCTCGAGCTGTGGTGGCCTCGTCTAGGAGATGGCTGGACCAGCGGGACCTCGGACCTTGTTTCCGAGCTTTTGGTGACCGCCCGGGCGTAGCGGTTCCACTTGCGGGTTCTGGCCAGCACAGCACCATCTGTGCCGGGCTTAAATGCTGCTCGCCACAGCTGCGGTGCGGCAGCTCACTCACCGGCGTTCCTCGTCTTGGCCAGGGCACCGCCAGGTACCCGTGGGTGCACAGCTCATGAGCGCATGGCCCACGTCTGAGTCTTGCGCATCGCTCGTTACGGCTCGGCACCGCTCGGCGATCCTCGATTCAGCCAGCAACACCCCTGGCACCTGGATCTTCGGCCACCCTGGGCCTCGCCCGGTTCCGTGGTCCTCCGAGCACATGACCGCGCCTCACCTGGCAGAACGTCTCGCTCGTCCGAGCTCAGATTTGCACGCAGTGGCCCGAACAATGCGAGCGTGCCTCGTGCGACCGTGCCACCGCGTTTTTTTTTTGTCCCTATGTGCTCGGTGGCCCGCGTCGATGTTTTGGCAATATCTACTCGCTACATATATGTATATGTAGCGAGTATATATATATATATATATATATATATATATATATATATATATATATATGTGTGTGTGTGTGTGTGTGTGTGTGTGTGTGTGTGTGTGTGTGTGTGTGTGTGTGTGTGTGTGTGTGTGTGTGTGTGGGTGTGTGTGTATTGTATATATTGTGACAAGTTACAAAACGGTACTGGCATCGCTGAACACATCAAGGAGCTCGCATTCACTGGTGGCATTTCTGTTGCCAGGGCTGTCATCAATGTTATTGACGGATGCGCTAAACTACCATTGACAAATTTCAGTCAGCAGAGAACGCCGACACATAGTTAAAGGCACGGCTATTGCCTATTTTACGAACTCTCGCAAACAGAACATTGTCATTTAGTGGAGGAAGCAGCAGCATCTACCATCACTACACCGACACCTGTCGACGTTGGTCCAATGATCAACAAGTTCCACGGATGCTTCTCATCCACATCAAGAGTTGGTCAAACGGCACTGACGAAACACCGCATCATCACAAATTCCGACGCCAGACCCATCCGCCAAAATCCTCATCGAGTCACCCCAAAGGAGCGTGTGGCAATTCAAAACAGGTGAAAACGATGCTAGAAGATGGTGTTATTCGGCCATCTAATAGTCCAGAAGGACGGTAGCTTGCGTTTCTGCGTCGACTACCGTAAGCTTAATCAGATTACAAAGAAGGACGTCTACCCTCTTCCGCGTATTGATGATTCATTGGATAGACTACGAAACGCACGCTACTTTTCATCTAAGGACTTAAAAAGCGGCAACTGGCAAATTGAAGTGGTTGAGAGAGATCGTGAGAAGACCGCCCTTGTTACGACCGATGGACTTTATGAATTTAGGGTTCTTCCTTTCAGCTTGTGTTTGGCGCCAGCAACATTCCAGCGTCTCATAGACACGGTTCTTTCGGGACTTAAGTGGCAAACCTGCTTGATGTACCTCGACGACGTGATTGTCTTTTCAGCGACTTTCGAGGAACACTTACGAAGGCTCGAAGCAGTTTGTGAAGCAATACGCTTGGACGGTCTTGCTCTAAAACCTGAAAAGTGCCACATCGGCATAGAAGACGAATAAGTCGAAGAAGTCGTTGCAGTTTGTTTCCTGCGATCGATAAATTGTATTTGTTTGAGGCGCTTTGTGTGCTCGTCAATCTCGCGTCGTCACAATATATATATATATATATATATATATATATATATATATATATATATATATATATATATATATATATATATATATATATATATAAATATGTGTGTGTGTGTTTAAGTGTGTGTGTGTAAAGGATCAACGACACGTTGACCATAAACCTGCAACCAAGAAGCGAGGCGCGCTTGGTATAATCATATATTTTGATGAACCATTATCGGATTTGCCACACGAACACATAACGGACGGCAATCGAGTGAGCATCGAACACTTGTCTCATTGAGGAGCCTGTAAGCACAACTATCATGCAAAAAGCGCTTGCTAGTTTTGAATCTTCTTTCTCGCTTTTTTTGCTTTTTATTCACTCATGTACATCCCTGCTGACATGGGTACGTGTTCCGTGCAAGTCAGCAGTAAATATAACGTGCAAGTGTCCATGCCCTTATTCACGTGATTAGTGATTACTCTTTCCACGGCGTGAAGTGGCGTTGTGCCAATAAAGCGTGTCATCGGTTCATACTCCCGATGAATATATCTATGCTAATGAAGAAATGAGCGTACAGTAAAAAAAGGTGTCAAAATGGTGTCGTTCTACCTCAGAATATTATTGCCGATATAAAGCGTGTCTCTCGATTGAATTATCATCGCGAGCCTGGCACTTCCAGGTCACGAATTATCAGCGTGTGCCAGTATTATATAGGAAAGTAGCGAGCTGGGCTAGAGTTAAAGGAACGCAAGCCAACCGTACAGCAGTCAGTGGAAAATCTCTCCGTCGATTCTACGGCAACGGCGCGCAGCCGTGCTTTGTCACATTTTCGCTTCTGCTTGCCTAGCGCTTCGCCGTCTGTTTCATGCACACTGGGCCCCACGCTGTCACCGCCAGTCTCCGCCGGTCAGTAGGGGTGGGTCCTTTATGCATAACTCATATATGTTCATGTACCCATTGTATGTGTGCGTGTATGTCATACAAACATTTAAGGGACACTAAGGGAAACAATGATATGTTAAGAATAACAAACTGCGCTTTGAGAACTCTTATGTCCTATGTTTCACTATTATAAGTTCATTTTTAGTGATGAAAATCAAGGTCTGACGTTTCATTATTAATTTTTGTGCTGAAATCTTGGCGTATGGACGCCAAAGTTTTTAAAATATATTCTTCGTATTTTGATACATTGACACAATGAAATTTTTTAGAACATCGCATGCTAGGTCTGTGGCACCCACATAAGACAATGTATTGGACTTTTTTCTGAATACAAGCTACGTGGGACTCATTAGATACCTTCAAAATACGTGACATCATTGTATTTGGTGCAGAAAACTCAAGGTGGCATCTCCATTCCCATTTTCTTTTCACTCGTTTTCTCCTTCACCCAGCGTCGGGTCACAATAAGAGCGGTTTTGAGATCGTGAAACCGTGCTTTGCTGATACGAAAAAAATCTTTTCGCTCTCAAGAGTGTCTAGAAAAATTTCTGAAAGTATTCAACTCGTCTTCCTACCCCAGCTATGCAAATGTTCGCTAGTGTGCAGCACAGCAACGCACCATCTCTAACGCCTCGAAGCGGCAAATTTATGTGTTCGTAAACATTACCTCGCACTTTTTCTAACTGTCGACATGGCCGTAAGTCATTCACTTTTGACAATAAAATTATCAAGTGGTTGGTATTTCATTCGCGTATGGAATTTTTTTTCTTTGTGCCCTCACTGTGATGTGACCACGAAAGGTGGAATCGAAGTAAGCCACTTCGCAGAGGCAGCCAGTATCGCTCAAGTTTACATGCGAAATGACCTCGCTTCACAACCACCAATCTAGCGAGTTGTCTGCCAAAATAACCGGCTTTGCAGAAATGCTACATTTATGTCTGCAGGCTATCCATTTCTTGCTGACGTGAGCGTCAATACAGGGAAATAAACGCATTAGTGTAAGCTGCTCCAAAGGTATGGGAGAGGCGAGTAATTTCAAACGATGCTTCAGTGACCTAACGTTACACAATCTCAACAAGGCAGAAGCTTGACATATATTTTTCGGGACGTAAATTATTTTTCGACACACATTTCAGCTCAAACACAAAGGCCAGCAGTGTTATTCGTTCTTCATAAGTGCCATGTTACAGTTATGGCTGTTTTTTTGGTTAAACCAAAATATTCCTCTAAAGACTTGCCCATAGACTTTTTATCTTTTGCATACATACGCTAAACTTCGACTTTAACGTTCAGTATGACCTTGATCAGATTGGATCACAAGGCCTTGATCTAAGTGGTCCTACGCCCGTCGTCCTATATGGCTGGTATAAGCTTGCCCGTAGCAACAGTTGCCTCGTACAATCAGCGATGCTTCGAACGCTGCTACAACAGGCTGATGGACACCTTGGGCTTTTTTCAAAAGTAGTGTCTGTTGGAACGCACAATTTGAAGTACTGAAGGACTATGTCACAAATAACTACGTCAACCTCATTCGAAAGACAATGCGTCGATAAGGTTTTTTATTTGACAGAACGCCCCGTTTCATTCACCATCGACGAGCCGCCGTACTTTGCTAACGACCAGCAGTAGTTATTTTTCCAAACTTCTGCTACGATTAGCTTCGTGGCCACCATGTAGTTCAGTAGTGCAGTGAAATTCATTAGGCATGTTAACACAACACTCTCTCTGAGGCCGAGAATTATCACTTGAAAAGCTTTAGCTTTCATAGGTGACAACCGTGTAAAATATTTTTGCGTTCATTACAAATATATGCCTGTGTGTATTTGCATATGTTGCAAGATTGTAACACTGACAACCATAGATGTTCTGTTTTCAAGTAAATGAGCATAAGTGTATGTGTTATCTGCTCTAAAATCTTCCAGATAATTATTTTACACTCCATCTGTTGTGTTGTTCTCGTATTTAAAAACCATTGTATTAGATTTTTAAAAACACTGGAAAACCTTAAAATTTATACTTCAGTTTTCGGATAATTTGGGATTAGCTACAAGTATACGATAATAGGTTTCAAATTTTCTCTCAGAAATCAAATAAACTTCAAAAAACACCCTCCTTATTTAGGGAGGGTGTTTAAGAATTTTCTCTCAAGTGCACCCCAAACAGTCAAACATTGGTAGCTATGATAAGAGCTCTTTTCATTCATAAAAATCCGTTAGTTCTTTTGGAGTGACTCCATGTTAGAGGGCTAATATATTAAAGTCACTCTCTTCATTTTAATTTTCACCAGCTGAAGAACGATGGGCTGAATGTCATTGTGACGTGCCGTTGTGGCCAACGGATATACTGGGTTCCAATGCGGCCTAAGAAAGGCATCCACACTCTTTCAAGATCAGGAAGGTACTGCAAGACCTGTTTTTTTATTCCACGTTCCTCGAGCACCCGCCCCGCCACGGTGGTCTAGTGGCTAAGGTACTCGGCTGCTGACCCGCAGGTCCCGGGTTCGAATCCCGGCGGTGGCAGCTGCATTTCCGATGAAGGTGGAAATGTTGTAGTCCCGTGTGCTTAGATTACGGTGCACGTGAAAGAACCCCAGGTGAGCCCTCCACTACGGTGTCGCCCTACTGAAACGTTCCGTATGATGCGGAGACCTCAAGTACGGAATTATTGGAATATGGAAGACGTATGATGCGGACTCCGCATCTTATGGAAAGACGTATGATGCGGACTCCGCATTTTATGGAGAGATGCATGATGCGGACTACGCATTTTATTGAAAGACGTATCAAGCAGAAAAACTGAAATGTGTGCATGTTACGTCCGAATCTAGTGCAAAGCAATATAAATTGTAAATTGAATTGACGTCCACATCTTGAGTTCATGCAATACTGTGTACAAATCACAATATTTCTTAAATGTGCATGATGAGGCATTGAATCATCGGCATCTTTCTAATTGTCGTGATGCAGAAGCAAAATTAGCTTTTAACTAAAATACGTTACAAAGCTACTAAATTAACATGCTAGCGATGATAAATAGTGGTTATATTGAAACACATTAATGCAGTGTCCTATGCAAGACCTAAAGAACCTATAAAGTTATTATTTGCAATAGAGAAGCATTATTATACACATCAGCCCTGCTACAATCAATATACTTTTTTATTTGTCTGTATGCTTCAGCTGTGAATAGCGACATTGCAGTGTTGATGGTACACAAATGAGGTGACTACACCGTAATTTCACAAGCTCTACCTAAGCCACAGGATGATGGCACAAAACACAATGAAACAGCGATTTTGGAATGAAATCTCTAAACGTAAATAATAATCATAGCACTGTGAAAGTGTAGCGCTATGTTTATCTCATGAACGCCTTGTGGAGATGGGTGAAATGCTGCTTGAGGCTCCGGCACTACTTTAGATTTGGGAGGTCACTGCCATAGAGCTTATGTGGCCTCCATAGGCACCTGGAAATGTAAATAATTGGCACAAATAATGTCAGAGACACATGTTAGCACCTTAGTTCACATTCACAAGAAATATAACACACAGAATGAAAACTGAAAATGTAAGGCACGCAATACTTCGTGTTATGCATAAGTGAATAATAGAAGAAGTAAGTGTATAAATTAGTTCTGCTACATTAAAGGAAACAGCATGCATATCACAGTGAAACTAACTAGGTTCTCACGATTTTCAATGGTAGAGATAATCTCTCAATATGTACTTATAGAATTATGATTTATATGCTTCCTGCACAGTAAAACTTTAGAAACTACCAGTGAAAGCTTTCTATGTACATTTGATAGTGTGTGCATGTACATCTGCTGCTTTTATACTATACAGTTTGTGCACAAAATTGGCATCTTGAACAATTTTGAGACGTAAACCTATGCGAATTATGTGGATCAAAACCACGCTCTGCTAATTTTATGTTATTTTGTATTAGTGCGCATTTTCCTACAGCACATTTTTCCAAAATCACCATGAAAGCAAGCAGGATCAGGCAGGTGCCATTAGAAATCTGTGCAAGCCAGACAACTATAACCGAACTGCACAGACATAGGGGAGCAAGAGTAACAGAAATTCGGCTGCTGACCCGCTGGTCGCAGTACCGAATCCCAGCTGCATTTCCGATGGAGGCAGAAATGCTGTAGGCACGTGTGCTCAGATTTGGGTGCACGTTAAAAAACCCAAAGTAGTCGAAAATTTCAGAGCCCTCCACTACGGCGTCTCTCATAATCAAATAGTGGTTTCGGGACGTGAAACCCCACAAATCAATCAAGAGTAACTGAAATAAACTGCCAACAGAAATGTTGGGTGCATGTGCTATCTGTAAATGCTTACACCTTACTATATACAGCATGCTCATTCCATTTTGAATACCGATATTGAAAATAACTGCTATATTAGGAATGTAAAAGGTAAGGTAAAACTTAACGACTCTATAAAAAGTGACCCTATTATGGCATCACGTTTTTCATAACAAAATTGACTAAGACTCTGAAATATCTTTATGCAAGAAAAAATCTTCAAAAGAACAATCAAGTTTGAAGTCATAATTTTGAATATGGCTACTATGACTATAACCAAAAAATTGACCTCAACATGGATAATGTTAGTTTTTAAGGCCTATGTTCACCAGACAATGAACTATACCACAAAAAGCATAGCGTTAGGCAAAGCACCACACAAAAAAAAGAAAGCAGACCTTTTTTTTATTACCTACTATGCTTTTAAAATGGTATTTTTACTTCTGCTTGCCGCTTTTTATCTAAGAAACTGGTGTGAAACAATTTACCTGAAAATGGACTGTGCCTCCAAAACCTGTTGGTTGAATCTGAATTTTTAAAAAAGGGTGAAGCTTGCACTAAAGTATGCTCCATAAGCCTTGGAACAGCGAGACTGCATGACTCTTAGGACTACTTTGGTTACTTGTGTTTTGTTTCTGGGCCTAAGCATGAAGACAATGGCTTAATTGAATTGCTGCTAACAAACAAATGCTTTCAAAATTGCCCGAGCGTGAAAGGATGCTCACACACTTGTTGTTTTTCCCACTGCGCTATTCTACACCAAACATTCAAACCATACTGACTGGCGACCATTACAGATATATATTTTTAAAATTGATGGCAATTTACTCTTTTGAAAATAGTTCCTTGCAGAATTATTTCGAAGAGAAAAAAAGTAGTGGTCACGTGGGTACCTTCAGAATTTCGCAGAATGTCGTGCAGGGGTTATTTGTGAGAAAAATGTAAAAGTACCGCTTTTTTTACCATATCAAATTTGATCTACATATTAGGTAAAGGTACTTCTTTAAAGTATTTGAAGCCGAGTAACATTAGTGCAATTTATCCGCTACATACGCTTTGAAGAATTCAGCCAAACTATTTATCGTTTGCATTTCTTGTATGGCAGTACTGCATTTTGTATGAATATTTGAGCCACAAATACTCACTCCACAGAAGTTATATTTCACGAAAAAAATAATGTTAGGTCCAGATTACAAATATCACTATATAATTTTTTGTCCACATTGAGATGCAATTTGGACTATGTGTTTGTCTAATGGAAAATTACTTTTATGTGTAAGTTGAAAGCAAATAAACAGTTCTTGTTATATGGCAAGTGTTATCATTACAATTTTTGTTTCAATGAGGAAAATGATTTTTGAAGTCTCCTATTGAGGGTCATGGGAAACTTCGGAACGAAAGCTGTCGTATATGAAATGCAGAAAACAGCCATCATAAGGAAACTTCAAAAATCAATTTATTCTTTAAAACAAAGTGTAATCATATAACTTGCCATATATAGAGAACTGCTTCCTTGCTTTTGATGTGGGAAAAAATTGCACTTATATTACTGAGCTTCATGCACTACACACAATCACTTTTACTTAATGCCTAGACTAAATTTAGTGTAGAAGAGGCAGTATTTTTTGAATACTTCTTTTTACTTTTTACAAACAACACCCAGACTACATCCTGGGAAGTCCAGAAGACACCAAGGTGGCCGAATATTTTGTTCTCTGCGATAGATTTCAGCATTTTGCTGTTTTCAATATAGTAAACGAGCACAATATTTTTTTTGAAAACACATTTAGGATTGTTGGCAAAATGACCGGAATGTTTGATGTGGAATTGCCTCACTGCCAGCATTTATTCTTCCAAAGCTCAAGCTATCACCTCTCTGTTACTGCCTTCCTTACATACAATGCCTGCATAGGAAAGGAAAAAAAAGGCAGGTCTGACAAGGTTCACAAGGCAAGATATTTTCATGTTGGATAAATTCATTACCATAAACAGCAGCAAAATAACATTCATTTTGAGTAGTCCAAGACACAAGCTATCTACCAGTATACTAAGAGCCAAGCGCAAACTTTTCATTTGATCATGTGTGGTGACAGACAGGAAGCGCTTATTGCAATACTGATCAGCCTGTAATTAACTGAATGAAGTACAATGCACTGTTCAATCCAACACCACATAGGCATCTTTGCTACAGCAAAGCCATGTGTCATTGATTCATGCACTAGATGGGACAATGCAAATGTAACAAAAAAGATGAAAAAAGAAAACAAAGGAAAAAAAGAAGAAAAGGGGCATGCAAAGTAGGAGCAGTGTAGCACACTACTTTTACTTTGCATCCCCCTTTTCTTTCTTCTTTTTCCTTCTTTTGTTTCTTTTACCTTTTTTTGCTTCTCTTACCCCCAACCTCAGTCAGGAGAATACTTTGTATCATCGCAACCTAACTTGAAAGGAAGCAAGGACTGCACTCTTCTGCGTTATAGGTTTTTTTTCAGACAAATATTTCAAACAGGCACACGCCTACACCAAAAGATGATGTCATTACTAAACCTATATAAATTAACACACCAAGGATGACATGGTGACTTCTAAAAAATAGGTCCTCCTATCGCAACATCGGCCAGCCTGTCTGAGGCATTTCCACTGTTCACCCTGATTACCCGACTAGATGCTTCTATATGTCGACTCGCATCTTCATTTTGGATAACACTAAGACGAGCTTACATTGATGAATACGCACGAAAGTTTAGTGATGTATCATGCATCAGATTAAGCAACTGTGTTAAAAAAATTATTGATAGCTTGCTTTCTGGCTTTTTATACTAACGGTGCTTGAAGTAGCCTGAAACTGTGTATTGTCTTTTATGCACATGAACCAGATTGACAACGTAATGCACAACATGCTTAAGAATATTGCGAGAAACATGATAACGACAAAATGACCAGCCACCCAAATTTCTTGCTGTACATGTTTATAAAATGTTCATGTACACCCAAATGAGGTACTTATCATACAAGCCGAAAAAACCTACAAGTAGGGCCTTGGGTCCTTCTGTAAGTAGACGTGTAGCATTTTTTCTGTGGAGAGCTTTACACCCATAAGTGAGGAAAAAAACTCCTGTACAATGAAGAATGTTGGCAACTATCATTTATAGAAAAAACTAATGCAGCTAATCTTCCCCGACACATCTGTGCATTTAGAGAGGTGACGAAGCTTTTGTCATTTGTGGCAGCAACTCCAACAGGACCAGTGTGAAAATGGGCACTACTTGGCTAGACAAATGTCCAAACATGCCTGCCCGACTCCCTCTAGCCATCCCGGCTGAATCTGACACATGATTTCTTGACAGCTGGCTGGACAAAACAAAACCACTGACACACTCCCAAGGCACATCGTGAAGTTCCTCTGGAGTGGTCAACTTCGTGTTCTGCGATGAAAGAGCAGCACAGTGTCCTGATAAGGCACTTCTTGCAATGGTTTTCAATGCCACACAGTGACTTTGCTGTTCCTGTCGAAGAGAGCTTGGAGGGTGCTTGCTCTTTTCTGGGGGCTGCTGCCGCTTCTCGTTTTCTGCTCAAGGTCAACCTGTACAAAGTTGTAGACGAGGCTTTAAGAGTTGTATATATTGATATACAAATTTTCGCTGAAAACACATTTCCTCGTGGCACACTGAGGAACTTCTTATAAAACTTAAGGCCTCGCATATGAAAACATTTACAATCGATCCGAAGATGCACTTGACTCTAAAGGAGCAAGTTTGTTATGTAGTGTGTATAAAGAAAGATCAATCAGCACAACCACAACTACGGTTGCACACGAAAACAACATTAGCTGGACGCTGTGGGCCGCTATAATGGCATAGCTTAAGCTGACACTGATCGTCCAACAATACAAAAAATATGCAAAGATTGCCTGATCGATTTCAGGCAGTACTGAAGGGTAGGGCACGAATATATCGTTCTACTCATGAGCAGTGCACAAAATTCAACATCAGTACCAACCCATTCAGCTAAAAATTTTGATTAGGATTTCTTCATTAAAGGGACTGACAAGTCGCCAAAATGTGTGATTGGAGGTGAAAATCGAAAAATGTGAATTGAACTGCATTCTTTTTGCAACTTGAGTGGCATTTCCTTTTAAGATTGCACTTAAAAAGCCTAAAAATCAGTATGTCATGCAGCCTGTTTGTTTACTGCAAATTATTATATGCTTTAACATGCAAAAAGATTAGTGGTCAAAGTTACAGCATATATTCATATTACCTGTGCCAACATTATTTTGTGCTGCCTACGCAGAGGAGTCAACCCTCAAAAAGCAGCACTGTCATCATGGCAAACAGTGTGAAATATGTGCATTTCACAGGCACATGAAGTGCATGCTTTCGCAGCAAACTGCAATGCACAAACATATAAAGCTGTTATGCTGACCTCCCACTGTTTCCTGCCTTTGTGTGACACTTCATAGCAGTCAGAGACCCGAAAATTGTTAAAATGTTTCCAGCACTTTCTGTGTTACCACTAGATGTACTCATGAAAGCCATGTCAAACAAAAAGAAACAAGCCCCGAAAATTCTCTTCTTTCACTGCATGTTTATGCGATAAGACCAGTAAGCTTTCTATTGCAGAAAAAAACAGCTACTATAAAAATTGATAACTGCTTATGCTTTAAGCATATTATTTAGTTAAACGGGTGTCCTGTTTTACACAATCTGGTCTGCATGAACTCTTGAACCTGGCATCATATAGGTTTAAAGACACACAGAGTTTGAGACAAACCTAGTTTCCCGTGGAGCATCATTATGCACTATAACAACACATCTCAATCTAGTTAGTTGATCAGAACGAAGTGAAAACAGCTCGCACTTGAAAAGCACGGGCAGAAGGAATGACGCCTGCATTTTATGCTACCTGTACATTCTCGTTGAGGGTGCAGTTTTCAACTTATTCTTATGCAATTTTGCATTTATAACATTGTTCGCTGCATATTTTTTGTGGCATTAAAGTGTGTGATACCGTCGTGAGTAGCCCATGTAATTTATAAAAATAGAATTCAAGATAGCTCGATTCAAAAATAACAAAGTGCATCCAGCACCATGTCCTGTAGTCATTTTTTAGGCAAGTGGCAGAATGATTTATTCTTCAAAACATATCTTACTTGTAACCACTACAAGCGCCAACTCATACACTGGCACAATCTGTTTGCCTCTTCAGATTATAAGGTACCTTCCTTACACCAGAAAATCTTCAAGAAAAATAGAAGTGTCGTAATTGTGAAGAAAGAAAAGTAGAAGGAAAAAAGATAACCAGCCCTGGACAGGGACTGAGCCTGCGAACTTCGAATAACATGTCCGATGCTCGATCAACTGAGCTACCATGGCGGCTATCCCCCTTCTATTTTGTACGGTATATATATGCATTTAATCATAGAAGAGTCAGTCAGCACTGCCTGTTACCATTATGGCGAGTGTGGGACACCTTTTTTTGCCTACTGGCAATCGCATTACGATTACTTCCAATATACCTATACTTCTTTGGCAGCACTATGCATTCGTTAGTTCTCAGAAAATAAGCTAGTCACAGGAGGTGGCAATGGTTCGCCCTCCCACCTAAATGCATGTACTTGAACACACGCACAACTGATCAAAAAAACAAGTCACACACCGCTAAGATTACTGAGATTCACTGTTTCAGATTCATGAGTGAAGGAAAGAACTATAAATTTAAGGGTTCTTTGTCTTTGTTGAACACATTATATTGAGAACTAGCAGACAATGATACCAAACAAACTATAGGTGATGTTATGAAAAATAACCTAAACAAAATTGTGAAAAGAAAAGTGAACGAAAACGTAACTTGGCGGCAGGTTACTAATGGGTTGACGTTTTTCGACAATTGAATTGACATTACTTTTTATAACAACCCTATATTTTTCTGGGTATTGTTATCGGGTAATTCTCATTGTTAGAGTGGTGAGTAGGCTGACAAAAAAAGGAGATGGCATTGATACTTCTTCTGAAGACCTAATATTTTGAGGACCTTAAAAGAGTGGAAGCTGCCTTGAGTAGACCAGAATATTTAGTTGGAGCGCAAAAAAAATGTGCACACACTTTAACCAGGCTTTCTAACACATTTTGAGACATAAAAGTGTATGCTGCCAGTAATGTTAAGTACCATTACTTTTGTCACACTATGCACTGTAGCAGGTGTAGTTAGAGTGGTGATAGTTAGGCATTATTCAAGCACACCACCGACTGCGTTCACAACTATGGTCGCGTATTTTAAAAGTAAACCTGCTGTATAGTAAAAAAATCTTTAGAGCATTTATAATTTTATCCAAATCAAGTTATACCGACTGGGTAAGCAAACCATTTGCAGAAAATCAAAAGGCATAAAGTGATTCATGTATTATAACTATGTGAACAATTTCAGCAATGCAGGGCAAAGTGACAACAGTTCTATAAAAAAACCCTCTCATTATAACATGCATGAAGAGCACCACACCAGAATATTTATAGTGCATGTAATATCGAGACTACTAGACTGTCTATTGACTTCTTAGAAGAGGGGTATCTCCTTCACGTTCAAGGGGCAACCACTTAGCCTTTTCCTGAGCTTTTCTGTGAATAGTTCCTGAATTTAAGATATCATTAGGATTGATTTACAGTGAACAGATTTTGCTTACGCATTGAAACCTTGTTCTGTATGTACCTGCAATAAAGGGTGCCAAACCACCTCCAATTATTTTTTTAACATTTCAAGCAAATGTGTGCAACGACTTCAGAATAGTATCCTCAACAATGATGTCCTCAACAATGAATAGGTGATCAACAATGACATCTGCAGCAGCACAACTAGCTATGGGTGACCAAAACGTAGCTAGAAACAATACCTTTTCCTCTTTGAGCCTTTTGGAACTGTTCAGCCCCTCAGTGCTCACCTTACAACATTTTTTTAAATACGTGTTTGTGTGCCCACTGTTCTTGCTTCTTGCACAGTGAGGAGGAGCACATGGCAAGAAGAGACAAGAAAGAAGCATAGCGAAAAAAAGCGAAATAAGCGAGGACCTCTTTTGTATCGTCCAAGGTGTGTAACATTACTATTGCGGCAACATATAGAAAAATCATCACGGCTATGCATCCATTGCAGAGTCATACACAGCTGCATCGTCACGACTAAATTTCAACCCTGTGTTGGTTCAGGATCCCTTTATAGTGGCAAGCTAAATATATCCGCATTTGTTCTACACATATTAAGATGCAGTGAAATGTGATATGATATTCTCATTTAGAATGCACGTCCTATGGCTTTATTGTGCATGTGGCCACAAGACACTCTGGTTGCAAAGCAAAATGGCACAGCCTAACCAGACGTCACCGACCACTCCAATCTGAGCTTGCATTTGGTACTTGCCCATTATCATCACAGCAAAAAATAAACAATTGAATCTGCTATAGATATGTGCAAGCTTATGCTAAGGACCAAGTATGAAAGGTGTTTTGTCATTATTGAAATCAGTTATTTGTTCAAAAACACTTGCTGTCAAACACAAATACATTGCTGTCGAAGCGTCATGACTCAAATATAAAGCAAAGAGAAGTGTCTCCTTAAAAATTGCAGGCCACAAGGTGCAAGATAAATATTAGATATACTTGGGATGTAAGGCCCGCACAAGACGTGCTGCCATAATATACTTTTCCCTGTGTTGCAACCTGCTTGCTTTACTCACCCAACACATCTGTAAAGACGCCGTGAAAACACCAAGCAGCTGATGCAGCATGGTTGAACACATGTCCAGGGATTCCACCATTCATATTGGCTAAGCAACCCTACAGCCTCCAAGTCCTGCAACCGTTTGTAAGACAAATATAGTTCTACCCAAAGTTCTTGCTTTAGAGACACACATGCAAGGCGCATAGCCACATGATAATGCGCATGCAAGGCGCATAGTTTGCATGATAATGCGCTGGGTAGCAAAACGGATGCCAATATCAAGTAAGTATCCCGGCCTGCCGCTTTTTTCTTTCCGTTCTTAAAAATTATTCAATCCATGGTTAATAAATGTTCCCCCAATGTGAAGTGTACTGTCAGTCCGGTGAAGAATTGCAATGTATTTCAAACACAATCCAATTCATGGCAAGTAAGCTTTGTCAGCTGTTCAAGAAAACAGGATGAAGTTTAGCTAAAACCCATGTTTTTTACAAACACTATTCAATTTGATATAAAAGTTGTGAGCATTATGTGAAAGAACACGGAGTCATGTTTAATCAATGATTACTTATAATGTACTGATATGACTGCAACTAACTGAATATAAAACTATAATTTTTGCTCGAGCATTTTGAGTTATGAACACTATCGCACTTGCCAGTTGCATCTTGTCCAAAACAGCGGCAAGCAAGGCTAGTTTCTGTAGGTGAGCAGTAATGAACAGTGCGAAGTAACAACGACAAACACCAGTTAACAACAGTATGAGGCAAGCATAGACTGTCAACTGTATAATTTATTGCACAAAAGTTCGCCTGAATATCAGTCAGACAACTCGTGTAAATGAAGGTCCAGTTGGAAATGAACAAGTTATGAAATCAACAACGCCTGCTTTCTTTAACAGGACCCTCATTCACATGAAGTATGCAGCGATAGGCTCCTACCGAAGTACGTCAGATCATGATGTCACTAGCACACGTAAAAGGTGTGGCTGGAAAAACACTCCCGCTGGTGGCTCAGCCAGGTACGGTCATGCGGTGTTTGGGGCAAGTTTCAATTTTTCAAAGCTTACACTTCACGTTACAATGTCGACACTAGATGTAGCATGTGTCAGCAAATATGTAGCTGTGTGGTAAAATATTTGCCACACTGTCTGTTTATCTTGAAGAAGTGAACACACGTGGTGACCTGTGTGAGGAACAGCGGCACAGTCTTGAAAAATGTGCACTGTTGATTGCGGCATGTAGAGAGCATTGAAAGGTATTGAGAATATCGGTTCAACTGAGCATATTGTATGGTGTGTGCAGTGTCAATAACAATGTGTTTTGTTTGCGAAGACGTTAGCACTCTTGGCAGGGACCGGTCGTTGAAAATCTTGTTTGGACATTTTAGTCAAGGTAATTATGCACTTGACGCGACCATCTGCGAGTGGGTACAGCTCAGTGTTAGTGCTGTGTGGAGAAAAAAAGTGCATGGTCACCGGGCTGGAAGATACCATTTGCTGACGCTGCATGTATGAATCGCCCCGATGAGTACGCGAGCCCAATAAAGATATAACTCGTTTTATCAAAGGCCTCATATGTCTTCATGTAATAAGCAGAGATTCTTGTTTCACATATACTCAGTACCTTTACCGCTCGATATTCATGAAGTGACAATGCACACTACAAGTTTGTGTGTTAGGTCCTAAGGGAGCAATGTAAATATGCAAATAAGTTGTAGGTGTCACATGCAGAGATGTAACTGCACAAAAGATTACGTATATATTAAGCTACAGGTTTAGAATCGCATACATATCAGTGGTCTATCAAGAACGTCACCAACAACTTCCTTGCCAACCAGCCCTTGCACAGAGGGAGGGAATGGCTGGCACGGTGCTCGAAGTGACGTCACACTACTTGCAAATATAGAGAGGTTTTTTACTAAGGCCACAATTTGCACAATACATTTTTTAGATGCAAGACTGTACTCGTACCAGAATGATCATACTGATGTCTTTTGTTTTTACTTTGTGCAGTGAATTACTAGGCATTTAGTCATCATGATCTTTAAAAGCTATTTTCAGTGTTCTCTCTCATATTGCTGACAACTGTGTCGTTGCATAAATTGGGCAAAAAAGCAACACAGAAAGGCTGTCACAATAAATACACCAACATGTGTATTCTCCTGCAAACAAAAGTCGGCACTGGTCCTGTCATTACCCGTCTTCCTTCTCTCTTTGCCTTGTTTGTGCTGAAACAGCCGAACACCTAAAGAGTTAGATGAGAAATATTAACTCATCAAAACTATAGGTGCTTGCATCAGTAACTACACAACAGCGTGATAACCGCAACCCTGCCACACAGCAGCGAAACATATTTTGAACATGCTGGCAATGTATTATTTTATAAAAAGCAACTCTGGCAGATTACAAAATCTCACATTGTGCTTGCCAGTTTTCTTCAAAGTCAGGCAAACAATGTAGGTGCTGGCCGGTACATTATTAGTTACAAGCAAAAGCGTCTTGCAGGTACACATTCAGATTGCACAAACACCTCTCTCTCAACACTAGGCACACACATATATTTTAACAAGCATACGCCACTGTTTAGGGGCATAATAACGCTCTACTGTGAACGTATGCTTATCAACCCACTTAGGCGGTTGGCTAGGTGAATTGAGCCAAGTTACAAATTGTATCGCCCGCGAACGTGAAGAAAATGCTGCTTTGCATCAAAGAGCACCGAAGGCTTCGTTTAATCAACAACGTATCAAGCACCGTGTGCGTCCTCCTCACTACATTGCACTTATAAAAACATCAATCACCATACACATGCATGTTGCCGCAGTTGTCGCGAATTAGCTCGAGTAAGGCCGTGCCGATGCGCAATGGCTCTGCTGGCGTTATCGTTGTCAAAGCGAATCGGCAACCGCACTCCCAAAGGCGCGTAAGGTTGCCGTTTCACGACGCCTCGTTCGAGTGCGGCAACACACACTTGCACTGAGTGGCATACTTGGTCTACATAAAAAAGTGTCCCCTTACCTTTAGTTTCTTTCACACTCTCCTGATGGAAGCGACCACAGGCGTCAGCTGTCACCTCGGAGACCTTCGAGCGCCCGCACAACCCGCCGATTCCTTGGACGACTCGCACTTGATCCGCACTCGAACAACCGTGGGAATAGGGCGCAATCTTAGCACATCACACGAACGAGGAACGGCGCTTCCTTGCGTAAATTTAACATTTCGTGCTCTCGTGTGTAGCAGAGCGAACACACGAGAGACGCACCGAAACGCATGCCCACGGAAACAAAGAAGACAAACAACATGTGGCTTTAGCTGTGAATGAATTTGACTTGGATATCTGTGTGAGGAAAATAAAAAAAACATCTGTCGCTGCTATAAACTGAAAAAAATGTATGTTATCTGACAAAATAACTTTAAAAGTGATAAATGGTTATTCAAAAAACAAGTTACAACTTATGAATATTTTCCGCAGGTCTTTGTTTTGTTTTTGTTCTAGCAGACGACAGCCTCCTACTGCTTCTACGACAGACGTAGTGCGGTTTTAGGTTCGGTGCGTGTCACCGACGCAAAGCTCTATTGTAGTCATATCAGAGTTATCAATTCTCAATGAATCATAGGATGAATACAAAGCAGTAACAATTTGACATAGTGCAGTACGCAATCTTTCAAGGTATGACATTTCTTTGCTCTGAAGCAAATCGAAGCAAGCCGGCCGGCGCACTCAGCTGATGTCGCCACTACGCGAGGCATGGTCGTGCGCAATAGCGTCACGCCCCGCCCTCAATTTGTCATCAAGCGATAGAGCTACTAAGTGGAATACAGCTAGATGCAGGGATTAATGGCGTATCACTCTAATTCCCTGTGGTGGCCGACTCAAACGCACGAGAGCCCCGGGAAACAACCTTCAACTGCTCAAGCTTGTGTGTGGGTGTAAAAATACTTGTTTTCATCCGCGACGGGGCAGCAATCTACAGTTGAAGGACATGCGAAAAGCATGTGACGTATATACAATCACAAAACATATGCACACAACAATAGATACGATCGCATATTGTACATAAATATGTTAACACATAGCGTGTAAAGAGCAAAGTTATATACATACCTTAAACTTTCGCGCACTCTTTAGCGCGAATAGCTTTGCAAGCTAACGCAATCAGTTCACGTACGCGAGCACAACTGAATGGCGCAGGTTCGAGTCTCGCCAAGTCTAATTTTTTTGGTTTTTTTTCCATGTTTAATGTACTGCTATCTTTTCTAATGCCTTAGGTTCTAAAACAAAATGAAAGCAATATTGCGTTCAAGTACGTATGTGGGACTGTGTTTTTTGCGCAACAGTTATTAGTATTTTTATTTTCATTTATAATTTTATGTATTGCATATTATCACAAAATTAAGGACTAAGGGGAACATTGAGTCTCCTTGATTGAGAAGGAACTCGAGAATTGAGAAAACTCAAACCAAAAAATTTATTTGAGAAAAAACTGAACATTTCACAGCCGGACCAGTTTCTTCAAGGGTAGGCCCTAGGTATGCGCGAGACTTGCTATATGACTCATCTCAAGCTGTGGCAGTTGAGGGAAGGCAATATCACCGAGAAGCAGTTCCAAAATATATTTTGGTTGATGTTTTTTGATTTCTCCAAATTAAGGGCTGCACAATTGCGATCGAGCCAAACCAAGAATTGCGGGCACGAAGTCATGAGACAGAAAATGAATAATGTTGATTGTTTGAAAATTTTCCCTTAATAAAAATAACAGTTATGGAGTGCAACGTAGCTTAACTCGCAGTAGGAATTTTATATATACATATAGATGGTTTAAAATGGACAATGTTGCAAACACAGACATTGGTTATATTTCTTTGCAGCACAGTTGAAGCATCTATGTAGAACTGAAGCATCAAGAGAAGCTCATGCGTCCTCACTTTATTGCGCTCTACATAGCTTGTATGCGTCCATGCAGCCATGATATATTTTAAAGCATTTGTTTCACCTATAATCTTCTTATTCATTAAAGCTGGCCCACAAGTTGTGTCTTATGTAGAACTACAATTGAAGCGTAATCTACATGGTGGTCTGAAACAATGCTTCTGAAAATCTCAAAACGACCCAGCTCTATACACAACCATCCGTGCATCAATGATAAGCACCATTATGTGTTTGTACATATCAGTTGGGCTCTCATAATTAATTATTTTTCTGACCACTCCCTCTGCCCCTACCTCGTTTCTGTCGTGAAGCTGTGGCAAGTTGTGTATAGCTGTATTTATATTGTAGGAGCACATTTAGGCTACATGCAATTAGTTTTCATAGATTTTCATTTCTTTTGTCGGTGCTCAGGAGAGCTAAGCTCATGGTCGATATTTTAAAATGACATTTCTCTTTGCCAATGTTAATGAGAACAGTTTCATTATAATTGACAAGTTCATTCATATTGAATTTAGTTCTCATTATTATTGTTTGTACCAAAAAAATGAGCCCTTGAAGTTATGCTTTTTTTGCTTGATTTGTTTTCTTGTGACAGCATGCAAGTAAAATGACAGTTATTGTCATTCCTTGTAAATGACAAATTTTCCGTGTGACAGACTTTAGCACCTGGTCATCTGCAGAAGTTGTATTCATTCTTGAAAAGGGCGAACAGCGGTGACTGACAACACAGACTAGCCTGCGTTATTCCTTTGAACTATATATGTCACTGTGCATTCATTTATAACTATATAGAGCTCGGATTTTCTGCTGAAAATGTGACAACTGTAGAGTTTCCACATTTTTGCAACAATCCACATGCTTTTCATACACTATTGCACATTTTCGTAAGCACCTTACAAAATCTGTATATTTCCGTAAGACCTTACATTCTGCATTTTCCTTAGGAAGGCTTCTGTAAACTCCATACACTTTCCTTATCCTTCCATATCTTCCGTAATTAACTCTTCGTATGCTCCATAAATTTCCTTATCTTTCCATATTTTTTTAAAACTCACTCCATCCACGCCATAAAACTTCCTTATCCTTGCATATACTCCATAAAAAGCCTTCCATATATGCCATACACTTTCCTTATCTTTCTGTATACTCCATAAATGCCTTCCATATACACCATACAATTTCCTTATCCTTCCGTATACTCCATACGAAGCCTTCCGTAAATGCCATGCAACTTCCGTATATTTCCATAAAACTCCATATTTTTTCCGTATGTAGCATAAGGCAATGTTACGGAGTCCATATATTTTTCGTAACATTTCATACGGAACGTTTCAGTAGGGTAATCATATCGTGGTTTTGGGATCTAAACCCTCACAAATCAATCAATCAACCTTGAGCACAGGCGAGCTCGGCGCCGACCTACTTTGTTTTCTTCGCGCCAAGGCGCGAGACACGCACCGAGGGTTGTCTGCTATCGCTCGTCACATGCCCGAGTTTGGAAACTAGTCGTCCCGACTTCATACAAAAAACACTAAGGCAGACATAATTAACCTAACACAAACAGTTCTGTCTGTATCAATTTACAAAACTCAACAAAACGTTGTCTATTCACTTTCAGGCACACAAAACTATATACAAGCACGAACAACTATTTACAGTGCACGGCACCCATGTACACCTGAGTCCAAAGCATTCGGTTCCTCCATGTGAGCAATGGGGCTCGGATATGGTCTTAATTTTTTAACATGATGCCACTTCCCATGTTTGCGAGTTAGATATCGTAGTTCACGGGAGACAGTTTGTTCACTATCATATGAGGTCCGATGTACGATGTAGTTGCTTTCACACCGGACATTGGAACCTTGAGGAGCACCACTTGTTCTCTTTCAAACGCAACGTGCTTGTGATAGTTGTGAAAGTGCCGCTTCCGTTTTTCTTGAGCCAGTTGGATATGCGTAGCTTTGCGTTCCCTGGATTTTTGTAGTCGATCACGCACTACCATGAAATAGTTTGATTCTTCTTTGAGCTCTTCAAGCTCTCGGCGGCTTTAGTAGCACCAGATTCCTACCGTAGACCAGGAAGAAGTGAGTTTGGGGAACCGTGTCTTGGTATGCGGTGTTATAACAGAATACAATTTAAGCGAGGACGTTGGCCATTTTCTGCCCCGGTGGTAATCATGACAATAATATGTTTATTTGTCTTATTGGCTCTTTCGCACAAGCCGTTTGCTGCGGAATGATATGCGGTAGTGCCAGCTTGTCTGACGCCCTGATATTTGAACTATGCTTCAGTAGACCGTGCCATCATTTGAGTCCCACGGTCTGCGATGATTGCGGCTGGGCATCCATGCTTCAAGACGATCAGTCGTTCGACAAACTTCTGGACGGTTTCGGCCTCTATGTTCCGGAGTGGTTTTGCCTCCACGAACTTTGTGAGGTAATCAATGGCTACAATGATGTACTTGTAACCTCCTAAAGTTTTTAATGGCCCTAATATGTCAATTCAACAGTGTAAAATGGGCTGTGGACTTCTAATGACTATAATAAACTGTAAGGTACCGATGCCGATATCTTCATTTTCTGACAAAGGTCACAGTGATGCACGTACCATGTGACATCTGCATAGAGCTTCGGCCAGTAATACTTACACCTAAGGGCATCGAATGTTCTCCTGAGACCCATATGGTCACCGTACCATCGTTCGTGCATTTCACGGAGTGCCTCAGCTTGTTGTTGTGCAAGAAGGCAAAGGAGAAATCGACTGCTGACTGGGCCTTGGTCTCTTTAGTACGACACGTCGTTATGCTTGATAAACTTGTTTTGCACGAATTTTTGTTGCTTTTTGTGCCCAGCGCACCACTAAGCAAATCCAGCACTTCAGTGCGAAATGCATCCTGACGCTGATCCCTACCCATGTTGTCACAGAATTGCAGTGATGAATATGTTACTGCAAGAATTACTTCAGCATCATCAAAAATGGGGGGATCCCTGGAAAGGCAATCTGGTGCACTGTGCAGAAGTCTTGATTTATAAATGACATCAAAGTAAAATTTCTTCAGAATCAGTGACCAACTAATAAGGCGTTGGTTTCCTTCCTTGTAGCGCAAGACTCAGCACAGTACATGGTCGTCGCTGTCAACTTGAAATTTTCGGCCGATCAGGTATGGTCGTAGCTCTTCCAATGCTCATTTTACTGCAAGAGCGTCCAGTTCTGTCGAAGAATAATTAAACTCTGCACCTATGAGAGATCGACTCGAGTATAGCACTGTGCTATATCGTCGCTCTTCATCTTCTTGCAGCAATACACCTCCCTAGCTGAGCCGAGATGCATCTGTGTGTACTTGGGCATAAAATTCTGGTTTTTTGGAAATTAGTCTAAGGATAGATGGCTAGCAGAATGTGCGCCTTTATGTCTCCAATTCCACCTGCTGATCTTCTTCCTAAATAAAAGTAACGTTTTTTTAGGAGTGGTCGTAGAGGAGCTGTCGTAACGCTGTTGTTCGGGATAAACTTCCTGAAGTACGATGTGAGCCCGATGAATGATTGTAGTTGCTGCACAATTCGAGGAGGCCGGAAGGCCTGAACCGCTGCCAGTTTTGATGGATCAGGAGATAACCCGTCTTTTTTGACAACCTGCCTAAGATAATTGATGGCAGTACAATAAAAGAAACACTTCTGTGGCTTGAACTTCAAGGCTGCTATTTCGTACCTTGTAAATATGTTCTGAAGGTGCGAAACGTGTTTTTCAAATATCCGGCTGAAGACTACGGTCATCTATACACACAAGGACATTGTCGTATTTAATACCGTCAATGATCGTATCCACGCCTCGCTGACATGTGAATGTGGCACTTTAAGGCCAAATAGCATCTGGAGGAATTTGTAAAGACCTCACGGCGTGACGAAAACAGTCTTCTGTATGTCATCTGGATACATGGCGATCTGATAAAATCCAGACACCAAGTCCATAACAGAAAAGTACTTGCTTCCGGTGATTGCCTGCAGCACATGTTCAATTCTTGGCAAAGGTACACAATGTTCTCAGTGATGGCGTTGAGACGTCGGTATTCAACGTACATGCGCGTCGTCTCGTCTTTCTTTGCTACAAAGACAAGGAGTGACACCAAAGGACTCCGAGAAGGTCGCACTATGTTGGCAGCAATGAGGTCCTTGGTCATATTTTCGGCGAGATCACGCTGTACTGGTGACAATATGCGTGAACTTTGCGATATTGGTTTGCGTTTCTAGTTGGAATGCAATGTTTCTCAACTATGCAGGAGCCTACATCTGCACTTGACTGTGCAATGCAAATGGATTGTTGCACCAAGAAATCCTTCACGACCTGAAGCTCATTTGAAGATAACGTTGTTCTAATGTTAAGTCTGACATCTCCTATTGGATTGAACGGTGCTGCAGATCGACGAGCGTATGAGCTGGTGGCGCATCAAGGTCCACAGTAGAAGGAAAGTATGAAATTTGGAAGATCTGTTGGCAATAATCTCCACAAAGTTCAATCTCTTCAATTCTGCTTGCTTCTTCAAAGAGGCCAATTGTCATCTGATATGGAAGCAAGACGGCTTGAGAAGCGCAGTTCGTGATCATATCATTCGTTGTATTTTTCGATGCAGCTGTTACCATGGGCTACACAATGACCGAGTAGTGGTCGTACAAGAGCTTTCTCCTGGTGATGACCAATAAATGATTTTCATCTTCTGACACGCGATGCCAGGCCACAGGAACCAACTTCCGCGATAAAGCTGGGGGTGGTTGCTACCTAACCAGGTAGACCTTGCTTAGCCTTTGGGGGACCAATACCGCGAAGCTCTGTGAGCCCCAGTCGATGACGGCTCTTGAAGCCGGCAAGAAGTCATCCCCTAGCAGTATTCTTTCGTGTTGTAACTGGGGAACAACATCAAAGTCATGCTGCAATGTTTGGTCGTCCACTGTCACCACAGCACTGACTTGGCCTACATTTTGTAGCTGGTGGCCGCTTGCTCATACCAAACGTAGGGACGAAGGCCTGATGCCTAATTCGAGTTGTCAAATATTGGTGCTGTAATCAAGCTTTTGACAGCTCCAGAGTCTCAGATGCCTTTTATTATTTGTTTTTTGATGGTGACAGGAAAAGGAAAAGTATCCACTTCATAGGCACATGACACCTGAATAACTACTGGTGACTGCTCGAGGGCATCGGAGTCACTAGCTGTTAGTTTCCCCGCTGTTGTGAGCTGGGTGACTCGAAACCTTCCTGCCACTTCAAAAATTCTGCAGTTAGCGGTAGACGACGCCACGTGACAAAATAGCCAGTTCTGGAGCAGTTCAAGCACTGTTTACGAACTCTCAGGGCATTTACTTGCGACCTTTCAAAAACACGCGTTGCGGAATTAGTTGATTGCCGCGATGGTGATGGCTTCGCTTTCGCATCGCCTTTCACCTTTCTCTCAGCTACTTCATCATCTGAGGAGCCACTAGGCTTTATGTTGTCCGTGCGTTGACGATGGCGCATAGGCTTCCGAGGCGAACACTTTTCCATAACACGGTAGTCGGCGGATGGCGTTGCGGATGGCGTTCCGCGTTCTTCCGCAGCCAAAGTTTGAATGCTTTCCTCCAGATCACTGATCTGGTCAAAGAGTAGAGAAGAGCTTATCATGTCGTCTAGCCACTTAAATGTTTTATCAAAAAAATGCTTCTTTGCCTTGGGTCACAGAACAGCCTTAAAAAGTTGGCACTTTTTCTGTTGCAGTACAGGATATTTGCACTGCTACATCAGGTCGTGCTTTCGGCATGTGAAGTCTGTACATGACTCGTATGTGCGTTGCGTTGCGCCGAGCATTTACTGCTCAGATTTTACATAACAGTGCATGTTATAACGTCCATGGAACGCTGCCTTTATATCAGCCCAAACACTTATAGTAGCCAACTTCATGCACAGTAAACATTTTTACACCCAGAACTGTGTAAATGAGCTTGTCCTGTGGACGACACCCTAAGGGTGTTAATTCGGCACCTTCCAAAAAGGGTGCTTTTCCATGCACCCTTAGAATAGGGTGTACATGTAAAAAACTGTAGGTTGTTACTAAAACACCCTTAAGGAAGGGTGCCTTTGATGTCCATCAATTTTTTAGCACCTTCTGAGGAGGGTGCGAGAAGGGTGCACAAGGGTGTTGAGTGCCCATGGCAGGGGTGCCAGAATTCTTTTAGACTGCACTAATAAATATCAGCATGCACTGATTACACACTACTTGAAGAAAGTGGTCCTGATTATCAATGGTGCGCCACCTGTCGATCTCCATTCATTGCGTGTGGGCAAAAATATAAACACGTACAATCGTGTATGAATTTGTGCTGAATCTATATATACTTCACAGTATACGCATAATGCGCGTTACAGAAAACGAAGCCTTGCTGCACTTGCATATTGCATTTATTTATTAGGCAAATAAAACTCATAAACTTTTCTTCTGCCACACAACTTTTTCACCAGATGTGCAACATGTTCACGTATACTTACACTACACATGCATCACCTCAAATCTTTATTATATTTTTTCAGTTTCACTTTATTGACAATTCTTTGCGACATACAATTACACTAGTTTCAGTTTAGTATACTGCTTCAAGTACATAGAGATTACAAATGAAATACAGGCTAATATATCCCTATAATTCTTTCAAGTATCTACAATCCCAGTGGTTTCCAGTTTATTACTCCTTCATGTACACAATCGGTTAATAGGAATTAAATACAGGCAAATATATACTTATAATTCTTTCAAACATATACAATCACCATGATTTCACTATATACGCCTTCATGTACACCATCGTTCCCAAAAGGTGATGCACACAAAAATATATACGGATAGTGTTTTCAGATGTATACAATCACAGTGGTTTAAGCTTTGTATTCCTGGATGTATAACAATTGCTTATGAGAAATGATGTACATGCAAACATATACAGCTTTTCGCACATATAACTTTAGCGAATACTTAAAAAACCAATACAATGATCAGAAACAGAATAAGCTAAAAACGAACACAAAACTGAGTCAGGACACACAAAAAACAAAAGAGGTAATGCATAATTATGGCTAATGACACAGCTGGGTCACTTTATGCCAAATGTTCCAGCCATTTTGGCAACCATCTCAAATGTATTCGAAAAACTCGTGCTGCATTGAAAATAGTGAACTTCTGAAATATTTAGGAGAGGAAAAATATTTGGTCACGTGGCTGCCTTCTGAACTTCCTGCAGTGCCGTCTAGGTGTTGTACGTGAAAAATTTTATTTTCAATGCACCGCTCCTTCTTTCTATACGAAACTCGGTCTACGTGTTACGTAACAAGAGCTTGATTTGGGCGAGTTGGTTCATCGTGGTTGTGTGCTAGTCACAGCGCGACAACTTCAGGAAGAGACAGAAAGAACAGGAAAGAGCACCGACTGTCAACTGAATTTAATGAATGTGCTACGAGTGCTTTTATACGGAGTACAACAACCGTGTTCATGCGCGACGACACGTGTGACCACTACAAAATAATCTTAACTGTGAAAAGAATACTCCCTCTCGGAAAGGAGAAGTGAACGTGTAGTGATGCACTGATCCTTGGTTTACCTGATAAAAAATACTTCTACAAATGTTAAATTTGCAATAATTAAACCTATTTTCGCGACGAATGGTGCAAGATTGACTATTCCTGTTGCTGTTCAGTACACACGCTTTTGAAAGCTTGCAAGGGGTGGAAAACAACACGCTAATATCATATCTGCTGGCTATTGTTTTAATTGTGAGACACGTGATGTGGTATAACATCCAAAGGTTTTGGTCATTGTTTTTTGTTGGTCCTGTCTTCTTTAACTTCAATTTCTGCAGGAGGGTTTTCCAACGGGTGTGATGATTCTGTTGGGATACCTAGCATCTTTTAGTCTTTTATTCTGGTTTTGAAGCCTGACCTCACCCTTGTGCTAACATGACTTCTGAAGGGTGGCCTGAATACATGTGGTATCAATTCCTTTTTCTAATAATTTTCAATGCCCACTATCAAAAGGCAGAACATTCTTAGCACTCCTGGGCTGATAGCACCAGCCAATACCCCAACAGCATCATCACTTTTGTTTGCGAAACCCTGCTGCAGAAAGTAAAGTTAAAGGAAACAGAACCAAAAGAAAAAGAGAATGACCAATCACCTTTGCATGTCACACGGTACTACGTACATAAGGTGTCTCACAATTTTAGGAAAAGAGCCAGCAGATATGACATTGTTGTTTTTCACCCCTTGCAAGCTTTCAAAAGTGCATGTACTTACAGGAACAGGAATAGTCAATCTCGCACCATTCGTCACTAAATTAGGTTTACTGAATGCCAATCTAATGTGTATGAGATACCGCTAACCCGTGGAAAAGTAAACATAGGACAAACTGGGCAATGCTTCAATGATCAAGCAAGACAGCATGCTTTAAATGTTAAGAAGGGCTATAGTAGTCTCAGGGCCGGACACCGTAAAGAATGTAAGTGTAGTCCCAGGTTTCATAAAACAGGGTTTTTGAAAAAAAAGCAAGCAGAAAAAATGAGAGATTTTAGAACTCTTTATCAGGAAGGCCAAGGATCAATGCATCAGTACACCTTCACTTATTTTTTCCGAAAAAGAGTATTCTTTTCTCGGTTAAAATTATTTTGTCAAGGTCACACGTGTTGTTGCAGATGAGCCCTGGTCTTGTGCTCAGTATGAAAACGCTCGTAGCACCTTCAATAAAATTCAGTTGACAACGCTCTTTCCTTTCCTTTTTACGATAAGATTTTTAATACAGAAAGAATTTCATTTTCTTACAATTTAGGTATAATGATGAGTTTTCATTGTATCACAACATGGAGCAAATTGCATCTCAATACGGACAAAAATCACGACTTTGTGAAATTCGTGATATTTGCTTGTATATTTCAGCAGCTTGAGAGGTGTAAAGATATTTTTTCCTCAAAATACACCTTCTGTGGAGTAAGTATTCACTGCTTAGATATTCCTACAACGTGCAATATTGCAATAAAAATTGAAAACATGTTTTTTGGCTTTATTCTTTCATGCGAATGTGGCAAAAACATTGCACTATTACTGTTGAGCTTCAAATACCATACAGAAGCACATTTATTTAACAGGTAGACCGAATTTGCTTTAGAAAAAATAAGCGGTACTTTTAAAACGAAAGTTTCCACAAACAGCACACAGACGGCATTATGCCAGGAAGTTATAAGCCAGCCACATGAACAAAACTTTTTTTCTCGCTAAAATATTCTAGCAGTTCACTGTTTTCAACGCAGTAAGTCAGCACATTTTTTTTCAAATACATTTCAGATGGTCGCCAAAGTGGCTGGGACGTTTTAATGAAATTGTCAAGCTCTATTTAAGCAAAATAACTTAAACAAATAACAATATTTGTTCATCTACCATGACCACACTAAAAAAAGCTGTTCAGGCATTGTGACACTAAAATTTTCAGCGTCGTACTGCCTGAACAACTTCTTTGATAAACTCCAAGCTCACGCCGAGAAAAAGCTGCTCAACCACAGTTGTGGATAGAGGCCTTGCGGCCATACACAATGTTGAAAATAAAAAAAAATAAACTCATCAGTGCTGTCACTCCTTCTTCGTCATTACTGACACGGAAGGTTTTTCGGTCATCCACGTGGAGGTTCAGGAACTAGGCTTGCTCTAGGCTGGGGCCGGGGTAGACTACGCAGGACGTCAGGGGCACCCTCTCATCCTGTAATACGAGCAAATAGGACTTCTCATAAAAGGATGTTCGTGCTGTTCCCGCAGCACTATATATGAAGAATGTGCTGTGTATATCCTTTGAAATGGCGTGTAACTGAAATTGGACTGAACTCGAAGCATACAACCCATACATTCCAATAATTTCGTATGATAAAGATAAGATAGTTTTTCAGCATACAGCAAATTCCCGTATTGAGGTGAACTGTAAGACTACTGCTCAAAAATGGCACTTACGAAAGCCTGAACTCACCTAGGAATCAAATTTCTTATAGGGTAATGAGCCAGTGTGAAAAACAATTCCTAAAGTACATTATTCAGAACATGTAGCATTAATCAAAACGCACAAGAAACTTACCTCTTCATGTACAAACAGTGAAGGCATCTCTGCTTTCTCTTTTACATGAGAACAAATGATCTTGGGCGTGGCACTAGCGAAGAGGTCTGCAAAAAAAAGTAAAAGATTCACTGACTTTAATCACGCCTCTAACAATCTGAGGAATTTTGAAAATTCAGCAATCAGTGCGATTCTGACTGCCTCTATAAGGGCATAAAAAATGCACAATTTTCTCGTTCTTTCTACCCTTAAAGAAGCTCCGTCAATGGCATCTAATCCAAATTTGACGCTGTGCTTTCTATTTGCCTGCTTTCTAGACGTAGGGCTGCTAACAAGTATTTAGTGCACCTAATCGAGCACAGCAATTCGTCATCTATATTTAGATCGTCTTAATTCATTGTTTTTGATAAAAGATGTGATAGCTCGTCCAGTTTTTGAAGAATATCAGGCCTGCAATAGGTACTGCCTAGCACGTATGAAAGTATTTCTTTTTAAAAAAATTTTCAAAGCTTACTTTCAGAAAAAGCGTCTGGCATATTTCGACAACCAAGCCCATCCTCTGATGACAATCAGGGGCACGCTATTAGCGATTATGGACTACGGGATTTACAAACGTAACCCGTGCCTAATACTCAGTTAAACAAAATCAAGCAAGTAAGAGCGCTCGAATGACACCAACGCGCGCGGAGGCCGACTACGTTGCAGCAGCCATGGCTTATGCTAGAGCTACCGCACATAGCTCCCGCAGTCACGTATACTCTCTCGATTCTGTTATAACGCCGAACGTTATTGCAGATGAAAGCAAAGCACGAAAACAGCAAACAGAAACGGGGGAAAGCAACGCACGGCGATTGCCACAACAACGCGCCTTTGGAAGTCTACTAGATCTTTCCCTGTTGCTGGTGACACGTGTCCTAAATATTTTAAAAGACCGACGCGCACGTGCTGGGAGCATCGCGGCATATCAGCACCTAAAACTATACCGTCCTTAAGCAAAAATAAAAGCCATTTCGTAAAGTGCGCCTCTGTACATATTTTTTTTATTTTTCTCTCTTTTTTTACGCTTACACCTACAGAAGCACGCGGCACATTCGAGTATTATTAGAAATGTTATTACGATGTAGCCTAAAGCGCATCTTGAAACAATATCAATCACTTTGAGCAGTGTAGAGACAATGTGCGATCAGCAACGAATCGCGCCCTTGTTAAGTGATCACATCACTCACTGTATGAGTGATGCAGGCACTTACACAACATCGCGCATAGCAGTGTTAAGTGACACGTTTAATCGGGCATCGGCAACAGGCCCGCGAACGCATGTTGTTGTAAATGGCTGGCAGCCTACTTCGGCAGAGCTGCTGCAGGTGCCCAGTTAGCGCTGTATGATTACTACCTACGAAAACAGTACACTCACCATTAACAGGCCCACGTTGTCCGTACCCGCCGCTCCATGAATATTCCTCCATGAATATCCGAGCGTCACTTCGAACACGGTGTCATGCGTGACCCCCATTGAACATGCGTCTGTTCGCTAGAACTCACACAGCGACCAAGACCCCAGACCAACACAACGCATTTGAAAGACCGATGAGACAGAGAGAGCAACGTTGAGAGAGAGAAGAAGGAGGCACTGACAGCGGCGCCGCAGCTGTCGACGCATCAACGTTGTGGGGGCAACGCTGGCTGGGGTGAGCGAAGGGGGTGGAGCGGGAAACCTGCCAAGACGGCGCTGGAAGGCAAACGCTATGGCGCATACGGCGGACGGAGGTTCGACGCGGAAGGCAATAGAATTGCGCTTCAAGAATGACTCCTTGTAAATGGCAACTCTCCTTCTAGCCAGCCGCACAGCGACGCAGGTTATTTACCAGCCTCGGGTTCTTTGAGATTTTTTACGGAAAGCGATTGCAGTGGGCGAATAAAAGTGGGCGAATAAAAGTTTCTTACCATTCCATGGTGCACTTTGTTTTCCGCAAAACTTGCGGAAAATAAAGTGCACCATGAAATGGCCAGAAACAATAAGTATTTCGTCCTCGGTGGCATTAGCGGAAGAGCATCGCTACACCTTTTCCAGAGGAATTTATTTTCGCATTGTCTGTGTCTAGCGATTCCGCGTATTGTGCCGCAAACACTCATTGTGTAGTCGAAGCTGGAACAAATTAATCCACAGTCGCGGATGTTTAGAAGGCTTGTCACGCACCACGAAACGTGCCGAGGTTGTTAAAACAAACTTTTTGCTGACCACATGATCAACACATAATTCCATATGGTTGCCCAATGAGCTAGCTAAGCATCTTCAGCAAAAGGCAGGGCACTTTCTTGGTAAACGTTGTTAATATAAACGATGGTTGTGCGTAAGTGCAGTGACAGCTTTCCGTGTGATTTGGTCATAACTCACGTTTTCGAGCGTAGAAGCGCCTCAGCGGACCTAATCAGCTACCACAGCAAGTTCAGAAGCAACGATGAGGTACGAAAATGTGCAGCTGTTTTCCATGTACTGAATAGTCCGTGTACAGTGCGCTGACCACCGCCATTCCTTAAGCCATTTCCCATATAGACTCCCAGTCTGAACAGGTGTGGGACCTTAAACACTAAGAAGCAGTGCCCCCCCCCGCACACACACACACACACACACGAAATTCGAGGGTGCACGGGCTGATACACACATACTTATTCACAGGTGCACACACATACACGTATACACACATACGGCCACATACACACGCGACCGTAAACGCACGCATGCATGGGCGTACACTTGTGCACAGGTACGCTTAACCCAAGCACGGACTCGCACATTCACACATGCACGGGTGTACACAAAATCGTGCTTACACGCGAACACATGCCCAAGCTCACGCACACAGCACCCATACTGGGGCGAACATTATGTTCCTGTATATATTCCATAGCAAACATGTAGCTTATAAACAACGCTAACATGAGCTTTCGTAACGTGGATTGCAGTTAATTGCCGTTATAGATGAAACGTGATTTGCTTCTGCTGGCATTCTGCTGTATTTGGAGAGCACCTTCACACATTTTAAGTCTAGGCCGTCATTTAACGCAAGGTCCACATATTCGTGCAGTAGCTACGCTGCTCGGCCGCCAATTCGAAGGTCGCGGGTTTGTTGCCAGCCGTGGCAGTCGAATTATGACGGAGGCAAAAAGGTTGAAGCCTGTGCACTGTGCGATATCAGCGCCCAATAAAGAACACCAAATGGTCAAAATCTCTAGAGCTTTCCACTACGACGACCCTATTAATCATATCGAGGTTTTTGAGAAGTAAAATCCCAAATATTATAATTATGTGTTCTTCTTATGCTGCAGATTCCATCTGATGAATCGTCACCTACACCCTTCTCAGGCACAAAAGCACCCTTAGAGCCTGTTTTAGGGTGCTATCGAGGCAAGCACCCAAACAAAGGGGTGCTTTTTTTCTATTCGACCATTTATGGGTGTTAAAGGGTGTTGCAAAAGGTGCTTTCTTGTGAAAGCACCTTTTTTACACTCTTTTGGGTGTAAAAAGTTTTACTGTGTGTGGTGACGCATCCATGTAATGTCTTTAGCTGGGAGCTTTGAAATATAGAATGCTATGGCAACCTCTTCAGGAACACAGAAGGTTCTAAACCAATAGTCAACTCGGTGAAACCAGACCCGAGATGCCGTTAGGAGGTTGTCATGAAACTCAAAAGTCGGTTGCGAGCGTCTTCACTGTTAGACATGCACACAAGAGCATCGCTTCTGGCTTCTCTTTGTTGCTTTCTTGAGCCGCGTTTGAGATTCCTCGACGCACTGCTCTCTTCTGTACTCGTGCTTGATTTGGCGTCAGAATTTTTATTAGACGCTCTATGCGCTTCAATAGTGGAGCAAGTAAGTTACACAAGAGGTCATGACTTGCCTTCATCTGCGACTCAAAACGCGGTTTTGGTACGTCATTGTCTTTGGCGGTGTGATGGTTTTTGAGAATCATCAATTTCAGTTCCTCCAGTTCGCTCCGGAGCTGACTAACCTCGGTTCTTTGGAGATCGACTACAGACACAGCTGACCGGTAGGCTTCCACCTGGGCGGCGTCATCCAGCTGCTCAAACAAGTCGACAGAACACGGCGCCATCGCTATCTTTGGATCACGTAGCCGACGCTGTCCAAACGTCAGTGTTTCAGCCAAAGGAGCGCGTAGGGAGTGACGTCTCCACATAGAAGATTGAAACGTCTTCTTGGTTCACCTCGAGACGTTGGGCGTAAATTGTGAGGTGCCGTTGTGGCCATCGAATATACTGGGTTCCGAGGCGACCTAAGCAGGACGTCCACGTTGTTTCATGATCAGGAAGTGGCTGCCAGACCCCCTTTTTTATGCCACATTTCTTGAGTGCCCGCGAGCTTGCTTTGTTTGTTTGTTTGCTTCCCTGGGATGATGGCTCATACCCACTCAGGGGGATAGGCCAAGAAAGAGTAGTGCAGTTTTTCTGTGATCATTTTAACTATGTGTAATGAATTCGTATTATAAGACTAATGTAAAAAACAACATAAAAAGAGCAAACAAAAACAAAGTCAAGTTGAGCAATTTTAAGATTTTGGCTGTTATGATTACCACTCAGCTGCGTTAACTTCACTCTGCCCTGGGGAGTAATAAATAATGACTTTTTCATTGAAGATCACAAAGGTATACGCTTGGTTGCTTGGTGCTGATCTACGTCGTTTTCCTCGCGCAAACGCGTGAGACACACACCGAGCGCCGTCTTCTGTCGCTCATCACAGTTATCATTCTCATATGTTAGTGGGTTGGTTCCTCAACACCTTGGCGCAACCCACCTAGGGGGATTCCGCGATCCCAAGAATGGGACGGTGCCTTGCTTTTTAAAATAATTGACTTTTTTAAAGGGAGGGTTGGCATAATTAGGTTATATAGGTAATAATATGGAGGTGTTAGATTTCTAAACAAACAAAAAGAAACCTTGAAAAGAAAAAAAATAATAAACACACAAAAAAGAAAAAAAAGTATTTTACATAAAACAACTAAAGTTATCAATTTTTAGCATTCCATTCTTTTAGATTCTCATAAGAAATTTCTTAGAGCGGTTGAAATGCTCCTGTGGCTGACTCAGAATGCGACTGCGCCAAATGTAAAAGTCACCGGAAGTGCCAAGTTTAAGTCAAAGTTTTTTGGGGTTCTTCTAGTAGATTTTTCCTTTGACTTTTGATTTTTCAGCACCACAAAAAGAAGTGCTCCAAAGATTCCCTCTCAATAAATAAAGGCACAAAGGCGACTGTGCCAGACGCGACCTGTGAAAGTAAAAGTTCAATGAAGGGACTCGACAACGCAGCCTGGTAATTGATATTTTTTCCTTTCTTGATAAACACCACTCGTTCTTCCAAGGAAACTTTGGCTGTGGGTAGTCTGATACAAAAAAGAAGATTTTTCCAAGTGATTGGCCGTTGTGCGTTTTTCAAAGCGTACTGCTGTGATATATTATGAAGTAGGCAAAATAGGTAAAACAGGGCGATCAAGGAAAGATACAGCTAGTGCATCTGCATGCTCATTCAGAGCTAAACCTCTATGACCTGGCAGCAAACTAGTCAAACGAGTCGCACATGTCCAGGAATGAGCGAGTAGAAAGTTTGTAAGGTACGCGATAAAGTTGGTGAGCTTAAGGCAGTAAGGACCGAGGGACACTCTGTTAGGAAAATCACCACTGATAGATCTTGCGGCAATTTACGCAATGCTAGGACTATTGCCAGTAACTCCGCTTAGTAAAAAGGGGTAAAGTCAGGTAATCGAATTGAGAAAGCCCAATCTAGAGAGGTTGATACGATTCCTACACCAGCCTTCTTTTCATAAACAGAAGCGTCAGTCGCTATCACAATGGTTGTTTCTAGATTGGCCAAAAGATTTTCCAAAATATCATTTATATACTGATATGGTGATTTTTTGCATTCTTGGGATATATATCGTCAAATTAATTCCTAATTGCATATATGGTGTTGAGTAAAAGTATTTCCCAAAGGTTAACTCTTGAGGGCTCCAAAAGTTCCTGTGTAAATATTACTGAGGGCACCATAATTTAGACCAATGGTGGCTGATAATGAGGTCTGCGGGGTAATGAACACCTACTGTGACCTCCGCTGAGGTGATGCATAGATTTGAAGGATCGTAAAGAATATGAAATCTTTTGATAAGAGAAGGCAGGCAGGATTCTTCGTATAGGATAGTGTTCGCAACAAATTTAGGTAGCCCTAGGCATAAGCGTAAAGATTCGCATTCTAACAGAATCAGGGGTCGAACTTTATAGGCCAGAAAACCAGAAAACAAAACACATCCGAATTCTAATATCGATCGATTGTACATGCAATATATTATAACGAGCACGTCTCTACGCAAACCGGCACGATAATTACTGAGCCTGCGCAGCATCCCTACGGCACGTGCTCCTTTAGCAGCCATGTTGTCTATGTGGGGACTTCAGTTGAGAGTTTCGGTGTAGGTTACCCCCAAGTACTTAACTGACGCGACCTGAGTTGTGGAGTCTTGTCGGTACATTATTGAAATTCGCACTGGGGCATTTTGTGCGAAAAATATGATTGTACTTTTGTTCGTATTGAGGCGTGGGTTGATATCCTCCAGCCACGTTTCCAGTCTATTAATGTATGTCTCCGGAATCAGACACAGTGTCTGATTGTCCACCGACGCAGAAAAAAAGCGATATCATTGGCATACACATAGACCTGTACATCTTGCTGTATGGGAATGGTACATAGTAGAGCAATAAATATTAAGGGCGATAGTACTGAACCTTGCGGTATGCCTCTCGTTTGGTATATAATAAAGAGTTGACACCAGATTGCAATCCGTAAAATTCTCGATCACCTAAAAATTCATGGTTTCAGGCCACAAAGTATTGAGGCAGTCCTAGGTTCTGAAGCGAATCTAGCAGTTACACATGTTCCACGCTATCATAGGCTTTTGTGATATCTAATGTTACCAAAGCGGAGTATTGTTTCTGATATCGAGCAAGTTGAATTCTTCTTTCGAGATCCACGTGTGCACACCAAATGAAGCAACCACGTCTGAATCCAATTTCACATGAGCTCAGTGTCAATTTTTCTAACATCCATCGATCTATACATCAATATAAAATTTTTTGAACGAGTTTTACTAGGTTCGATGCAAGTGCAATGGGCCTGATATTATCTAAGTTAAACGCAGCGCCTTGCTTTTTTAATAACGGAATCACTTTTGTCATTCTCCAATCGGGTGGAATTCAAGAGCTTATTAGTGAGTGATTAATACTTTCGAGTAGTCTAAGTGAGTATATTTCATGTACTGATTTTATCACCGACGTCGTCATGCCATCCGGACCAGGAGCAGAATGGGATAGTGTTCTGACTACGTTTGCTAGTTCTGTTGGTGTGACCTCTTCAAAATCTTCAGCCCTATGAGGGGACTCGGCTTAGTATGAGAGAATTGTCGTAAAGCGACTGTTTAGGCCCTGAACTGTATCTTCTAGAAAGGCCTTCAGTTGAACTGGTGATGATACTACAGATTCTATATTTCTTAATACCGGAAGATTTTTTTATTTCCCAGAAAGCGAATGAGTGCTATTCTATTTACTGGCTTTGACAGGAACTCGCATTGGTCGTTGTTAAATTTGTCCTTCACATTAGCGATGGTTCTCTTAGAAATAGCAGCCACATACTTATAATCACTCTAGTTCCTGGGACACTGGTTGAAAATTAATTTTTTCCATGCAGCTTTTCTAAGTCTATAGGTCCACGAACAGTCTGCATTCCACCAAGGGTTGTTAGATGGTTTGGAGCTTTCAATGGTTAATTTTGAAATATTTAACAACTCTTAAAATGTCGCTCATTCTGATGGCGTCTAGTTCCGCATCATTCGTTTGGTTAGATAAAGTGCCCCGTAATGATTTCTCGAATGTATTAAAGTTTACATGCGTAACCAAATATCTATTCTTGGAGGTTATTGGACATACCACCGCGAACAACATTTGCATATGGTCATTACTTGTTTCCGAGTTAATTGCAGACCAAGACAAGATGGACAGGTTAGCGTTAGAGAAAGTGAGACCAAGCACCGAGGAGGACTGATTACCCATAAAAGTAGGAGTTTTTGTGCTTATGCATATAAAGTTATTGTTGTTCACCCAATCTCATAAATGTTTGCCATTCAAACCAGTTTTAAAACCCCCCAATATATGATGAGAATTGAAGCCACCTACTAATACAATATCTTTTCGGCAATAGTGAACTGCGGTATCTATAACGAAAGAATTTAGAACACCCGCAGGAAAATAAGCATTAATGAATGAGATTGGGAAGGACCCAAGAATAGTAATGCTTAATGCTAAAATCTCGCTGTCTGAATTCTTTTACTGGTATATCTATTTAGCTCTACGGGCGATTATTGATCAGATAAATAATGTCAAACCTCCACCTCGAGTTAGGCAGTCTAGATTAAATGTGCGGCAAATTTTAAATATAAAATACTTAAGTTCTGCAAGCCAAGTTTTTTTTAAAGCAACAATATAGGGGAATAATTATCGCAAAGTTGAAGGAAGTCTGTAGCTGCTGAAAAAATGGAGTGGTAATTCTACTGTAGTACTTATAAATTCCCTATTTCGAAGAGTTAGCAGCAGCACTCACTGCTCTCTCTTAGTTGCTATCCTTTAAAAAATCTTTTTTATGGAATTTTAATCTGGTATCTCTTATTTCTTGATTTAGGACTAACTGAGATGCGTTGTGCCTGAGCAGAACCACGTCTTTTTATATTTCTTGAGTCAGAGTCCATTTGTTCTGGTTGTGAGACATGAGAATCAGAGTCCGAGCTCCAATCTAAGTCCTGTACAAGAGGCAAAATTATTCTTTGGTCAGAGTTCGGCGTGTCTAGCTTTGACTTCGAAGGGCCTTGTTCTCATGGAATATCAGTAACCTTAACTGGTGAAGGTAGAGAAGGGGGCGCGGTAGGTTGTTTACCACCCTGCAACATTTGAGCTAACTGAGTGCTCACTATTTGTGCCAATGACTCCGATATGCTCAAGAATAGCAAATCCATGAGCTTCGTCATGGCATTTTCCACCGTTGATGTTATTAAAACAGGCAATGACGACTCAAGCATCTGGTTTGCCCGGTTAGCAACAGTGGCATAGGCATGTGAGCGCTCAGAGAGAGTAGATCATGCCTCACGCCGGGAGCATCGTTGTTGTTCGATGATCTCTAAAAGTTGCAACTCAAATGTCCTCATGGGGCAACTTTCATCGTCAGCCGCGTAATTTCCTCTGCATAGACAGCATCTCACCTCTTGGGGTTGAACATTTATTCATTCATCATATGTGGGGTTTAACGTCCCAAAACCACCTAATGATTATGAGAGACACCGTAGTGGAGGGCTCCGGAAATTTCGACCACCTGGGGTTTTTTAACGTGCACCCAAATCTGAATACACGGGTGTACAACATTTCCGCCTCCATCAGAAATGCAGCCGCCACAGCCGGGATTCGAACCCGTGACCTGCGGGTGGGTTGAACATTTATCGGGTTTATGTTAGTCAGTACATGTGCAACTCCTCACATCTGATCTACATCTCTTGAGAGTATGCCCATACCTCCAGCATTTTTTGCACTGTAGTGGGCGAGAGGATAGTACATGTACACAATAAATTAGTGGCCATGCCTAACTTCGGTTCGTCGAGCCGTGCCAGCGAAAGCCACTATCACTGACTCTCTGGAGACTTTGTGTTCTCAACGTTTCGCGAGCATCGAAATACAAAGGCTGCTTCTGCAGCCGCAAACATTTCAAGTATTTCGCGTGGTGTAAGGCTCAAGTCTACTCCTCGACCTAGTCCGTTCACAAAGGCCAAATAGACAGGTACGAAACAGCTCACCGGATTTGAGGCAAACGTTGTGCATTTTAGGATATCTGTGATGCAGGCCTGATTCGGCGAGCAGCACAGGTTTCCTCCACCACTAAATTGACACACCTCAGTAACATTTGGTAATAATCAGAAATCTTCCGGAGCTCATCTTGAATTAGTTTCAGATTTTTATGCGAATAGACTGGCCGTTGGTGGGAACCAGGGCCACAGGAACGCTCTTCAGACTACTGCGCAAAAACAGATCGATTGGCAAATCACTGTTCGGAAGGGAAGCCGAACCCTGGCCGGGAGAGGAGAGAGACATCAGATTGATAGGCTTAACAGCACCGCCCGATCTGCCCGCACCCCACCGGAGGAAGCACGAAGTTCCCCTTGAAGTAGCAGCGGAAGTAGATCCCGAATTGAAACCGGACGCTCAGGCCCCAGGAAGCACCGGTGGAAACCTCAAGGACAGCGAGGACAGTGAGCACGACGTCTCAAAAACAGTAGCCTTGCTGCTTCATAGGTATCAAGTCCGGACCTTGTCTCATGGTTCATTACGTGCTTATTACACATAGATGTTTAAAATCACATTCTACTACGGCAAGTTGAGGTCGACTGGCAGTGCTTGTGAAAAGATGCTCGACCACAGCATTTTCATTTTGTGACTGGCTCAAATAGTCCCTGCACTTGCCGAATACTTGATTGCCACGCAGAACACTTGTGTTGAGTCCTTGCTTAGGCTCAGATATCTAACATCTCCATCGGTCAACACTGCCGATATCAGCTTTTCTTGACGCTCTCGCACCTACACGGGGGGGCATATATACTGTCAATCACCTGTGTACATACATAAGCATCGGCTGCATATGTGTGGCAGAAAAGATTTACTACATACAGAACGGGTTTTATAGTTACGCATGTAACGACCCGGCAAGCCTATTCGTCAAACTCTTTTACCTTTTCTAGTTTCGTACCCCAAGCTTCGACGCGATATTGGGAGCACCTGGCATAGGTGAGTAGACCGACAGACAGACAGACAGACAGACAGACAGACAGACAGACAGACAGACAGACAGACAGACAGACAGACAGAGATAGATAGATAGATAGACCAGATAGATAGATAGATAGATAGATAGATAGATAGATAGATAGATAGATAGATAGATAGATAGATAGATAGATAGATAGATAGATAGATAGATAGATAGATAGATAGATAGATAGATAGATAGATAGATAGATAGATAGATAGACCAGATAGATAGATAGATAGATAGATAGACAGATAGACAGATAGATAGATAGATAGATAGATAGATAGATAGATAGATAGATAGATAGATAGATAGATAGATAGATAGTACACAAAAAATTGCTGCGCAGCTTAAAAGCAACGATAAAACATTTCACTTTATAAAAACGTTACTATGCCTCACTTCTTTAAGCTTAGTTATTTTACCTTGCGCTAGTGAGCTGTAGAGACCAGAGAAAATCTTAACGAAGTTATGAAAGCAGATAAATGAGTTGTTACCACAATGTGCGTACGAAATAAGAAGAGATTTGTTCGCCATAACTCGAGCAGGCCTTCTTTTTATTCTGACGTTTAAATATATAAGGTGAGAAATAAAAACACGCGTTAAGTGTTTAAGCATGCACTCAAAACTGATAAAATGAAGAGGAAAAAGAAACCAGTATTCAAGATTGCACCAAAAAACCGAAACCAAAACAAAGACTGCCTTGGTTGACTTTCGTGGCGGCATCTCGTGGAATTCTATGAAACTAAGTCTTTCGCTTAAAAGAAAGGAGCTTGTTAAGAACTTGGAATCAAACCAGTGAGGGCGCAATGATGCTGCACAACGCCGTGTGCGATTGGCTCACTCAGACACAGTCAATCCTGTGGCATGACTAATATGAAAGGGAATGTCGATATACTACAAACATTTTAAAGACCACGTTTCAAAAACGCGTAAAGGAACAGTGTTATGCCAGTTGCAGAGAGTTGAAAATGATCTCAATGCTAAGCAGAATGTCTTGACTATATGCGATGAACTGATCATTATTTTAACTTAATTTGTTTCGCCGCATAGACCGTTTTTGTATAAAAAAACAGGCCACGTTACTCACCATTTCCATTGGCTTCTATTGTACTATCTGTAAGGGCTCTGGAAACAAAACTGAAGCTTACTGCAACATGATCGCTGCCGCCTTCTTGTGCGTTTACATTCTCAGACGTGCTCCGTGGTCTGCATTTTTCAACATTCACTCTCTAGGCATAATTATTCGCGAAATACTCGCTCATTCAAATGAAAACGCACTAGTTTAACGCTGCGAGCGCCAGGGGTGTTGTTTATTTGTCTAGATAAATAACTGATAAATACAGATAAATACAGATAAATAACAGATGAATACAGATATCTGGGTGTATGGATAAGCAATGGGACTGAGTACCTAAGGAAACACGAAATATACGTGACGACTAAAGGTAACAGGAATGCAGCAGGGATGAAAATTATGGCACTTTGGAATTACAGTAGGTATGATGTTGTGAGAGGAATATGGAAATGGGTCATGGTTCGTGATCTGACGTTTGGCAATGCGGTCTTGTGCATGAGATGAGAAGTTCAAGCAAGATTAGAAATTAAGCAACGTGGAATAGGTAGGCTTACTTTAGGAGCTCACGGGAATACACCAAATCAGGGAGTACAAGGTGACATGGGATGGACATCATTTGAGGGCAAGGAAGCTAGCAGCAAGATAAAATTTGAGAAGCGATTAAGAAAAATGGGGGAGGAGCGTAGGGCTAGGAAGGTTTTCAGCTACTTGTACATGAAGAATGTCGATACGAAATCAGCAAGCGAACCAGGAAATTGACTGGTAAATACTTAGAAAACAGCAGGTGGCCAAACCAAAAATAACTATCGGTTAAGAAAAAAGTGAAGGAAATGGAGACTGACATGTGGAGAATTGGCATGATTAAGGAGTCCGCATTAGAGATCTATCGAACTTTTAAGCAGGAAATTGACAAGGAAAGGATCTATGATAATACTCGGGGTAGTTTTCTACTGTTTGAGGCCAGGACGGGAGTGTTGCGAACCAAGACATATCGGGCCAAATACGAAGGGGTAAGCAGAGTGTGCAGTGCGTGTGGAGAGGAAGAAGAAACTGCCGAACACTTGATAATGTTCTGTAAAGGGCTTCACCCTGTAGTTCAGGATGATGGCGCAGAGTTTTTCAAAGCACTGGGGTTTAGGGACTGGGAGGGCAAAATGGACTTTAAGCGGGTAGGCTTAACTAGAAGGAGGTTATCTGATTGGTGGCTAAAGTCAGGGCACGAGTGAAAATAAACCCTTCATTGCAAAGTGCGAATCCTCAACCCCACTATCTAAAGGAAAAAAAGATAAATCGAATGGTTAGTTCACTAAAAATTACGGCTAGGTGGCGTTAGCCGCAGTCCGATCTTAAGGGTACAGCCATATCTATCCATTCATCCAGAAAGGCTGGATATTAAGCTCCTTAAGACGTCGTTCTGTCCGGCCTCCTTCGTTGTCGTACGTAACAACCGGAATGCGAGATAGCGGTACTTGGAGCATCCACTAGATGGACGCACGGACGGACGCATGGATGGACGGACAGACTAGCAGCCATTCGGACGGATGGATGGACGCGCGGAGCACGTATGTGCCCCAGGGGCTGGGAGATTGTGGCACTTGGAGTGTTCACTAGATGGACGCACAGACGGCAGACGGACAGACTAGAATATGGACGGACAGATTGATGGACACGTGGATGTATGGAGAGATGGACGCACGGACAGACGTACGGATGCATGGATGGATGCACGGATAGTCGTTTGGACGGACGGAAGCACGGATGGGCTGACAAACGCTTCGCCTCACTCATCATCATTCACTCCGAGGATATGCACTGATTTATTCTTATTGCCTTTTTCTGAAACCTCAGTTCATCTATCTATCTTTTACGTTAAATGCATTAACTCTAGACGGTATGTTTAGAATTGGAAAAATGTATGTTTCGAATCGGAAAATCATTAGGGAAGCACGCGTACTAAGTCACGAACGGCTGAGTGGCATCAGCGTATCTATCTATCTATCAATCTATCTATCGATCTATCTATCTATTTATCTATCTATCTATCTATCTATCCATGTAAATCTCTTGAACGGTCGACGTCAATTTCAGTCTACCGCAGCATTTTCAGTGCATGCTTAATTGTGGATTCGTGGTATATTTGATATTTATCATCATCATCGTCATGCTGATCGCCCTTGTGCCACCATCAATCTCTGTTACCACGATAGTGTGGACTAGTAAATGTATACTGAAACGTAGCCGTATTGCGATGAATAATTCCTGGAAAATGTAACTCTGGTTCACTCAGCAGCAAGTCATTCTAAACCATCCGCCCCGTTGTTAGATTCACTTTACCAGCTTCAATGAGCCATTCGAGCGTTTTACCTCATTGACACTAAACCTATATTTTCTAATAAGCAGCCAATGGCGGCGCAAATTTATCATCACGTGCCTGGCTCAAGCGACCTTATACATGACTCCATGGGAACCATCCCTTTGATCGTGTGCGCACCGTTTCCATGGTAACGTCGATTCTCTCGACGGAGAAGCGTGAGAAGCGTTTTTCTGACACGGACAAGCAAAGAACAAATAAGAAATTGCAGCGAGCATCTGGCATATAGAATTGCGTCTGCCGTCGGGCAAGAAGCTCGCATTTCGAGGAGACATATCTGCTATTATTTCCTATTGTTGTTGGCAAGCCGTGGTGCACTGTGGGCTTTCGAACCCGCCAGGCAGGATCACATTCTTTTTGGTTGCCCTAGGAATTTCCTGTCAGTCTGGCGCATTCCCGTAACAATAGAACACATGGATGACGGTTATAGCGTCTCCGGGCTACAACCATCGTCTGCTACCGGAGCGGCGTCGCATCCTCACGGAAACAGTGCAGCATCCGCCTTCTGAGTTCTGATCTCCCTCTCCCACGCAGCAGTATTGCCAACCGTAGGGTGATTACCCTACTTGTGCGGTAATTTCGACAATTTTGGCGGGGTTAGCGTAGTAAGGCGCTAATGTTATTTTCTTAGAAAACGTAGGTATAGTTTCCACATTTTTCTCATCGTGGATCAGGTAAACATGTAGACGATCCATGTGTCATTCTGGAGCGTTACTGTTTTAAAGAGATCGAAAGTTCTCATTGAATAAGATTAAAAATGTCTGCATTCACATCACAAGTATATGGGAGAAACAAAATATAATATGCCAAACTACCCTGTGCTACCATTATTTTTTTCATGAATGTTTTTTTTTGTCTGTCGCGTTTCACTGATTCGTTCCGCTTTCCGATGACAGTTGGTCTCACTTATTAAAGGAAAAACCTTAGTTGTCTTATCAAGCACGAAAAGTCACCATCGGTGTCCACGCAAGTGATGCAACAATCATGATATAGCGACCTCGTGACGAGATCGTGACGGCACAGGCCTCGAAAATATCAGACACCACGATGGCATCATAGTGACATCACCACGATCGCATCACACCACGATGACATCATCACAACGAGGTGCTACATGACGATGTCATCGCATGAACTCGTCACAACCGCGCGGCACCCGGAGGCACGTAAGGTGCAGAAAGTCTGCACTCAACTTTTGAAGTCCTGACAACACTAAGCGAAGGTGGTGGCAATGGGGGCGGCGGAACTCTGGTGCTCGCCTTCCCGACGGGGCACTTGAGTAGGTGGCCTAGGGAACAACTGAAGTGCGGACAGATACCAAATAAAACGCGTAAAGCTGGTCGTCAGTTAGAAATTTCTAGCTTTTCTCTGAATGAACACAAATAACAGGTGAAACTGCAATCATCGAAGGACACTTATGTTCGAATGGCCCCGCCGTGGTGGCCTAGTGGCTAAGGTACTCAGCTGCTGACCCGCAGGTTGCGGGTTCGTATCGTGGCTGCGGCGGCTGCATTTCCGATGGAGGCGGAAATTTTGTAGGCCCGTGTGCTCAGATATGGGTGCACGTTAATGAACCCAAGGTGGTGGAAATTTCCGGAGCCCTCCACTACAGCGTCTCTCATAATCATATGGTGGTTTTGGAATGTTAAAGCCCACATATCAATCACTTATGTTTGAACGAAATAAGCTGCATCTAGTAACGAAACGTTTCACTCAAAAGCGCACTTTATTTAATGAAGAAGAAATGGTAGTGCGGCGGTACACTACGCTTTTCAGTTTGTTCCGGCCTCGCGGCACCTAGGTACTCTCAGCGCCCCGCCGCGGTGGTCTAGTGGCAAAGGTACTCGGCTGTTGACCCGCAGGTCACGGGATCGAATCCCGGCTTTGACGGCTGCGTTTCCGATGGAGGCGGAAATGTTGTAGGCCCGTGTGCTCACATTTGGGTGCACGTTAAAGAACCCCAGGTGGCCGAAATTTCCGGAGCCCTTCACAACAACGTCTCTCATAATCATATGGTGGTTTTAGGACGTTAAACCCCACATATCAATCAGTCATCAATGGTCACACCATATATGTAGGCACATGATCTAGCGTTCAAAATTCAGTCAAGAGCGTCTTTACTGCGCTTTCGCTTGATGTTGAAGGCCACGTTTATCCTTCATTCAATAAATAGGAATGATAAAAACGAAATAACAATTAAACATTACCAGATTGTACTCACTCACGCATCATTCACGTGACCCCCACCACTCTGCGACGCATCTTTTTAAATTCCGCCCTGGGATAATGTGGTGGCATTTTTTTTATTTTACTTGAGAGTTAACTATAGCACTATCTCCGTAAAGTAGAGCAGGGCGCTGGTGCATATCATCAGTGCATATCAGTTGCGAGGTGCCTTATACAACCGTTCGCAAGGTGTTCAGGCCCCATGCACCACTTCCAAGTCACTCTCTTTGAGATTTATCTTTTAAACAACATTATTACTTTGATTGAGAGTTAAGCAGAGCACTGTCTCCGTAAAGTACTCCAGGCCACTGGCATATATCATCAGTGCATACTATTTGCGAGGTGTCTCGTACCACCTTTTGTCATGGGTTCAGGCTCCACAATCCACTTGTAAGTCAACCCCTCTGAGATCAGGGCTAAGCAGTAGTGCGATACAAGGGTATCAGGATGGTATTTCAGAGATAGTTTTGAGTATCGCTATTGCTTCATCGAGGTACTTTTCAAACGTTTATTCGTATCTAGCACGCAGTGGGCTTCAACCATGTAGATGGCAGCCATGAAAAAATTCTCATCTTTTTCAAAAGCGAACATTTCGAATGTATACGGTGACTGGCTGTTCGACGAATAATTGCATGGAATAGATGTAAACTTATTCAATTTCCGCCGTAGCATGTGCAATGCAGTTTTACTTGAGGTACAGCATTGGCGGCAGCATCGTTATGAGCTGCCATGTGCAACGTCATGGATAATATTTTGAATCATTGCGCAAAAGTGTGATTGGAGATGTATCTAAAAAAACAAGAACTTCTTTCCATGCGTTAGGTGGAGGTTAACATATCCTCGTGAGAAGTGAAGTGAAATTCTGCCACTGCGGTTCTCAATAACCCAGTGCGAGTTCATTTGATGTAAAACCCGACCACTTAATTATTATCTGGCACTGTTGCCTTGTCGCATTTGATACCTATAACGTGTTTACGGACCTATATTGCTCCTTTAGGCTTGATAAATTAATTTCTATTGCGCATTGTAACTTCATAAAATTTATAAGTGATATGTGAGGTTTAACGTCCCAAAACCACCGTATGATTATGAGAAACGCCGTAGTGGAGGGCTCCGGAAATTTCGACCACCTGGGGTTTTTTAACGTGCACCCAAATCTGAATACACGGGTGTACAACATTTCCGCCTCCATCAGAAATGCAGCCGCCACAGCCGGGATTCGAACCCGTGACCTGCGGGTGGGTTGAACATTTATCGGGTTTATGTTAGTCAGTACATGTGCAACTCCTCACATCTGATCTACATCTCTTGAGAGTATGCCCATACCTCCAGCATTTTTTGCACTGTAGTGGGCGAGAGGATAGTACATGTACACAATAAATTAGTGGCCATGCCTAACTTCGGTTCGTCGAGCCGTGCCAGCGAAAGCCACTATCACTGACTCTCTGGAGACTTTGTGTTCTCAACGTTTCGCGAGCATCGAAATACAAAGGCTGCTTCTGCAGCCGCAAACATTTCAAGTATTTCGCGTGGTGTAAGGCTCAAGTCTACTCCTCGACCTAGTCCGTTCACAAAGGCCAAATAGACAGGTACGAAACAGCTCACCGGATTTGAGGCAAACGTTGTGCATTTTAGGATATCTGTGATGCAGGCCTGATTCGGCGAGCAGCACAGGTTTCCTCCACCACTAAATTGACACACCTCAGTAACATTTGGTAATAATCAGAAATCTTCCGGAGCTCATCTTGAATTAGTTTCAGATTTTTATGCGAATAGACTGGCCGTTGGTGGGAACCAGGGCCACAGGAACGCTCTTCAGACTACTGCGCAAAAACAGATCGATTGGCAAATCACTGTTCGGAAGGGAAGCCGAACCCTGGCCGGGAGAGGAGAGAGACATCAGATTGATAGGCTTAACAGCACCGCCCGATCTGCCCGCACCCCACCGGAGGAAGCACGAAGTTCCCCTTGAAGTAGCAGCGGAAGTAGATCCCGAATTGAAACCGGACGCTCAGGCCCCAGGAAGCACCGGTGGAAACCTCAAGGACAGCGAGGACAGTGAGCACGACGTCTCAAAAACAGTAGCCTTGCTGCTTCATAGGTATCAAGTCCGGACCTTGTCTCATGGTTCATTACGTGCTTATTACACATAGATGTTTAAAATCACATTCTACTACGGCAAGTTGAGGTCGACTGGCAGTGCTTGTGAAAAGATGCTCGACCACAGCATTTTCATTTTGTGACTGGCTCAAATAGTCCCTGCACTTGCCGAATACTTGATTGCCACGCAGAACACTTGTGTTGAGTCCTTGCTTAGGCTCAGATATCTAACATCTCCATCGGTCAACACTGCCGATATCAGCTTTTCTTGACGCTCTCGCACCTACACGGGGGGGCATATATACTGTCAATCACCTGTGTACATACATAAGCATCGGCTGCATATGTGTGGCAGAAAAGATTTACGACATACAGAACGGGTTTTATAGTTACGCATGTAACGACCCGGCAAGCCTATTCGTCAAACTCTTTTACCTTTTCTAGTTTCGTACCCCAAGCTTCGACGCGATATTGGGAGCACCTGGCATAGGTGAGTAGACCGACAGACAGACAGACAGACAGACAGACAGACAGACAGACAGACAGACAGACAGAGATAGATAGATAGATAGACCAGATAGATAGACAGATAGATAGATAGATAGATAGATAGATAGATAGATAGATAGATAGATAGATAGATAGATAGATAGATAGATAGATAGATAGATAGATAGATAGATAGATAGATAGATAGATAGATAGATAGATAGATAGACCAGATAGATAGATAGATAGATAGACAGATAGACAGATAGATAGATAGATAGATAGATAGATAGATAGATAGATAGATAGATAGTACACAAAAAATTGCTGCGCAGCTTAAAAGCAACGATAAAACATTTCACTTTATAAAAACGTTACTATGCCTCACTTCTTTAAGCTTAGTTATTTTACCTTGCGCTAGTGAGCTGTAGAGACCAGAGAAAATCTTAACGAAGTTATGAAAGCAGATAAATGAGTTGTTACCACAATGTGCGTACGAAATAAGAAGAGATTTGTTCGCCATAACTCGAGCAGGCCTTCTTTTTATTCTGACGTTTAAATATATAAGGTGAGAAATAAAAACACGCGTTAAGTGTTTAAGCATGCACTCAAAACTGATAAAATGAAGAGGAAAAAGAAACCAGTATTCAAGATTGCACCAAAAAACCGAAACCAAAACAAAGACTGCCTTGGTTGACTTTCGTGGCGGCATCTCGTGGAATTCTATGAAACTAAGTCTTTCGCTTAAAAGAAAGGAGCTTGTTAAGAACTTGGAATCAAACCAGTGAGGGCGCAATGATGCTGCACAACGCCGTGTGCGATTGGCTCACTCAGACACAGTCAATCCTGTGGCATGACTAATATGAAAGGGAATGTCGATATACTACAAACATTTTAAAGACCACGTTTCAAAAACGCGTAAAGGAACAGTGTTATGCCAGTTGCAGAGAGTTGAAAATGATCTCAATGCTAAGCAGAATGTCTTGACTATATGCGATGAACTGATCATTATTTTAACTTAATTTGTTTCGCCGCATAGACCGTTTTTGTATAAAAAAACAGGCCACGTTACTCACCATTTCCATTGGCTTCTATTGTACTATCTGTAAGGGCTCTGGAAACAAAACTGAAGCTTACTGCAACATGATCGCTGCCGCCTTCTTGTGCGTTTACATTCTCAGACGTGCTCCGTGGTCTGCATTTTTCAACATTCACTCTCTAGGCATAATTATTCGCGAAATACTCGCTCATTCAAATGAAAACGCACTAGTTTAACGCTGCGAGCGCCAGGGGTGTTGTTTATTTGTCTAGATAAATAACTGATAAATACAGATAAATACAGATAAATAACAGATGAATACAGATATCTGGGTGTATGGATAAGCAATGGGACTGAGTACCTAAGGAAACACGAAATATACGTGACGACTAAAGGTAACAGGAATGCAGCAGGGATGAAAATTATGGCACTTTGGAATTACAGTAGGTATGATGTTGTGAGAGGAATATGGAAATGGGTCATGGTTCGTGATCTGACGTTTGGCAATGCGGTCTTGTGCATGAGATGAGAAGTTCAAGCAAGATTAGAAATTAAGCAACGTGGAATAGGTAGGCTTACTTTAGGAGCTCACGGGAATACACCAAATCAGGGAGTACAAGGTGACATGGGATGGACATCATTTGAGGGCAAGGAAGCTAGCAGCAAGATAAAATTTGAGAAGCGATTAAGAAAAATGGGGGAGGAGCGTAGGGCTAGGAAGGTTTTCAGCTACTTGTACATGAAGAATGTCGATACGAAATCAGCAAGCGAACCAGGAAATTGACTGGTAAATACTTAGAAAACAGCAGGTGGCCAAACCAAAAATAACTATCGGTTAAGAAAAAAGTGAAGGAAATGGAGACTGACATGTGGAGAATTGGCATGATTAAGGAGTCCGCATTAGAGATCTATCGAACTTTTAAGCAGGAAATTGACAAGGAAAGGATCTATGATAATACTCGGGGTAGTTTTCTACTGTTTGAGGCCAGGACGGGAGTGTTGCGAACCAAGACATATCGGGCCAAATACGAAGGGGTAAGCAGAGTGTGCAGTGCGTGTGGAGAGGAAGAAGAAACTGCCGAACACTTGATAATGTTCTGTAAAGGGCTTCACCCTGTAGTTCAGGATGATGGCGCAGAGTTTTTCAAAGCACTGGGGTTTAGGGACTGGGAGGGCAAAATGGACTTTAAGCGGGTAGGCTTAACTAGAAGGAGGTTATCTGATTGGTGGCTAAAGTCAGGGCACGAGTGAAAATAAACCCTTCATTGCAAAGTGCGAATCCTCAACCTCACTATCTAAAGGAAAAAAAGATAAATCGAATGGTTAGTTCACTAAAAATTACGGCTAGGTGGCGTTAGCCGCAGTCCGATCTTAAGGGTACAGCCATATCTATCCATTCATCCAGAAAGGCTGGATATTAAGCTCCTTAAGACGTCGTTCTGTCCGGCCTCCTTCGTTGTCGTACGTAACAACCGGAATGCGAGATAGCGGTACTTGGAGCATCCACTAGATGGACGCACGGACGGACGCATGGATGGACGGACAGACTAGCAGCCATTCGGACGGATGGATGGACGCGCGGAGCACGTATGTGCCCCAGGGGCTGGGAGATTGTGGCACTTGGAGTGTTCACTAGATGGACGCACAGACGGCAGACGGACAGACTAGAATATGGACGGACAGATTGATGGACACGTGGATGTATGGAGAGATGGACGCACGGACAGACGTACGGATGCATGGATGGATGCACGGATAGTCGTTTGGACGGACGGAAGCACGGATGGGCTGACAAACGCTTCGCCTCACTCATCATCATTCACTCCGAGGATATGCACTGATTTATTCTTATTGCCTTTTTCTGAAACCTCAGTTCATCTATCTATCTTTTACGTTAAATGCATTAACTCTAGACGGTATGTTTAGAATTGGAAAAATGTATGTTTCGAATCGGAAAATCATTAGGGAAGCACGCGTACTAAGTCACGAACGGCTGAGTGGCATCAGCGTATCTATCTATCTATCAATCTATCTATCGATCTATCTATCTATTTATCTATCTATCTATCTATCTATCCATGTAAATCTCTTGAACGGTCGACGTCAATTTCAGTCTACCGCAGCATTTTCAGTGCATGCTTAATTGTGGATTCGTGGTATATTTGATATTTATCATCATCATCGTCATGCTGATCGCCCTTGTGCCACCATCAATCTCTGTTACCACGATAGTGTGGACTAGTAAATGTATACTGAAACGTAGCCGTATTGCGATGAATAATTCCTGGAAAATGTAACTCTGGTTCACTCAGCAGCAAGTCATTCTAAACCATCCGCCCCGTTGTTAGATTCACTTTACCAGCTTCAATGAGCCATTCGAGCGTTTTACCTCATTGACACTAAACCTATATTTTCTAATAAGCAGCCAATGGCGGCGCAAATTTATCATCACGTGCCTGGCTCAAGCGACCTTATACATGACTCCATGGGAACCATCCCTTTGATCGTGTGCGCACCGTTTCCATGGTAACGTCGATTCTCTCGACGGAGAAGCGTGAGAAGCGTTTTTCTGACACGGACAAGCAAAGAACAAATAAGAAATTGCAGCGAGCATCTGGCATATAGAATTGCGTCTGCCGTCGGGCAAGAAGCTCGCATTTCGAGGAGACATATCTGCTATTATTTCCTATTGTTGTTGGCAAGCCGTGGTGCACTGTGGGCTTTCGAACCCGCCAGGCAGGATCACATTCTTTTTGGTTGCCCTAGGAATTTCCTGTCAGTCTGGCGCATTCCCGTAACAATAGAACACATGGATGACGGTTATAGCGTCTCCGGGCTACAACCATCGTCTGCTACCGGAGCGGCGTCGCATCCTCACGGAAACAGTGCAGCATCCGCCTTCTGAGTTCTGATCTCCCTCTCCCACGCAGCAGTATTGCCAACCGTAGGGTGATTACCCTACTTGTGCGGTAATTTCGACAATTTTGGCGGGGTTAGCGTAGTAAGGCGCTAATGTTATTTTCTTAGAAAACGTAGGTATAGTTTCCACATTTTTCTCATCGTGGATCAGGTAAACATGTAGACGATCCATGTGTCATTCTGGAGCGTTACTGTTTTAAAGAGATCGAAAGTTCTCATTGAATAAGATTAAAAATGTCTGCATTCACATCACAAGTATATGGGAGAAACAAAATATAATATGCCAAACTACCCTGTGCTACCATTATTTTTTTCATGAATGTTTTTTTTTGTCTGTCGCGTTTCACTGATTCGTTCCGCTTTCCGATGACAGTTGGTCTCACTTATTAAAGGAAAAACCTTAGTTGTCTTATCAAGCACGAAAAGTCACCATCGGTGTCCACGCAAGTGATGCAACAATCATGATATAGCGACCTCGTGACGAGATCGTGACGGCACAGGCCTCGAAAATATCAGACACCACGATGGCATCATAGTGACATCACCACGATCGCATCACACCACGATGACATCATCACAACGAGGTGCTACATGACGATGTCATCGCATGAACTCGTCACAACCGCGCGGCACCCGGAGGCACGTAAGGTGCAGAAAGTCTGCACTCAACTTTTGAAGTCCTGACAACACTAAGCGAAGGTGGTGGCAATGGGGGCGGCGGAACTCTGGTGCTCGCCTTCCCGACGGGGCACTTGAGTAGGTGGCCTAGGGAACAACTGAAGTGCGGACAGATACCAAATAAAACGCGTAAAGCTGGTCGTCAGTTAGAAATTTCTAGCTTTTCTCTGAATGAACACAAATAACAGGTGAAACTGCAATCATCGAAGGACACTTATGTTCGAATGGCCCCGCCGTGGTGGCCTAGTGGCTAAGGTACTCAGCTGCTGACCCGCAGGTTGCGGGTTCGTATCGTGGCTGCGGCGGCTGCATTTCCGATGGAGGCGGAAATTTTGTAGGCCCGTGTGCTCAGATATGGGTGCACGTTAATGAACCCAAGGTGGTGGAAATTTCCGGAGCCCTCCACTACAGCGTCTCTCATAATCATATGGTGGTTTTGGAATGTTAAAGCCCACATATCAATCACTTATGTTTGAACGAAATAAGCTGCATCTAGTAACGAAACGTTTCACTCAAAAGCGCACTTTATTTAATGAAGAAGAAATGGTAGTGCGGCGGTACACTACGCTTTTCAGTTTGTTCCGGCCTCGCGGCACCTAGGTACTCTCAGCGCCCCGCCGCGGTGGTCTAGTGGCAAAGGTACTCGGCTGTTGACCCGCAGGTCACGGGATCGAATCCCGGCTTTGACGGCTGCGTTTCCGATGGAGGCGGAAATGTTGTAGGCCCGTGTGCTCACATTTGGGTGCACGTTAAAGAACCCCAGGTGGCCGAAATTTCCGGAGCCCTTCACAACAACGTCTCTCATAATCATATGGTGGTTTTAGGACGTTAAACCCCACATATCAATCAGTCATCAATGGTCACACCATATATGTAGGCACATGATCTAGCGTTCAAAATTCAGTCAAGAGCGTCTTTACTGCGCTTTCGCTTGATGTTGAAGGCCACGTTTATCCTTCATTCAATAAATAGGAATGATAAAAACGAAATAACAATTAAACATTACCAGATTGTACTCACTCACGCATCATTCACGTGACCCCCACCACTCTGCGACGCATCTTTTTAAATTCCGCCCTGGGATAATGTGGTGGCATTTTTTTTATTTTACTTGAGAGTTAACTATAGCACTATCTCCGTAAAGTAGAGCAGGGCGCTGGTGCATATCATCAGTGCATATCAGTTGCGAGGTGCCTTATACAACCGTTCGCAAGGTGTTCAGGCCCCATGCACCACTTCCAAGTCACTCTCTTTGAGATTTATCTTTTAAACAACATTATTACTTTGATTGAGAGTTAAGCAGAGCACTGTCTCCGTAAAGTACTCCAGGCCACTGGCATATATCATCAGTGCATACTATTTGCGAGGTGTCTCGTACCACCTTTTGTCATGGGTTCAGGCTCCACAATCCACTTGTAAGTCAACCCCTCTGAGATCAGGGCTAAGCAGTAGTGCGATACAAGGGTATCAGGATGGTATTTCAGAGATAGTTTTGAGTATCGCTATTGCTTCATCGAGGTACTTTTCAAACGTTTATTCGTATCTAGCACGCAGTGGGCTTCAACCATGTAGATGGCAGCCATGAAAAAATTCTCATCTTTTTCAAAAGCGAACATTTCGAATGTATACGGTGACTGGCTGTTCGACGAATAATTGCATGGAATAGATGTAAACTTATTCAATTTCCGCCGTAGCATGTGCAATGCAGTTTTACTTGAGGTACAGCATTGGCGGCAGCATCGTTATGAGCTGCCATGTGCAACGTCATGGATAATATTTTGAATCATTGCGCAAAAGTGTGATTGGAGATGTATCTAAAAAAACAAGAACTTCTTTCCATGCGTTAGGTGGAGGTTAACATATCCTCGTGAGAAGTGAAGTGAAATTCTGCCACTGCGGTTCTCAATAACCCAGTGCGAGTTCATTTGATGTAAAACCCGACCACTTAATTATTATCTGGCACTGTTGCCTTGTCGCATTTGATACCTATAACGTGTTTACAGACCTATATTGCTCCTTTAGGCTTGATAAATTAATTTCTATTGCGCATTGTAACTTCATAAAATTTATAAGTGATATGTGAGGTTTAACGTCCCAAAACCACCGTATGATTATGAGAAACGCCGTAGTGGAGGGCTCCGGAAATTTCGACCACCTGGGGTTCTTTAACAGGTGCCCAAATCTGAGCACATGGGCCTACAACATTTCCGCCTCCATTGGAAACAAAGCTGCCGCGGCCGGAGTTTGATCCCGCGACCTGCGGGTGAGTAGCCCAGTATCTTAGCCACTAGACCACCGTGGCGGGGCTGTCACTTCATAAGGATCGAGCAGTAAAAGTACAAATTTTATAATAAACGAAAATCTCCGCTGTTTCCACTAATACGTATCAGGGATCCGATAATACGAGTTATAACTGCGGTGAATGGTATATGCAGATTCCTCAATGCTACGACATGCTGATAGCTTATGTGTAGTCGTATATATCACCCGGAGATCTGGCATTTTTATTTTTATGCACGCCGCGCTTACGCTGAGATCTACCCACTCGCAGATGATCGCGTCAAATGCATTCTTACCTTGACTAAAATGTCAGATCAAGAAGTTCCATCGACAAGTGGTTACTTCAACCAGCCCACAACGAATAGCAGTGTTTTCGAAAACGGGACGCATCACGTTATTCAAACTGCCTACTCCACACACAATATTCTCAGTTTCACCGTTCGTAAAGGGGAACCAGTATTGCAAATGCCTGTCAACGCACTCTACACGCCATACTCAACGCTGTGCATTTTCGAAGATGAGGCCGCTGTTAGAGGCCGCCATATGTGTTCACTTCTCCGAGATAGACAGCCAGCTAGCATAGAAAATAATTCATCACGCACTTTACCACACACCTAGATGTTCTTTGACACATACCACAGCTAATGTTGCCACTGTGAGATCAAGATTAAGCTTTCAAAAAGAAAAAAAAGGGCTCGCCCCAAGCCCCGAGTGACTGCACCCCACTCAGCCACCGGCGGAAGTGTTTTCCCAACCACCGCCCTGCACGTGCACCGGTGACGTTACGCTCTGACGTACCTCGGTAGAGGTCTATTGTACTCGGAGTTCGTCCCTGCCCAACATGCCGTGACAATAGTTATAGCGCGAGAACAGAACGATGACACAGAGAGGAGAAAGATACGAATAGCATGAGCGCTACAGACACGACCACTTGTGTCCTTCTTGTTTCTGTGTCGTCATTCTGTTCTCGCGCTATAACTATCTTCATGTCATACCAACAAGATAAAGCTGCCACACATACCTAACATGCGTCGCGAAGAGAGCGGTGGCAGTGACGTGAACTTTTCCAGCACAATCCCAAAGCATGTTCCGCAGGGTGACCCTTTTCCGCACGCTTTACACGCGTCCGACGGGTAAAGGTGAGAATAACACAGGCGTAAGGTCACCGGGCTTGATAAACGTATTTGTTTGTAACACCCTCAGAGTTACGGCCTGCTTTTGTCCAATTCGTTGCGTGGTGGTGGGTGTTTGCGTCTGTTTATTCTCTAATATTGTATGATGTCGTTGAATGTGGTCATCCGATCACCCTACGACCATTCCAGTTCTTGTTGTCATGCGTGTAATGTCATCCCCTCGCTCACGGAGGTGAAGGCGGCCAGCGAAGCGGCTGCAGCTCTGTGAGTGAGATTTCAAGCCGCGATGTGGGCCGCCTGGTTACCTGCGAGCGTGACGCTGTTGTGTGCTGGGGTCCACGAAAGGAAGACGTTGGCATTTTCAGTTTTGAGATACGAGGACGTTGACGCCGAGGCCATCGCTTGATTGTAGTATTCGGGCTGCCAGACACGAGATGCGACAACACGCGAAACCACGGAAGGCAGCTTGAGAGTGTCTTATCATGTCCGCAGCGGCCGGTGCTGCTACCAGTGCAAGAGCGATTCTCGCCTCTTCAGCTGCCTCTGTGTGTTCCGTACGCACCATGGCGCTCGCGATGCATTTGCCTGTGCGATTCACAACGGCGATAATGAGAGCACGCCTTCCCTCTGGGTCTCGCGCAGCGTTCACGTATACCACTTCGTCGCTGTTGCCATAGATTCTTTGGATTTCCCTCGATCTTTTGTTGTGGCGCCCGACGTGGTGTGTCAGATGCATGTTCCTGGGGAGCGGTGGGACGATGAGACGGTCGCAGATCACGATGGAAACCATCGTCTTCTCCCCGCATTCTGTGTGGCATGTTATGCCGAGAAATACGAGGATGCACCTGCTCGTCTTGGACTTGGACAATCGCTCGTATTATGCAACGTTGTGTGCCTCGATCAGCTAGTCCAGCTTGCTGTACAGGCCTAGCTCTAAGAACATGTCAGTGCTCGTGTCAAAGGTATGCCAACCGCCCTATTGAACGTCTTGCGAATAATGCAGTTGACATCGTTCTGTTCGGACGCCAGCCATTTTAGATGAGAGGCGACGAGTGTTATGCGACTGATCACGTGCGCCTGTACGAGGGGAACCGCACAGCTTTCCCGCATACCGCTGCGTCTGTTCGTTATGCCGCCGCGTAAACGTCGAATCAAGTCGTCTGCCGAAAGTTTAAGTCTTCGAACTGGCTCACCTTTGTGACCGTTGGCCTGCAGATGCAATCCCAATATCCATATATTCTGCACGCTTGGTATGAGAACACCATCTGCCATTATTACTCTGATTTCTGATCTCCATCCCCCGGGACAAAATGGTTTTGCGGCCATTCTCGTTTGCAATAGCTCGGACTTCGCCACCGATCATTCGAGGTTCATACTTCTAAAGAATTCCTGAACCGTGTCGACGCCTATCTGCAGCATTTGCTCCACGTGGCCACTACATCCTCCTTCAGGGAGCCAGAAGGTGATGTCCTCCGCGTAAAGGCTGTGATGCAGACCCGCTATTGTGGCTCGTTTCTCGGGTAGCCCAAGGTAGACGCGGTTTCGGAAATGAGCTGTGACGTGTTTACTATGAGAAATAACGAACGTAGAAACTTCATTTGAAGTCCGGCAGTATTCCTTTGGGTGATGAGGGGAAAAAGGGGATCATCCTTGTCGCAACATTACGATGTTGGTGCCACAGGTGGCCGCTAAAAGTCCTTGGACCCGATGGCATCTTCTGCTTGCCGGACGGCCTCAATCTGGTAGGTCAGCTGGTCGCTGGTGAAAAAAAAAATCTTTTGTGGCCTTGGCAGTCCGTGGCAAGATCTGCAACCACCTTTCCTACATTTTTTGTTGAGGGCGAAGCTGGCTTCTACCTTCTTGAAAGCGAGCTTTTCACTTTACTAGCCGCATACCATGTGCACTTTCAGGCTGAACTGGAATGAGTTTGAATGATCGCCTGCTTAAGCTTGCCAACAATGTTATGCTGCCATTCTGAATTCCAGCAGTGATATTTTTATTTTTAGGAGTATTGCATACTGCACTATAAGCGCCAACCAACAGCATCGAATATTAATTGTGTTCCCTTATGACAATAGAACAAGAAGTGCTTTTTTTCTCTCTCGTATTTTCTGTGTTTGTTTTCACGGAGTCTATTTTTAGAGCCAGAGCTTATAGCGAAAGCCACAAACCGCCTGAAGAATCGGGTGTGTGGTGTTGTGTGCCATCAACAATTTTTCTTTCTTCGAAGCATTTCTGTAAGACGCCAGCGTGGCCACACGGCGATCGGAAGGAGGTCTTTATGTGTTTCTTTTCACATTCATTGTTTTGTTCGTTCTTCTTTCTGCTTTTCCTGTGTTTTTAGCAAACACTTAACCTTCAACTGGAAGTGAGCGCTCCTCTTCATTGTTTATGTGTTCCCCTACTGCTTCGAGCTAGGCCCTTTTATAAAAACTGGAAACCAACTTGTCTGAACCGTGAGTCTAATAAGTAGAAAGTTGTTGAAGTAAGTGCCGTCATTACAGCGGCAGCAAGGAATTCGGGAGCCTTATATACTTTGTGATGACCGTCATCACTATTGAAGTCTTTCGGCATTTGTGAACTGAACGAAAATATTTCTATGCATTCCAAGCAAGAAGGTTCCGTCAAGACGGGTTGATTTCCTGTCAGCAAGACATCAACGAGAGGTCCAGAACCGGTTCGCGCAAAGTAAACGCACGAGCCAAGAAAAGCCATTGTGAGCTCTATGCAAGGCTTTCAAGGCAGACAAAGAGGCAGCTGGGCCATTTCCGAGTTCCCCGTGGATTTGGAAAGACTGGAACCAGCGTGGTCCTCGCAGCTTATGCTGAAAGCTAAAACCCAGACCGATTGTGGCTGCACCTTGCCAGACAAAGCAAAGTCCCGGAAATTAGCAGCTAAGCCGCACCTTCCAGCAAACAACGAAGGAGGGAATGTGTGGTTGAAGGAAAGGACAAGGCACTATCTGCTGCAGCCCTTGCGGAAACCCGCCTCAGCGCCACGACAACAAGAGATTAGTCTACCACACCTCCTTCCCCCTTTCTCGGTAGGCTCGGCTGAAAGGGGTGGCATATTTGACGATAAGCTGGCGGACCCATCATCATCATATTACTAAAAAGGGGATGAGTATAACTCATCCCCTGATGAAGGGAGGAGTCCTCCAGAAACTGTTGGGAAATAAATATATTTATCCTTGTTGACAACGCTTCCGTTGTGCCATATTCCATACCTTCACGAAGAATAACCGGCACATTGAATTATTACTCCCTGTAAATATATATATATATATATATATATATATATATATATATATATATATATATATATATATATATATATATATATATATATATATATATATATATATGTGTGTGGAGACAAGGTTTTCTCCTAACACTCTTCTTATTCACCATCAAGCCAGAGCCCCTCTGCTCGAACGAACCCAAGTGGTAATCATAAGTATTTATTGGTGAGAAAGTGCATAATATGCATAATGCGCTCAATAATTTTCCCGCATATTGAAGCGGCCTGCCAGGCCACGACTTAGACTTGTGAGATACCTCACACTAAAGGTGTTAGGCGGGAAAGATAGACAATCTGACGACATGATTTGAACAAAAATAAGACAAACTGCTGGTTATGGGTGTTTTGCCTCCACACAAATTTTTCTACCTGATATTTGCATCACTTTTTTGCGAAATAAGTCACAAACAGTCGCCGCAGCACAAATAACAAATTTTTAGGTGCCATGCAACCTGTTACGAGGTAGAATTGCTAATTCGCAAGATTATGACCTGGCTTTAGCTAACAATCGTTTTTCTTGATAAAGCAAAGTGCACTTTCACAAATTATCACTCAAGCACTAATACATGCTCCGACATAAAGAAAGCCTGACGACGTGAGCGACGACCATTCACTTGAGCCAATAAACAATTTTTTCGTAAACAAGCTGCGCAGCAATGCAAACAGCTTCTTTTTTTTCCTGTGAAGCAATCCACAAAAACAATACGCGAGGTGAAGTGCACAAAAAAGCTACCTGCGCCGAGCAGAATAGTGCGAGAAATGTTAGTTTAAGGCTTCAATGACGAATGCAACACGCACTTTACAAAGTACTGATGGTGTTCACACCTAGCGGCACTCGAGTTGAGAGGCAGACGAAACAAGTGAAGACCACGACGCATGCCGGGCACGTTATCACACATCTTTTATGGCGTCTTCCGGCTGATCTCCGTATGCTAAAAACGTCGCCGTCGCGTCAACGCCATGATGTACTTTTCTCGCATAGGATTCACGCCTGATCCCATCCCGACAATATCCCAACGCAACATCGCAGACGATAAAGACAGATTTAAGCCGCAATCACAGTCGCAAACACATGTAGATGTGTAATGCACAAGAAAAGGTACTGTAGTAAATAACTAGTACGCCTATTTCTTAGAGGCAGTGAGTGCTGTGTTGCCATCTAACGGTCGGCGTGATGCTGCGTATCACCATCGGTTTTGGCCAGAGTGACAACTCTTGTAATTTTTAAAGACGATAGTTTTTTTCGGGGACCTTCGACGGAAAAATTTTGGTCTGTTCGACTGTCTGTACATTTGTCTGTTTCTCCGCCCTAACGATACCTCAAACGGCACCGAACGGCCAACCCCATTTGCAGCGCCCGCCAATATTGCTCAAGGTTTAGCGTTCATAGTAGTGCGATTGTCAATTAACAAGCAATTATTGCGTTTATCTGAGGCACCATTACAACACTTCGATGTTTTGTATGTCTGCCTTTATACTAAAAGAGGCACACACAAGTAACTCTAAGGCATGTAGCGTTTTAGCGCAGTGCTGACAGTGCAACGCGATGCTCAAAAAGTTGTTTTCAACGCTTTCTTACGAGGTCATGGAGGTGGCGCCGGCCCGTCGCTTTGCGTTCTGCACCTTATCACCTCTGAGACTGGCGTGCATGTTTCTCCGCGCGCTGCGCGTTTTTGTTTTCGATGATAACTACCACATTGCGCTTGTGTCTAAGGTGCCTCGATGCGCTCCTTCACTTCCGCTTACACGCTCAAGGCGCTCTAACGCAGCGCCTCCAGAATACCCTTCACCGTTTTTCTTGTGCAGAACATCAAATAAACGTTTCGTTCACTCTCTCCAGACGTAAGGCTATCGTCTTCCGACTACATTTGCGGTGTAACATGCAGATTTGGAACTGGTTTTTTGTTACTCCAAGACGTTCCCTAGGAGCTCGTAGATCGCTATCGCGTCGCGGTGACTGCGGTTTTGTGCGCCGCGGTCGCAGCGAACTGTAGTTTCATTTTTATTCCGCGTGTGTTGGCTTCGCACGTGCCTTCAGAGCTTTTTCTTTTGTGCTATTTATGATCGCATCTGCTGCGGTCTTGTCAAAGCGGCATTGTTTTCAGTGGTAGGGCGTTGGACACCCGCTCACTTTCGGAGTCCTGTCAGTAGCTTCGTCGGAAAACATGATCGTGTCAATAACGACCGCGGTTTTGTCCACAGCAGTTGTGGCAACCACACGCTCTGTAGAATACTGTAAGTGCGCCGCTCACAGGCGTACTTCTGAAATTTTGAGCAAGCTGCTCTCGGCCTTCGTTCGACTGTTTCGGTACTGAAGTTCATTTCACACGCTGAAGTAAGGAAAAGTGTTCGGAACACTGGTTATCAGTTTGGTCTCGGTCTCGCTGACACAGAGGAAGTCATGCTATGGACACAGGGGAATTTGGCAGGGAAATTCTAAGAATACGTATCTGCCGTGGTTTCCCATCACTGAAACTTATCTACGTTTAGATGAACTCCTCCTAATTTGGCTTATAATAAAATGCGGTGGGTTAGCAAAAAGCCTGTAGCCGACTTAACTGCATTTATGTTGATGCGGCAGATCATGCAAGAACAAAAATTCCGACTTTCGAGAGATTTTGAGTACAACCGTACAAACAAGAAACGGTCCGAAACCGGGAGTTGCCCGCACAATCTGGGAGTGTTCTAAGCACTGCACCAGAGACATGGAAGGCATGGAATGGTGACACAGGGTTGATGTGGGAGGAGGGGAGAAAAGCCAGAGTCATACATTGACATAATAGAAAGAGGCTGAGATGGGGGCGCCAATTTCATCCTTATACATTGACATGATTGGGTGGACGGCGCTGCGAGAAATTTCGACCCTCCCCTGAAGGGGAAGCCCATGCACGCTTATATCCCAGCCCCCGTACGCAACAATCAAAGCTTTTACAGTAAAAGCTTGATTTGGGTCCACGTTAAAAACCCCAGGTGATCGAAATTTCCAGAGACCTCCACTACGGCGTCTCTCGTATTCATATGGTCGCTTTCGGACGTTAAACCCCATATATCAATCAATCTTAACACAGAAGGCACCGGCGAAATCACGCGGAAGTCGAAATAATTGATCGGACAATTTCGTGCTTTTGCAGCAGCGCAACTCTGCGCAAATGCACCAGCGCACATGTACACTATAGCGACCATAACGTAATATTCGTTAACGATGCGTGCTGTCAACATTGCTTTCAGTTCCAGAATCACCTTGTGGTGCAGCAAGGGCACAAATTAGACAAAAAAGCCCCCTTTGGAGCAGTAGGGCGCAGTAATTTCCAATTGACGCAGGTTTCCCACCATTGCAAATGAGGGACAACACCCCCTCCCCCAAGGGCGCAACAGCCAAAATAAAATTTGGAGCAATTTCTGGAGCACCAAAATGCTACTTTTGGAGCACTAAAATCTAAATTTAGAGAAGGATACGGGAAACTAACTTTCTTATAAATGACCAGATTTTGAGCAGTAAAAAAAGGAATGCTTGAGTTTAAAAAATATATGTAAAAACAATCAACCAACCTAAATCGTGTGTAGTGAACATGAGCACTGCTATTTTCATAAAAGTATAGCATTCTGAATTGCCCCACTGGGCATACAATGAAGTCCACATTAGCGTTTGTCGTGCCTGCAAAATCCTTTGACACACTCTGTGAATTCAAATGTGGCTCTGCCAAGCTGATGACCATGAAATTCTGGAGATTTGTAATATCGAGTAGTAGGGATGGCAAAAGAAAAACTGGCACACAAGATTTTCTTGGTGGGGGAGGGAGGTACAGAAGAAGTGCCATTCGCTGCTCTAAATTATTTCCAGCAACTCTTCTAGACGCCAGCGATCACACTACTACTCGCAGTTACGCAGCGCATACATGCGTGAGTAATTTAACGAAATGTGCAGCGTTCCCCGAGTAGCGCTAACAGCTCGTTCCAAATCAGAAAACAATTTTTCGCGATACAAAATTGTATTGCGGCGAAGGTAGCTCTTAAGCAGCGTTTTGAGCGGCTTAGACGAAGACCAAAAGACTTTCGAGCCGCTACCCCACCATTTTTTTTCAAACCGCTACCCCGCCATGCGAAGGGCTTCGTAGGCCCTTCGCATAGAGTATAGTACTTGCCTCTAGCCACTTGTTAGAGGGGGCGCTGTGACCGTGATCTCGAGTGTATACTGGCGTGGTGAATGGACGTGTTTTTTAGCGCTCACGATTCACTGCGCAGATAAGTGGTTTTGCATGTTTCTAGCTTGCTTTTTTAACTAATAAGAGAGCAGTTAAAACCTTTGTAGCACCTATTTATTATCCGGCTTTTTTTGAGGTCAGTCACCAGGTATTCACTAGTTGGTGTGTGTGTGTTTGTTTGAAGTTTTTTCTCTTGCCACCCTGATGAAAAGGTGTACATACACCGAACACGCCAATTTTTGTAGTACACCTTAGACATTCTTTTTTTTGTAAGAGATAGTTCCTCGTACGCCATGTTTTGTAATTACCGATTGGGACAGTTCATAAGGACAAGTCGTGTCAAAAAATATGATTAAAACTTTGTAAATGTTCAGGATGCGAGGTGGGTCTGAAAATTGACCTAGCTGCAGACGCGAATAGAGAGGAGGTTGACTCTAAGTGTAGGGAACGTGAGGTCAAGGAAAAAAATGGAGGAAATGATGGTTTCCCAGAGTGAACTGCTCATGCGAATCACCGTCCTGGAGAGCACGATGGTGACAGAACAAGAGAAAGTTAGGGGTATGAGAGAAAGGCTCAATCCGCCGACGAAGCACTAAAGGAGGTGAACAAAGCAGTGGCCGACGGAGAGAATGGTAGGGCACTGAAAATCAGAATGGCAGAAAAGAAAGACAAGCGCGCTCGGAAAAAACAGGTTCAGTCGGTTCAATGGTCGCAAGACCCAGCTTCAGCGAAGTAGTGGTTGGGCTGGGAGCGGACAAAGCAGCCGGCCTCAAAGTTTCAAGTAACCCCCAGGTGCACGACGCTCCAGCTGAAAAGTCGCAGTAAGCGAGAACCACTAGGGACTCGAATTTCAATCGATGTGCAGAAGCAATCAAAGAGAGAATTGGAGGCGACGGGAGGGTTGCAGTAGGGACGTTCCCAAGACGCAAGCTGGAAGCAGTCATAAGGCAAGCAAGCACAAAACTCAAAACTACAGCTGATGGACGAAACTTCGTGATAATTGCAGGCGGTTTAAACGATGTCCTAAACGAAGATATGGCAGGACTAGGGACCACACTGGCAAGAGGGGTCGATGACATGTGCGCCATTTCCCCTATGGTACAGGTAGTGATATGCACAATACCGGAGGTACCGGTGCGTGACGGCAACCTGCAAAGAGCGGTTGTCAACAAAAACCTAGAGTTATGGCGGATGAGTCCAGAGAAAGACTTTGAAGTGGTGGAAATAAACAGAGATTTACATAGGTGGGGTGGTTTTCAACAACACAGAACTCACTTCGATGTGAGACTAAGTTATGAGTTGTATTGGTGACTTGCAGGACACATAGTAGCTGTTTTGGGGGGTACGCGGGCCCTTCGGGGTGCAGGATAGCTAGTAATCAGAAAAACAACCAGGCGGACTCTTTGACAGGTGGTATAGACAGATACGATTCCAAAGTAGTACCAATATCTAAGACACGTAGAGTCCAGGACAGAAACCGACGTAGCCACGATGGCTGAGGCGATTCAAACGTAGAGTATATTAACATGCAGGGTAGCAGGAATAGGCTGAAGTGGGAAGAGATAGAATAACAGCTAAAAGAAGAGAGGCCGATGGTATATGGTTTTCTAAAAACACATGTTAGGGACATGGAGACCCCTCCTAACAATCCGGCTACGTGTGAGAATACTGTAAACGAATCTCTCTCTCTCTCTATCTCTAGTCGTTCCAAGTGCTTTATGCCTCCTGAATCGTGCCTCCCGTGGGCCGTTTAATTCGCATTTTCACTGCGTTTCAGCTTGTATCATCTACGAGCTCATGCATACCTCCATTAAGTGGCAAAGCGTCTGAGAAGATTAGTGTATTTTCAAGCAATTGATCCTCCCTCTAACCATAACTTCTCAAATAATCCTTCTCCTCGTCTCCGTCGAGAACGCCCTTCCGCGGTTTCATATTGAATAACACTCTTAAGCCGTGTGTGCGATGCAGGAGATGCAAGGTCAGAGTCGCAGCACCCCTACCACCGTCAGGTGGCGAAACATACTCAGAAATTCTCCCATATCTTTTGCGATGGGTGAGAAGGCCCTAAGAAAAAAAGCGCACACAGGAGCAGTCTAGTCTAGCCATGGTATAGACGTCGGACTCTACCCAGGCGGCGCTGCAAAAGACGTCACCACCAGTGCCCCATCAACGCGCCGGCCATGTATGGGTAGTTCAAAGAGAGCCTTCCGCAAGCGAAATGGCATAGTTCCTTCTCTTTCGTTTGTCTTGAGGCGCGGTTTCATGAAAACCAAGGACCCGGCAAGTATTTTCCTTCAATCAAACCTTGCTTCAGAAAGCTCATCAAAACGAACTGCGGCTACAATGCGAAATATGTTTCAGTAATTTAAGCGTACTACAACTGGCAATTTAGGTGTGTGCGAGCATCGCATGACATTGAGCCTGAGGCAAGCACCCCGACGTGCTTTCTGTAAGGCCTAAATGCGTTAAACTTGAGCATATAGCTTATGCCAAATCCATGAAAATCATACACAAGCGATCTATTTTACGATCATTGGTCCAAAGTTCGCTTTCTCAGGCATCAATATCCTGCTGATTTTCATATTTGCAGTTGCATTCTTTGTCGATCTATCCTGTGCTTTGAACTGTTTTATTAAGGATGCTAGAATGTTCTCTTGATGGTTCTCATCTATTTGTATATACTGAAAATGGCGATACATGCTTGTCGTCTTTATCGTTGTACAACGAAAGACAAAAAACTGAGACCTCTGAGCTAGCTCTGGCAATCGCCGAGACCAACGACAAAAAAACCTGATTGGGGTCATGATCGCTTTGCTTTCTACCTGAATGCCATACGGGTTCGAATTTTCTAATTAAATCCGAAACTTGGAGTCTTTCGAGCCCTACACACATAATTCTGTGTGGTGGCGACAACTTCAGATTGTAAGTGGTCATGGCGTGTACGATGCCTACCGCGCGCATCGCCTCTTTACTGCTGCACGGGGCACGGTAGGAGGCTCCTTAAGCTTCATAATCAAAGTTGCCACGGTTTTCTCTTAAAGCAACTTAAAATAATATCAGGATACCTACATTATCATACTTCCTTTTTTGAACGGCTGTGGTGAACACGAGTGACTCCCTTACCCAACACGTTCGCAACGACCCGTATCTAGCACTCTCGCCGTTCTGCTTCGCGATAATAGCGAAAATCATTGAAACTGAAGTCATTTACGTTCGTGGCAATTCACAGCACAACATTAGCGTCGACTACGGTCTTTTTTTTTTTGTAGAGCACCAAGCCGTTGCGTCTGCTGTTGTTTTCACCGTAGTGCTGACGAGTGAACCAGGAAGCACTTCACGGTGGTTCAGTGACGCATCCGACTGGTAGAATATTTGTAGCTCTTTTTCCATGTGCTCAACGTGCAAATACACCTATTTTTTGCTCGATCGTTTTTTCGTACATTGAAGCTGCCCCTGGTTGCGCAGCAAACTTTGCAAGGGAGTTGAGCTTTGCACTACTCAAACCTGCGCCTATAGGTGGCGCTGCGTCTCCGCAAACCTCCAGAGTATGAGGTCTGTAGGGCGTAACTTCTACGCTTGCTTACTAGGCGCGTTCGACCAGCTATAGTAAAAACGGCGCGCACCCATTGGCCCGACGAAGGATATCTGTCGATGGGACGACGCAACAGCAAGCCACAAAAATGACTTATACGCTGTTGCTATGGCAACAATCGTGGTGGCTGGCAATGAGGAAGTTTACAACATCTCTAATACCCATGTTGCACAGCCAAAGAGCGCGGTTAAAACCAATCACGGTTAACCGCGTTGAACCGCGCTTAGCGCAAACCATGGTTCGCCGATGTTACAAAGCGCGAAAGCAACCTCGGCTAAGTTGGTTAACGCTATCTGAAGTAGAACGAACTAACTAACGCGCTAATAAACACCGCCACTTCGTGTGTATATATGCCCTGAATACTTTTAGCCGCAACAGGATAAAATGCCAATTACGCCCCAAAGTATTTTCATGTACTTACCGGTACTTCTTCAAATTGTCTATCTTCATCTTAACCTCTACGCGAGCGAGAAAACGCGCCATACGTACTCAAAATGCGAATCCCACGTTTGTTGAATAGGAAATTAATATTTCCCGCGAATTCTTGGGGTCTGCGGTAACGTTCTTTTACGGCTTGATATATCGTCGACCCACCGATAGGTACCCGCTCTAGTCCGCGGACCAAGGGTCGCACCGACGGGCACGCGGAACGATCGGCGCGAGGCGTTGTTACTTCGTTTTGTACTTCATGTAGTTGATCACAATTTGCCTGTGTTCTAACGTAAATGCCTGTGTTCTAACCTATCTCAGAACGTATTTTAAGGTTAGGGTCTGCCGCTCAGTTCTATTGATGACGCAAAGAACATATGGCCACCTTTTCATCATTTTCTCGCTACAATTGACGCACGTGGTATAATTTTGAACCTGGTCAGGCATTTGGGCGCCGCGTGGCGCCGTTAAAGCAACTTTTTTTGTTTGGCGATGCTCAGCGCAACAAATGGTAAATGTATCAAATTGGCGCAATCGGCGCAACTGTTACACCCCTGCACCCCTCTCTCTCCACCCTATCACACCAATCAATAGAGAACACCCCCTATCAATAAATATCCCGCTGATGACAAGCGAGAAATCATGGTGAAGAGGACATCCGTCAACCATTGTTGTTAAAAGAAAATATCAGTCTTTATTAGCATAAACTTTTCGCGCTCATGTATAGCCACGCCAGTACTTCCACGTTGTGGCCTCACTTTAGAATCGAGCACGGCGACATCCCATTAGTCGAGGACAAGTACTGCCACACCATGTCGTCGAGCTGCAAGTACCGTCTCAGGTGAGTCCAGCATTGCTCGTCTAGGGCGTCAAGTTGTGTGCAGCTGTCGTCACGTGGCTGACACGTGACACGTGCCTTGACGACACCGGCCAGTCGCATGAACTCGTGCATGCCTTCGATGCTTCGAAATCGCCGACTCACGGCAACCATGGCGTCGGCTACGGAAATGGAGAGCACTATGGAGAGCTCTGCCACGAGGGCTGGGTGTCGGCGCACTCGGTCCAAAGCGGCAGCACAGGGCCTGTTGTGAAATAAAACGAAATGTATTTCGCACATGCGCGAAAATGCTGGCTGTATTGATTTCGTCGAAATATCTACACCCGCTTGACATCCTAGCGCTAACAAAAGGCCCAGGCGAATGGTTATGCTGTCACGGGGCAATAAGCATGTCACTTTTTTTAGATATCACAGCTGCCGTGAACTCACGACCTGCATGTTGATTCATTGATATGTGGTGTTGAACGTCCCAAAACCACCTAATGATTATAAAACGCCGTAGTAGAGAGCTCCAAAAATTTTCACCACGTGGGGTTCTTTAACGTGCACTCAAATATGAGCGCACAGGCCTACAGCGTTTTCACCTTCATCGAAAATGCAGCCGCCGCAGCAGGAATTTGATTCCTAGACCGGTAGGTTAGCAGACGAGAACACCACCAACAGGTTAAAACTCCGTTTATTTTATTAGCCATCTCTGCAGCTGGATATAAAAAGTGCTCTAAAATTTGAATTGGTATTTATGCACGTTTTATTCGCTTGCACTTCTTCAATGCATTATTATAGATATTCTAATTGGTATATTGCACCTACAGTTAATTTTTAATATGAAGTGATAATTGACGCAGGAAAGCCTTGAGAAGCTGCTGGCCAGATACTACTGCAATCCTAAGCACGACCAAGCAAAAATTGTACTTCCGCTCAAGAAATGTATGGGTAATCACAGACTGTTAGGCGAGACTCTTGTAATCTGACATAATCGCGATTTCATAACGATATCCTTACGGTGGCGAAATCAATCCGTACCACTGTGTACTCACGTGTCACACCGTCTGCAGTGCAGAAATTGGGCGGCACGTGCCACATAGCCAGAGTTCCGACGTGCGACGTCAAGCACAATAATGAGCCGGTGGGCTTCACTCAGCGAGCAAGGAAGCTCTAACCCAACGTCCACGTCGCACAAAGCGTAGTTCTCGAAGATGACAGAGTGCACGCCTTGAAGAAAGCTGTCGCTTGCAGATGAGAGCCAGTCAAACAAACGAAGCGTTCGGATGGTGTTGCTTCGTGCTACAGCTTGACCTAGACATTCGACGCCTTCACAGTGGTCTTCCACGTGAACGCCTAGGCCCAGATCAATGATGCTCCTGTTACGCAGCAGTGACTGTGACAGACCTGGCCACCAATCGTGCGATTCGGCCGGAAAGCTCCTCCCTCTGAGCTCTAACTCGAGCGTTTGGAGAGTGCTCGCCTCCGATACGAACTGAACGAGAAGCCAGCACAACTCCTTTTTCCACTCTTCTATTGCTAGGTGCAAAAATGTCAATTGGGGAAATGTGGAGAGCTCTTGATAAACTGACAGCAGCTTACAATTGTCCGTGGCCCTCATATATGCAAACAGTTGAGAGTAATTCTTGCAGTCTGCTAGCGAGATGCTGTCACCGTTGTAATAGTCTACGAAGGTGACTTTCTGTTCACAACCAATTTCTTCGAGCTTGTTCGCAATGTTGGCCAGGCGATCGCGGTCGTATTTGTCTGTAACGAGAGTTGCCATCTTTAGGCTGCCTTGTCGCGACAAAACATGAAAGAATTGTTCCCAACACTCGCTTGTCCATATGTTCAAGCTTAAGGTCAAATTTTCGAGCGTGCCATTGTTCGAGATTGCTTCTAGCCAGGAGGCGGTGTCAATAAAATTCAACAAACCGAGCAGGTCGGTGATAGGATAGTTAAGAAAGCACAAGCAATTCCACAGCTTTAAGTTTCGCAACACTTTGCTTTGCGCAAGCATTCTTGCTCCCCTATTGACACTTTCACCATCCAAACTGAGCTCGTGCGCTTCCAGATGGCTGACAGACCCATTCTTGAGCATGCCCTCAAATATCGATTTCATGGCATTTCCGCTAGCTTCATAGGGGAATGCGAACTCTTTCAAGTGTTTCAGTACGTTTGTACCACTCATAAATTCTAAGACAATTCAGGCTGTGCCAGAATTGCAGGGGCACTTAGCGTCAAATCTCGTAACATGGACTTAACCTTGAGTGCTTTTAGCAGGAGCTCATTTTGCTTTTTTTTACGAACGGTGCGATGAATTTCAGCGCAATTAACGTCTCAGACGCATGAAGAAGCTCCGAAATCATCTCTGGAAAGAAGTCATCAGTTGAGAAGCCTGCATAACTCAGTTCCTTGAGGCGCTTCATCGACAGGAGGGCTTCGCGAATTCGCTGTCTTTTCAATGACGAAAGATCATAAAAGGTGAAAGATTTCACGGAATCATTTGCGCTTAGCGTGCAGCAAATTACGACGCTGCACCAATAGGCCATTGCCGGATCATCAATGTAGTCTGGAATGTGGACGGACGTCACGCAGCGATGCGTTTTCAGGAGCCAGTACAAGATGGCAGTGGCCTGACGAATTTGGTTTTCTTCAGGCCGCACATGACAAATGTTGCTGACGTGCACGAGTCCCAGTTGCCTCCCCTCTCCGGGCAACTCGCACAGCTCCAGCTCAATCCAGCTTAGAATTTCGTTCCATTTAGAAATGCTGGCAACCATCTGGCACCTTGTGTCGTTGGAGGCTGTGCAGGGCATGCGATGGTCCACCAGATTTCTAGAGAAGACGCCCCTGAAACTTTCCTGGTTAACCAACAGGTCGCCAAGTCCGTCAGTACAATCATCATTCGCTGGAGGTGCTGCCACATCACTCTCTGTAGTGTCCATTTCGTCTGCCTAAAAAAGGAGAAAAAATAAATTTAACACAAACGTACACAGTCAACTTAAGTACTATCTCCATAACTTTTTAACTTAAGCCCATCGAACATCTGTACCACCAGCAAAGTCTATCGTGCACGAACGGCCGTTATTTCTGTGTATCTTTGCCATTCGACTGAACTAAGATGCTAAAAGGGTAAGGACAAGTATGCCCAGAAGCACATGCACACAAAACAGTTGCTTTTGCAACTTTGTTCTATCAGATTGTGCTGACAGACAAAGGTGACCACTACGCATGGTAGTTGTGACTGACGGTGGGTGTGGCGCAAGGCGCAATTTGCGAAAACGAGTAACATTACTTACAATGCCCACTTCAAATGGCCGAATACATGACATATTGCGAACCATATTTACTTGAGCCCAATAGGGAGCCAACTCTATAAGCGCATTATTCTGGACAACAAAACAATAAAAGAAATTGCCCGTACCTACTTCAACTGTCATCCGTAAGGCGCAACTCCATGTCCCCCCGTAATCGTAATAATTTTGCGTGGACGTTCTCTATTAAACTATTGCGAAAAAAGCTAACTTATGGTGCAGCACGAATTCTACGGGCTATGAACGGAACTCGCTTTTAGTAACGTTGCTAGAATAAACTCAGTTTCAAAGCTCCATCGAAGAGGCTGGCCGTGTGATAGTCATGAGAACTAGTGGTGCTACAGTACAATCTTGCTGCAGCGACGAGGGGCGTGCGTGTTGTGATCGGCGGCAGCGACGTGCAAGCGACTCCCGCGAATAGTTTGCTGTACTCCCACTTCACTTCTCGGACTGTTTTTGGCATTGCGTAGTTTCTTGTACGAAAACGCGGTTGTCATGTATGAGGCGTAGTGAGAGGGAGAATATTTATCTACACGTTGACATACGTGAATTGACTTTGCACAGGCGCCCACAGCGGCAACCACAATGACGACATCGCTCGAAGCAACTTGTTCGTTTTTGTTTGTTTATTATTATTTGTCTACTTTGAAAACATGGTTACACAGTGGCATGAGCCAACAGAAAAGCTGCTATAAATAGCATGGTAACCTCATATATGTAGCCTCCGATCTCTTTCACCCAGTGGTGACGAGCTAGCAGACGAATGTTCATAAGCGAACTTGCTGTCTAGCCTTGCATACTGTAGTGCAAATAAAAATTGTATTTCCATTACTATTAGTAGTAGTATTATTAGTATTAGTAGTAGTTGTCGCAGTAGTAGTAGTAGTATTACATGCGGTAGCAATTGTCAGATATGGCAGAGTCGCCCTTGAGTATTATGTATAATATATGTCAACACTTAAAACACAACAATTACCAAACTTGAAGGACGCTTGAGTTTCTCCTTCAAGGCTAACCCGCAATAGCATAACCGTGCCCTGCGCGAATCCCCTTCTCAATTACTAGCCTATAGCTTCGGTCTCGGTGTATGCCTCCACCGTGCCGCGAGGGAACCAGCGACTGTGCGTACAACACTGGCCATTTAAAACTATGGTAGAATGTCTACTGCAAGCACAGTTGCGAAGTGCCCACAGCGCCATAGTTGTTCCTTTTGCGAATCAGCAAAAGGGCCTTTACACCTGCGTACAGCAACACGCGGGCAGAAGTTTGAGCGCTCTGTAATGACTGGGCCTTTCTAGCACCCACTTGTCGCGCGTTTCACATGTTTTGACGCCTGGAGTGATACTAGGCTTCTGTAACTAATATTGCGTGGACTGAAAAAATTCTTTCTTTTACAAAAACAAAAGAAGTGTAAACATAAGTCTCGCTTTTTTGGCAGAACACAATAATAATGAGAACTTCTATTACATGAAATTTGTATTTTTTTCTTTTTTCCCGTATCAGTTTTGACCATTGGCGTGCTTCTCTGGTATAACATTTTTCGATTGCCGCGCAGATAGCCTGGAATCAGTTCTCACTTGTACTGCTTTTCTTTTTTGACTTCCAGGTTTCTAAATTTTCGCATAACAGGGATGGAGCTTTGAAAGTGAGTTTATTCTAGTAACGTTAGCCTTGAGTTTTCGATCTTTGAGTAGTAGTAAAAAGACACTAAAGTCCAACAAAAATTTACGTCAGAGTGATAGCTCACTGTATGACAACGTCTAAAACGACAATATCATCAACATCAGTGCCGTATCTATCGAGAAATTAAGGCACATGCACGAGAGCCCATGCGCTATGCGTAGCACATTTGCAAAGTGTTCCCAATGACGTGAAAGGTACCGCCTGTAAATATTGACTAGTAATGAAACTAGCTGCTCTAAAGAACCTTCCGTGCGCCAAGAGACGTAATAAAACGCTGCTTGTTCGTTTCTGCAGTAAAACGGTAAGTTGGGCCAGTTGGTTAGGATTCATCGTGAACTTATTTACAGCGCAGGACCAGAAAACACATACAGGGAAGGAGCAGAATAGAAAGAAAAAACGGCGCTGACTCACAAGCACTGTTGATTGAAATAGTCGGGCAATATATATATATATATATATATATATATATATATATATATATATATATATATATATATATATATATATATATATATATATATATATATATATATATATATATATATATATATATATATGTATATATATATATGTATTTATATATATATATATATATGTATATATAAAGGTACTGGCAGCTTGCTTCACGACATGCGCAGAACAAGAAGTCCACCGGGTTAGTGTTGTCATACTTATGGCGATAATCAAATTTGACCTAAATACTTTAATTCTTTTTATGCAGTGTGACGGATGGTTGACTAATGCAGTTGATTCCCCTAATCTTAATATGATATGGCTCAGCAATATATATATATATATATATATATATATATATATATATATATATATATATATATATATATATATATTTATCTATATATATATATTATAACAATGGGCCAGTTAGTCTCCTGGAAGGTATGGGATATGGCACAACGGGAGCATTGCCAATAAAGATAAATGTATTTATTTTCCAACAGTTTCGGGAGAGGTCCTCCCTTCATCAAGGGATGAGTTATACTAACATGAACTTTCAAACTTCGTTGCTGCCGTCAACTTAATCAACTTCATTAACTGGTGTAAGTGGCGAGGTACTGTTTACACTTCTTGAACTTGTACTAAATTATAACCATCTTGAGTTCAATGGCAAGCATTTCCTTCAGGTCAGTGGCACTGCAATGGGCACGAAAATGGCTCCAAACATCACGAGCACCTCCATGGCTTCACTTGAAATCTCATTCATTGAGGGACGCACCTTGAAACCCTTCTACTACAGAAGATACTTAGACAATATTTTTATGATATGGAACCACGATTAGGGAAGTCTTTTCCGCTTCATAGAGGATTTTAACAAGTGCCACCCGTCGATTAAATTCACGCACTAAATTTACAAACATAGCATCAACTTCTTGTACGTCACTGTCACGGTCAAAAATGAACGCTTGTCAAGAAACCTTTAAAAGAAGCCTACAGACCGTCAAATGTACCTACATTTCAACAGCAGCCACCCAAAGCATTGCAAAATGGTTATTCTGTATTCTCAGGCCTACCGGTACCGAATAATATGCACCGATATGTGGGAATTTGACAGACATGCAGAGCACCTAAAGCATTCCTTATTGAAACAAAATTATCCGGAAGACATTATTGACGATGCCATACTACGTGCTCGCAACGTGAACAGGAATGATATAATTAAGGGACCAAACAGACTATCTAAAACGACTTCCCAAACGAACCTTGTACTATCTTACTCCTCGTCAGCGCCATGAATAAACAACATACTTTCCCGCCATTTCAACATAATCAGGCAAAGCAAACGACTAACTTCTATTTTCGTGAAGCCACCTCACGTGGTGTACCACAGGGATAAAAATCTGAAGGACATTCTTGTCAGATCAAACCCCCCCCCCCCCAAGTTCAATCAGGGTGCCATCCCTGCGAAAAAGCTCAATTCAATGTATGCCCACAGATGGTCACAACGCGTGAATCCAAAGCGAACTTCACGGATTTCAAATTCTGCATAACTGAAAGCCCTAATTGTGACTCCAGTAACGTAATATACATGCTACATTTCAACATCTGTGGACAAGAATATATCGGCCAAACAGACACGCCATATCGGCTGCAGTTCAGTAATGACCGGTACCACGCCACTTCACTGCCGAAGCTACCTTTATCTAGACATCTCCGCTTGCCAAACCACAGTTTTGAAAATATCAGCGTAACTCTTTTGCAGTCCGGTTTTTCAAACAGGCGCGAGCGCGAACAGCGTGAGGCATATTTTATTTTCAAATTTAGAACATTAGTAGCCGGCATCAACGAGGACGCCGGAAGACTCTCCTGCCTCCGAGAATCAAGCCAGGAGAAAATTGATGACAAAGATTGATAGCTGGAGACCATGCTTGTTTTTTCTGGCTGACTCGTACGCGTACACTGTCCTTTCTTGTTTTTTGTATTTTTTGCCATTTTTTTCTTTTATTTTCACTTTCACAAACAAAGTGTTTATGTTTGCCTACCACTTGATAACTATTGAAGGGAAACAGACGAAGATGAAAGGTAAAGAGCCGACCGACCCATTAAGGGGAAACTCTTTCCTTACGAACGCCGTCACGGACCCCTCCCGCCACCACGGCGACAATCTTGGGTGGCCCGACACACGTCGAGAACTGACCAGCACGGAATAAGAACGGGATGTGGACGTACACCGACATTTGGTTTCGTGCTCAGTGTTCACTGTGGTTTTTCTTCTTTTTTTCTTTCTTTCTCTTTTTCTTTTTTCCTTTTCTACTTTTTCTTCTTTTTTTTCTTTCTTTCTTTTTTAGTTCTCTATCACTCTCGCAAACATTTTTCAATGCGAGAGGGACGCGGCATAAACGAAGTTTGGAAGTTCGTGTTAGTATAATTCATCCCCTGATGAAGGGAGGACCCCTCCCGAAACTGTTGGGAAATGAATATATTTATCCTTGTTGACAACGTTCCCATTATGCCATATCCCATATATACAAATATAAATATATGTATAAATATATATATATATATATATATATATATATATATATATATATATATATATATATATATATATATATATATATATTATTTAATTATACATACTGCAGCCCTATTCAAGGCTATCGCAGGAATGGGACGTTATATAATACTAGGCAAGAGAGAAAAATACAAACAAATATACAAATTGTGAAGCAAGTACACTCGTAACAAAGCAAAAGTAAAAATGAAGGTAATTACGCGTCAGTAAGATATTCATCGACAGCAACTATGAAGTCGGTTAGTGGTAAGGAGCGAATGCTATCAGGCAGGGAATTCCAAAGTTCTATTGCACGCGGAAAAAAAAACAGTATTTGAAGGTATTAGTACGAGCAAAGAAAGGTGTTACATTCAAAGCGTGGGAACTGCGGGTACAACTATCATCAGTAAATGTGATGAGGTTACCATGACCAAGGCCGGAGGAGGAGTTAATAATTCCATATAAAAATTTTAAAGCTTCGTTTTCGTATCGCGAGAGTTTTGATGGGGATGTTTAATGATTGAAGGGCGGTGGTCGGCCCTTCAATCAGAGATAGAGAGAAAGAGAGAGAAAGAGAAAGCGATTTCGCCCCGTTTTTTACAATAAACAGCAGTTGCGAGTCAGCGCAGTCTTTTCCTTTTCTTATGCTTCTTGCCTGACTGTGTTTTATGTTGTTGCCCTGTAAATAAGTCCACAATTGTTCATTTCTGTTTGATTCATGGAAAAAAGAACCACCAGACGTGACTATAGGCCGCCAGTGTTTCAAAAGTTCAATTTTGGACTGTTTGAGGTGAGCAAGTCTTGCCATCCAGTGGGCGCAGTTGAACCACGCCCCTTCTGTTCTTCAGAAGTCTACGCAGAGGCAAAAATACTTTTTCGCAGCTCAAATAACGTTGACGCAACTAACAGAAATTGTCAATTAACTTTCTGTTCATTATTCTGAGAGCCTACATCCACATGGAGAAAATATAGTGCATCCTATTTAAAGCATACATGCCTTTTATTAATAAAAAATAACGTTGTTCGATATAATCAACATTAAATTTCGAGCACTACATCTAGACTTACCGCGTCTGGCGCACACCGAGCGTGGCGGCACAAGAAAGTGATAGAAAATTGAGGAAATGTGAATCACAGAGCGCTAACGCAGAATCTCGTGAGCAACATATCAGCAATCATTCTGTGACACACTAGTAGACAGCTGAACGTTTCGGTGCCATGGGTGCCTCTTATTATATTAAGACGCGAAAAATTATTTTGCCTATATGCGAGAATCGCCGCTGTGACCACATCCGAGTTCCATAGTTACCAGTCAAAGAAAAAGTTCATATATCGGTTTCCATGCACCCAGTTTGAAAGAAACAAACGAGAGCCCAATACAACGGTTCCAAGCGAGGTTCAACAAGGGTAAAAAGACATTACGTGCAGCTTTCATGAAAACATGGGGCCGCGGCACGCCGTCATTCAAGTTTTGTCTCTCTCATGTGCGTAAGGGCCGTTCTTGCATGACGTAGAAGAGCCGTCGCGATTTCTGCGCACCTCGGGCGTTCAGCTTCAGTGTCGCCTCTAAAATTCGATAACTAATATCTCGAACTATGTGTCACTTTAGTTATCTCTAAAGAATGGGTAGCCCTTAAACTGGCACGTCCTACAACTTAATAATAGGTTAAAGACCGGGAATTAGGAAGTTAATTAACGAGCTTTATTTATTGAGTCACAGCAATGCCATTTAAACTACGGCAAAACACTTCCGCCTCGACATGTAGTTTGTGTGCGAAGATTACCCGAGCATGAGTGTATGAAAGGCGAATTTTTAAAATCTGTATTGCCTAAGGAAAAGACTACTTGTATATTTTACTTTCCGCTTTGCAAAACAACAATCAACACGGGCACACAAGCAGCTAGAGCAATCAACAATCAACGAGCACATACTGCTCAAACACCAACGCGACAGCGGCATGGTCGATGTAACAAACCATAGTTGAGTGATATAGTGATATTCTACACTAGTGGTCGACGTGATCCTAGTTAGGGCGGAACAGAGGAGAGAAAAAAAAACATTCCAAAATTTCATTCCGTTATTAAGGCCTCATCACATACATCTACTTTTTCGACTGCAAGTTTAACACAATATGTCGTGTATGAACCCAATGCACAAATAACCTAGTGGGTAAAACGGCACCGCAACCGAGTTTGATATGTGTTACGTCAAGGTTATGCAGACGACAAATATACAGGAGAGATTGAGACAGAGAGAATCAAAATTTGAATGAATGCGCGCGAAAACCAAACATGGTCCGCAAAAATCATCAATCATTCTGAGGTATACTAGTAGACGTCTAAAAGTTACGTATGGCTTGCCTCTTCGTATCGACTTTCGGAATACATTATGCTTACTTACCACAAGTTCGACGGGCCCTTTGGAGATAACAATGTCGTCACCAGTCCGCAAACTTCCCTTGCAAACCCATCCAACCGTACACGTTGGCTGTACAAACTGAACTGCCGACTACTGCGCTCTTCAAGGTGAGCTTATATTCAGAGGCCTCCATGCAGCGCAACCGACACTCTCTCCCATCATCCGGGACTCTGGCAGACGACCGCCCTACCGGCGCCAAGCTTTCAGGCACGCAGACACGCATGCGCCGTTGACTGCTCTTCGCACGGCGATTGCGTCTCGGGTATCTCAGCCATTGTGTGTGGTTTGGGCAGCTTGGGAACGTGATGCGGGTTTGCTTGCTGGCGCCATATTACAGCCAATGCGATAGGACGGCGCGGCACGGAATTGCGATACGATGCAGCACCTTCTTCTAACGCTAAATACATTCTAAATCCTCAGTGAAGGAATCGCCGGGAAGGTAATTTTTTCGCAAGAACTTCGTTATCAGGGAAATGGAAAAATGCGCACGCCAATTTTTTTCGCAGAACCCAAGTCCACATAAATAAATCACTGATCTTGCTCCGTTCCGCGCTGCTTTCAAGGGACATATTGTTTTGAGCCTCGAGGGATTAGTTGGCACGCTAATGTGAATATCACTCAATAATGCGCATAGTATTTTATTGGATGTGTTTTATTGCAGTGTTTTCATTCGTAGAATCGTATCAGCGAGCTATCATTCCAACACTTTTGGAGTCAGCTCACAATTCAATAAGCTTTGCACATAGAAGATAGTTATTGCGCGAGAACAAAACGACGACACAGACACAAGAAGGACACGAAAGACACGAGCGCTTGAGTGTCCTTCTTGTCTCTGTGTTGTCGTACTGTCCTCGTGCTATAACTATCGTCATGCCATACCAACTAGTCCAAGCTGCCATACTTTGCATATAGATTCGTCGTCGTGGTGGCCCGCGAAAAGTACGAGTGACTTCAAAACTATCAAGAAGACCGAGAACTTGCTTGCTAAACTTGTAGCGTTTTGTAGATTTCTTCACTCTCGTCATCCCTCTCATATTCTTTGCGCACGCTTTATATGAAAGCACCGTAGCTGAAATTTCCCTGCACTATTAGGACGTGAACCGTCATGTGTGTAGACGCAGTTACTAGCATTGGCGTTAGCAGAAGCCGTTCTAAGCAAAAAAAAAAGGCCCCGTATCTGCATGTTACACTGCTAATGTCGCCGAAACACAATAGTGTTGCGTGCAGAGAGAGTGAACAAACCGTTTATTTGATGTTCTGCGCAAGAAAACCGGCGAATGGCCTTCTGGAGGCGCTGCGTCACAGTGCCTCGAGCGTGCAGCCGAGGCGAAGAAGCGCATCGAGAAACGTCACACATGAGGCATGAGCGCTATCTGGCAGTTATCTCGAAAAATAAAGTGCGTGGCGTGCGCGCCCGTTTTTGGTGGTGATAAGGTATAGAACGCAAAGAGACGGGTAGTTGCAGCAATCGTGTCAGCTTAGCGAAGTGTTGGAAACACTTGCCTTTTCGTGCAAGCGTTGCAATGCATTATCAGCGCAGCGTGATCAACGATACAGTCCTTAGAATTACTTATTCATGCCTTTTGTAGTATAAAGGCACACATAGATAATTTGTACGTGTTGTTATGGTGCCTCAGATATGCGCAATAATCGCTTTTTATTGACAATCGCAAAAGTATGAACGCTAACACTTAAGCAATATTGGTGGGTGCTGCGAATAGGGTCCGTCGTTTAGAGTATCGTTTGTAGTCGTTTGAGGTACCGGCAAGGGCACACAAACAGATAAATGTACAAACAGACATACCGAAGTGTTTGCGTCCAAAGTCCCCCAAAAAAGGCTATCGTCTCAAAAAATAAAATAATGAAACCTTGGCGCTCTCTTTATCCCCCTGCCAATTGTAAAATCCGATGGTCAAACAGATGTTGGAGGAAACGTATTTGCCTCACTTTCCGAATGCGTGGTGTTGCGATTTTCAACCTCGGGAGTTCCCAACTTGCACTTAGGTTCCAAAAACGTCATGGTTATCTCACTACCTGAGGTTTTCTTGTTATATAGGGAGTGTTTTTTTTTTCTACTCTCTGTCGAGAGAGAGCCAATGCATTGAATCCTAAGGACGTTCACTGGAGACTGTAGTTTGCTTCTTAGTCACGAGAATTTCTTCTTAGGGCTTTCATCATTGAGGGTTTGAGCTGCAGTTAATCGACTTATTCTACAGTTTGTGCACCTTGTTGTAACAGTGGCTGCAGTGCTCGGCTGCAGACCCAAAGAAGGTGGTTCGATCACAGCCCCGGCGGTCACATTTGGATGGAGGCGAAGTGGTAGAGGCCCGTGTATATAGCCTGTGCGATATGAGTGCGCGTTCAAGAGGACCAGATGATCAAGCTTTCGAGAGCTCTCCTCTACAGCGTCTTCCATAATCATGTCGCAGTTCCTGAACGTACAACTTCAGATATATAATTATTATTCTTATTAGAGGTGCTACTGTGTGCAAATACTTTTCTATGGTTACATTTCATATTGTGGCACGCTTGAAGTGCTGTTACTCTGCTGGTGACGTTGACATGTATATGCGCCGAGGGTGTTGACATCTTATGCCGCCATGGATTATACTGCATGTGTATAGACATTTTTCTGAGATGATTCGCGTGTGTGATTGACATAAATGACGAACGGTTGTCTCCTTTCGGTAGCTGGTTAAATGGTCACGCTGCAACCGCTGCCTATAATATATTGTGGCTGCAGCCTCATTCATCCAGCGTCTCTTCTCTCGCGTAGCAATTTATCGCGACCGCGTTGGGTGCCTCATCTTCATTCCTTGTAAAGTATTATATAACCCCTAAAGGTATGAGCACACTGTAGTCTTGCCAGAAAATCTTTGCTGCTACCAGAGAAGAACGTCCGCTATAAGGCTTGTGCGGAAACGATCCTCATGATAGATAGAAGGTGTTAATTAACTATTCTCTACCAGAGAGCCTTGTTGTAAGTTTTGGGGTATAAAGAAATACAGCAGAACGAGAGTCATGATCGGATAGGACCTCTGGTAAAAGCTCCATGGGTCGACTTCAACCCGTGGGTGACGGGTTTGGGACCTCCGACGTAGAGCATTAGATGCGCTGGATGGCATTATCGATTTCGACTTTTTAGGCTACATGACAGTGAAGGAAATAAACCCCGCCGAGAGTTTTCGTACCATCGCAAATAAATTTATGAATTAGTTGCCATTTTTTGTAACCGCTATATTCAGTGAGAAGTTATCTTGACATAGGAGCGAACGCTACGAAAGAGGAGATTTCGCACATTCACGTTGCTTCGCAAGTAGTACGACGATTCGTGGATAATTGCGATTTTGCTCGCACAAAGTTTTAACACGTTTAAGTATACACATGAAAATAGTTAACGAGAGGTACCTTTGAGTGGTTCAGTGTACATTTTAGTGTCGCATCATGAGAATATTATTGTTGTCGAACAAAACATCGCACTGACCGACTACATCATGGGTGCTATGTTTTTTTTAAACGGGCGTGCTTGAAGGGCGTTACTGTCCCAGAAATAAAAAGAAAAGGATTCCTTCATTACAAACAATAACTGTTGATTGTTATGTGGGTTTTAACGTCCCAAAACCACCATATGATTATGAGAGACGCCGTAGTAGAAAGCACCAGAAATTTCGACCACCTGGGGTTCTTTAACGTGCACCAAAATCTGAGCACACGGGCCTACAACATTTCCGCCTCCATCAGAAATGCAGCCGCTGCAGCCGGGATTTGACTTCGCGACCTGCGGGTCAGCAGCTGAGTACCTTAGCCACTAGACCACCGCGGCGGGGCACGAACAATAACTGTGTATTCTGCCAAAAACTTCCCGTGACTGTATGCTTCACATAATACATGAAACCCAGCATTTGTTTCAGCAATGTCAATGAGAAATTATCAGTAAACTTAAGTGCTATTTCTTGGTGTGGCAGCAGGCATGCGCTTTAATTCTGTAGCTTCCACAGTGCTGTCAAGAAAAGTTGCTGCCGAGTATCCTACTCTATTGTCACGGGGTCGTGACGTGGCCGAAGACAGGAAACATCGTGTTGGGATTTAACTATTTATTTGGGCGAAACTGCCCCGCCGTGGTGGTCTAGTGGCTAAGGTACTCGGCTGCTGACCCGCAGGGCGCGGGTTCGAATCCCGGCTCCGGCGGCTGCATTTCCGATGGAGGCGGAAATGTTGTAGGCCCGTGTGCTCAGATTTGGGTGCACGTTAAAGAACCCCAGGTGGTAGAAATTTCCGGAGCCCTCCACTACGGCGTCTCTCATAATCATATGGTGGTTTTGGGACGTTAAACCCCACATATCAATCAATCATATTTCAATCAACCTGTGCCCAGTAAACGGAAAGTCCAATTACAGCAACAGTCTCGCACAGATAGCAGTCTCGGACTGATAGCGGCGAATGGAGCGTCGACCTTCGATCAACAACTGACAAGCGGCGAAGCGCGTCGGCATTTATACCCTTGCCGTCAAAAGTTCTAGCGTTATCGCTGGCGGTTGCGTAGGTTCCAGAACAATCTGTACCGTTCGCACAGTGGGCGTGATCTTATCGAAATGATCTACTACAGTCCGGAACCTTCTCGAAACCTGCGGGCGCGGTTTGCGCTGAGAATCGTGTGGTGTTTCGGAACGATAACAAAAACTTGGGAAATGGAACGTGGCATTGACCCCCTCTGAAAAAAGGCATCGTCCCGATGCTTTAACTAAAGATGAAGGTACCAAAATAATGCAAGAAAGTACAATGAATAAATTACAATGCAACAATAATACAAAAAACACTGTTTCAGTTTGTTAACGTGCATGAAACGGCTTGAGGCGCGCGACATGGACGACTTCAGGTCGCGATCGGCGTCGTTGAGAGTTCGTGATGCCGTCGGGGACAACCTCGTAATCAAGTGGGCCGAGACGTCGAACCACCTTGTACGGTCCGAAGTACCGTCGCGGAAGCTTTTCACTTATTCCACGTTGACGTATCGGCGTCCACACCCAAACACGTTCACCGGGCTGGTATTCCACGAAGCGTCGTCGAAGGTTGTAACGGTGGCTGTCGGTCGTCTGTTGATTCTTGATACGGAGACGCGCAAGTTGTCGGGCTTCTTCGGCGCGTTGAAGGTACTCGCTCACATCGAGGTTTTCTTCGTCGGTGACGTTGGGTAACATGACATTGAGCGTCGTTGCCAGGCTCCTTCCGTAGACCAATTTGTATGGAGATATCTGCGTCGTCTCCTGCACTGCCATGTTGTATGCGAAGGTCACATACGGAAGAATGGCGTCCCACGTCTTGTATTCGACATCGACGTACATTCACAGGATGTCGGCGATCGTCTTGTTAAGCCGCTCGGTGAGGCCGTTGGTCTGTGGGTGGTACGCTGTCGTCCGGCGGTAGTTCGTTTGGCTGTATGCCAAAATCGCTTGAGTTGAGTCGGCAGTGAATGCCGTTCCTCTTTCGGTGATAAGGACCTCCGGGGCGCCGTGACGTAGGACGATATTTTCGACGAAGAACTTAGCTACCTCGGATGCACTGTCTTTTAGCAGGGCTTTTGTCTCGGCGTAGCGGGTGAGGTAGTCCTACAGCGTTGCTCGAGAGATGTCATCCTTGGCATGGACTTCTTATGCCTCCATGGTGCTGTCATCAACCTAAACACAAGGTCGATAACGTTATCCACAGAAGAAGCACTACTGCCGCGCACGCCATCAGGACACCATGTCTTGAATGTGCTGGAAGAACAAGTCACCATTCCACCTCGCTCAAGCGTCTTTATTTCAGTCGGCGCTCCTAAATCACCTGACTTGGAAGGCGTCATTGAAGGCAGTCAGCATCTGTTGGTCACCCGAAATATTTGCATCGCAAGAGGAATTGCAGAGCTGCGGGGAGGCAAAGCAACGGTTATGCTCACGAATTTCAGCAATGAGTACAAAAATGTCAACAAAGGAACAACGGCCGCATACATCGAAGAAATTGTCGAAGCCACCAGTGCTTTCGCCCTCGCCGATTCTGCGGAACCTGCTCAGAGGAACCAAGCCCCTTTCATAGCTTTCGACGTCAGTCCCAGACTTCCGAACGATAAGCAAGAACAGCTCAAGGCCCTGCTCCTGCAATACGAAGATTGCTTTTCGTCGTCATCGAAAATTCGGCAGACCCCAATCACGAAACATTGCATCATAAGCGCAGAAAATGCCAGACCACTCCGTCAGAGTCCGTACAGGGTTTCGACGCGAGAACGTGAAGCCATGAAGAGACAAGTTGATGAAATGCTGCGAGATGACATTATCCAGCCGTCCAAGAGTCCATGGGCATCCCCCGTGGTGTTAGTGAAGAAAAAGGATGGGACCCTACGTTTCTGCGTCGATTATCGCCGCCTGAACAAAATCACAAGAAAGGACGTGTATCCTCTCCCACGAATAGACGACGCACTTGATCGGCTCTATAACGCCAAGTACTTTTCGGCAATGGACCTCAAGACTGGCTATTGGCAAATCGAAGTCGACGAAAGAGACCGAGAGAAGACGGCGTTTATAACACCGGACGGCCTCTTCGAGTTTAAGGTGATGCCCTTCGGCCTTTGCTCAGCGCCTGCAACTTTTCAACGCGTTATGCATACAGTACTGGCAGGATTGAAGTAGTAGACTTGCTTTGTGTACTTGGACGACGTCGTCGTGTTTTCTTCGAGTTTCGACGAGAATCTTCGGCGCCTTGAAGCTGTACTTCAAGCCATCAAGACGTCCGGACTCACACTGAAGCCAGAAAAGTGCAGAATTGCGTATGAGGAGCTCTTGTTTCTAGGGCACGTTATCAGCAAGTCTGGAGTTCGTCCCGATCCACGGAAAACAGCCGCCATCGCCGACTTTCCGCCGCCCACTGACAAGAAGACCGTGCGCCGATTTCTGGGCCTGTGCGCCTATTATAGGCGGTTCGTGAAAAACTTCGCCCGCATCGCCGATCCTCTCACTAACCTTACCAAAGTCGACGTGGAGTTCAAGTGGGAAACGCCACAGGAACACGCTTTCTAGGAGCTTAAACATCGCCTCCAGACGCCTCCGTTACTTGCCCATTTCGACGAATTCGCTGAGACAGAAATACATACTGACGCAAGCAGCGTAGGTCTTGGCACCGTTCTTGTGCAGAGGGCTGACGGACTTGAAAGGGTTATTATTTACGCCAGCCGATCGCTATCCAAAGCAGAAGCAAATTATTCCACAACAGAAAAGGAGTGCCTCGCCATTATCTGGGCTACGTCGAAATTTCGCCCCTACCTCTACGGCAGGCTCTTCAAAGTTGTGAGCGACCACCACGCCTTGTGTTGGCTAGCCACCTTGAAGAAACCTTCAGGTCGCCTCGCACGATGGAGCCTGAGACTTCAAGAATATGACATTACTGTCATTTACAAGTTCGGCAAAAAACACTCTGACGCTGACTGTCTCTCTCGTGCGCCTGTCGACCAACCGCTACCTGACGACACGGATGACGACTACTTCTTGGGAACGATAACAAAAACTTGGGAAATGGAACGTGGCACTATTGTCGATAAAAGACAAAAGCGGCACAAAATATTATATATCTAGTTTTCCAATTCGTGCTTTCAAAATTTAACGTTTCAGCAGAGCAATGTCGATATACATAACTGAATATTCGTCACAAATATTAGTGGCGAGTTAATTTTGTCTGTGGGTGATGTGCCCCGAAAACGACAAAATAGAAATAAGTGATCAATTAGTTGAAAATAATTGCTTAGCATACTTCTCGGTCGATTGATGCAAGCCGATATTTCAATGTTAGTCAGTGCAGTACAGGTAATTGATGATACCTGGATAGATTACTTCGTTTATAGTCAGGGGTAGTTCAATGTACACATCCAGATTACGTCAAAACTAGATCAGGCTAAGCCCAGTGTTACTTTTAGAATTATTTTTACGTCTTTGTCTTCGTTTTTTATGCACCTGTTATGTGTATTCAGACAGCACTCGAGCTTGTGAAGGCAATGTATTTCACGATCTTCACTGAGTGGCGATTGTTTACTAGATTATTAGACAGCTAAGCCGTACTTTTGGTTGGATTATCTTGATCTTTAAGTTTGCCTCCCAAGGTAATCAAGTTGAGATGCTTTACGAATTGGTGATCTCAGGGCTTAATCATTACGCAATATACCTCGCGAAAAATGTTTAGGGGATTGATTCAGACTGCATGCCTCTTGTAGTGAATGTACGCAAGGAATACCGCTGCGGCAGCATCTAATAATGGTTACGGTGCTCAACTGCTGATCATAAAGACGGTTATTCTGTCCTCACGGCAGCAGCAGAGTTTTGATGGAAACAAAATGCTAGTCGTTGTCGTTGTATTTAGCTACAAGACTAAGATACCACGTCGTAGAAATTTCCGAAAGCTTTCGTTACGGAGCCCCTCAATGTGTGTGGTTTCGGCACGCAAAACCACAGAAGTCAATAATTTACATTATGTACATAATACTGACAACTCCATTGGAGAAATTGAGCAGAAACACCACATATGCTGGTTTACACATCACTTAAATGCAGGAGTTGGAAAAAATAGCCAGGCCGGCGTGGAAATGCGCAGCACAGTCTCGGCGGAACTGGAAGAGCACTATTTTTAGAATGTGTTTTCACAACTCTTGGAGCATTGTTTGCAGGTAAACTTGCATGGCACACACTACACCATAAATGATCGCAGTGTCATTATGCTTCATTCTTCAGAAAAGCGTGGTACCCGCTACACACTTGTGAGGCATTATGTGTGTTTTGTTTACGCTGTGACTGACATCGAGGAAGAATTCTTTCTGAGGCTTTGGTAATGCGTTGGAGCTTTCGACGACCAACTGTTTGCGCAATTTGCATTGTGCGAAGCCTGCTGGTTGCTTCACTGCTCTAAAACTCGGTATTACACATTTTAACGATATTTCTTACTCAACATTAAGACAAGTTAACAAGGCCTAAAACCTATCATTGATAATTCATTCCGCATTGGCTCCATATAGTCATGTTAGTCTTTGTGCCAATAAATAATAATAATAGTAATATTATTAGTATTATATTTATGTTAATATTATTATTATATATTATTATTATTATTATTATTATTATTATTATTATTATTATTATTATTATTATTATTATTATTATTATTATTATTATTATTATTATTATTATTATTATTATTATTATTATTATTATTATTATTATTATTATTATTATTATTATTATTAGACAGTAGCAGCGTTGGAGTCTCGACGGCGTTTATTTGGCCGAATCGCCTGATCAACCCTTCGAACGAAGACAACGTTTTTCGTAATGATGATTATATACAGATGAAGAAGATGAAGGTCAAACGTTGTCAATATTGCGCTTACGCTAATTTCCTCCTCGCACGGTAGCGGCCAATTAAGCCTCTGTTTATGACGGTGGTGTACGGCGCAGAATGGTTTTAAGCGCGGCACGTGAACAACCTCCGTACCACGAAAACGGCCGTCGGGAGGCATGATAACAGGGGTTACTCTATAGTTAACAGGAGACGTCTGCTCGACTATAGCGTAGGGGCCGATGAAACTTGAGTGAAACTTATCACACAGGCCGGGAACCCGCGTTGGGATCCACAACAGTACTTCGTCTCCAGTATTGAAGTGAACTACGCAGTGGACGCCATCGTAGCGAGTCTTCCGCTCTTGTTGGCTTGCCTGTGTATTGAGGAGGGCGCGTCGGCGACATTCGGCCAGACGAGAGATTAAGTGTTCCCTCGATGACAATGACGAGTTCACAGGGACGTCAAAAAAGGAGATGTCGAGCGGAGATGTTGGTTGACGGCCATAGACGAGAAAGAATGTGGAATAGCCCGTGGTGCGCTGCGTAGCGGTATTGTACGCAAAAGTTACGAATGGCAGGATGGTATCCCAGTTGGTGTGGTGGGCGTTGATATACATAGATATCATGTCAGTCAAATTTTGATGGAAGCACTCTGTGAGGCCGTTAGTGTGGGGATAGTAGCTGGATGTCGTCTTATGAATCGTATTACATGCGTGGAGGACTTTTTCGAGTAGTTTTGAGAGAAACACCTAGCCGCGATCGCTCAATAAGATGCGTGGTGCACCATGTCTTAGAAAGATTGCCTCCAGAAAAAATGTGGCAATGTCCTCTGCTGATCCTGAAGGAAGTGCAGTTGTTTCGGCGTACCTTGTTAAGTGGTCAACTGCTGTGACAATCCAGTGCTTGCCACTAGCTGATATTAGTAGCGGTCCGTAGAGGTCAATGTCAATGACATCGAAGGGAGCGTCAGGACACGGAAGAGGTTGTAGAAGACCGACCGGGGAGGAAGTTGGTCGCTTGTGGCGTTGGCATAGCGAGCATGACGCAACATATCGCGCTACGCAGTTGGAAAGGCCAGGCCAGGCAAAACGACTGCGGATGCGTTCATAGGTTTTTTTGAAAACCGAGATGACCAGCCTTGGGGTTATCGTGAAACGCCTCCAAAATCTGCTCCCTTAGGGAACCAGGAGCAACAGGAACGCAGTGCTGTCCTTCGGGGTGGAAGACAAAGCGGTAAATGATAGAGTTTTCAGTCTTGAAGTTCCGCAGCTGTCGATGGGCGCAAACGTTGGGAGGACGAGGGGAGCCTTGAAGGTGCTGCATTATAAAGCGATAGTAAGTGTCGCTGCGTTGGTCGGATGCAAACGTGTCGTTGTTGAAGGTAGAAAGAAAATCGACAGCGGCGAGTGAATGAACTGACGAAGGCACTTTGATGGGTTCACTCACAGTTGGCGACAGGCCAGGAGTGCCTGATGAGGATTGTAAAGGACAGCGGCTAAGGGCATCGGCATCGTTGTGTTTCTTGCCGGATTTGTAGATAACGTCAAACTCGTATTCTTGGAGACGAAGTATCCAGCGACCGAGACGTCCAGACAAATTCTTCAACGTCGACAGCCAGCACAAAGCGTGGTGGTCAGTGACGACGGTAAAGTGGCGGCCGTGAAGATATGGTCGAAACTTCTGGATGGCCGAGACAATGGTGAGACACTCCTGCTCGGTGATGGTGTAGTTTTTCTCTGCTGCTGTGAGGGTGCGACTTGCGTACGCGATCACACGTTCGTCATAACGCTCTGTTCGTTGCAGAAGTACAGCGCCGAGTCCGTGTCCGCTGGCATCAGTATGGAGGAGAATGGGTGCGGCGTTATCAAAATGACAAAGCACTGGCTCAGACGTGAGGGCACGTTTCAAGGTGTCAAAAGCCATTTGGCATTTGTCCGACCATACGTATGACGCTCCCGAAGAAAGGAGTTGGTGAAGTGGCGCAGCAATAGTGGCGAAGTCTCGTATAAAGCGCCGGAAGTACTACGCAAGGCCAAGAAAGCTTCGGAGCTCTTTGACGCGTTAAGGCACTGGGAAGTGAAGAACGGCGGTAATCTTGTTGGGATCAGGCCGGATTCCATCTTTGCTGACGAGATGTCCGAGTACTTTAATACTTTTGCTAGCAAAAGGCCCTTCTTGGTGTTGAGCTGAAGGCCAGCAGTTGCGAGACACGTCAGAACTTCATCTAGGCACTGCAAGTGCTGTTCGAATGTTGAAGAAAATATGACGATGTCGTCAAGGTAACATAAGCATGTTTTCCACTTAAAGCCCCACAATACAGTGTATATCAGTCATTCAAACGTTGCTGGCGCATTGCAGAGGCCGAAAGGCATGACGTTAAATTCGTAAAGCCCATCGGGTGTGGCAAAGGCAGTTTTTTCCTTGTCATCCTCGTGCATTGGAATTTGCCAATAACCGGAACGCAGGTAAAGGCTCGAAAACTATTCCGCTCCTTGTAAGGAATCTAAGGCATCATCAATGCGAGGCAAGGGATATACGTTTTTCTGGTTACTTTGTTTAATGCGCGGTAGTCAACGCAGAATCGCACTGAACCGTCTTTTTATCTTACGAGAACGACAGGTGACAACCAAGGGCTTGAGGAGGGGCGGATGATGTTTTGCTTGAGCATATCAGCAACGTGCTTGTCGATGATCTCGCGTTCGCTGGAAGAAGCACGGTATGGTCGACGACGGACAATAGAAGTTCCGTCGGTGTGTATGCGAAGAGCCACCGCAGAAGTCTGGCTTAGAGCAGTGGAATGTACGTCGAAAGAAAATTTATGCTTAGACAACAACGCCACTAGTTCGTCTGCTTGCGGGGGAGTGAGATCCGTGCTGATGGTAGTGACGAGAGCCGTAGTGGGTGAAGCATCTGTTGGTATTGAACGTGATTCCACCAGACTGGTATCCGAAGCCACTACAGAGATAGGTTGTGTGTTCACGCTGGAAACTACAACAGTGCCCTTGGTCAGCAGAATCGGCTCACTGGTGATATTCAGTACTGCGAGAATTGCGGTGCCGTTGGAGAAGCGGACAAGACTCGATTAAAGTCCAATCCCTCTGGATAGACAACGGGCTGATGGACTGACTAGGACGTCACCGTGGTCAATGGAGTCAGACATAACCGTGATAACGTGCTCGTGGTTAGGTGGCACAAGGACGACATTGGCTGTTCGTAGCTGGTCACGTGATAATTTCGGGGAAATATCATCCGTCTCGCGCATATGTATGAGTCGTTGTCGACAAGAGATAGAATCAGCAGCATCAGAAAGAAAGTCTCATCCTAAAACAAGCATAAAAGCACAAGAATCCATCACAGCAAACTGAATATGATGCCGGATCCCATCAATGAAAACTCTAACGGTGCACTGTGCTGATGGCCGTATCTGCGAGTCATTTCCGCTACGTAAGAGAGTACCAGTATAAGGTGTGGTAACCTTACGTAGACGAGTACACAAATCCGCATGAATAACAGGAATAGCAGCCCCCGTGTCCACCAATGCCTGAACTGGTACCCCTCCCGCATACACTAATAACAAGTTGGCTGGGCCCTCTGGAGGTCTTGGTGTTTGTTCGAGCGATGCAGCTTTCCCTCCAAAAACTGCACCAGCTAGTTTTCCGAGTGGTAGTCAGAAGTAGGTACAGCCGGTCTCAGAGGAGATGTTGAGCATCGTAGAGGTGAAGGGGACCGGCGGCGTCCGGGATAGCAGGGGCGAGGTGCGGCGAGTGGAGAAGTCGGAGATAAGGAACGTGTCGTAGGGCGTCACTGGTACTGGTTCGGGGATGGCTCCGAATCCCTTCCGTAAACATCGTAGCCACGGCGGTCGTCCTGTTGGCGCTTGCGGCAGAATCGTGAAATATGGCCCCGAATGCCACAAAAGTAACATATTGGGCGAGGCGAGCGCCAGGGGGCGTAGTGTGCTGGAGCTGTGACAGGCGCTGGTACTGGCGCTGGGACAGGCGAGTGTGGTGCAATTGCTGGTACGTTGGACAGCACAGGAACAGGATGCGCGTGCTGAACCAAGGCAGGTGGCATGGCAGTGACTTGCGCAAACGTCATGGGTGGTGTTGGTGGCGCCGTAGTGTTCGATGGGAGAGCACCAGCCATGGCTGAGAGCTCCTCTTTGATCATGTCGCGCAGACCAGCAGATTGAGAGTGAGGCCGAGGGGCGGGTGCACACGACAACCCTTGCGCTTGAAGTTCCTCGCGAATCAGAGTCCGAATCAGCGCGCTCAAATCCGCATCCGAGGAAGGCCGGCTGTCACTGGCGTCTGGGTAGTCTGGGTGCAATCGAATGGCTTGGAGTTCATCAAGATGCTGACATGTCGTGATGACGTCCTCAACGGTGGTGGGGATTTTAACAGCCAGAGCGTTAAACGTGGCATGGCTTATCCCTTTGATGATGTGGCGAACACGATCAACTTTTGTCATCGCCGAGTTCACGCGGTGGCAAAGGGCAAGGACGTCTTCAATGTACGAAGTGTACGTCTCCCCGGGAAGTTGGGCACGCCCATCGAGCTTTCGTTTCGACACTTCGGAATGGATGTGCGGTTTTCCAAACATCCTACGGACTATTTGTTGAGCAAAAGTAGGCCAATCCGGGAAGCTGCTCTCGTGGTTAAAAAGCACGTTTTCGCGACATCGGACAGATAGAAGGTGACGTGACGAAGTTTTTGAGGCTCATCCCATTGGTTATAAACACTGGTCATGTCGTATTCTTTTAGCCATACCTCGACGTCATCGCGTGGAAGACCACAAAAGATGGGAGGGTCGCGCTGCCGGGCGTTGACGATCCACGCAGGAATGATTTGTCGGACAGGGATGCTGGATGTTCCAGGCAGCGGTTCTTGAGCCATGACAGCGGACGGGGGAAGCAAGCGGCGACCCGAACGAAGCTCCAGGGGAACGTGATGTCGGAGAGGACTTGGGGATCGAAGCACTTCCACCACTCTGTAAGACAGTAGCAGCGTTGGAGTCTCGACGGCGTTTATTAGGCCGAATCGCCTGATCAACCCTTTGAACGAAGACGACGTTTTTTGTGATGGTGATTATATACAGATGAAGAAGATGAAGGTCAATTTTGGTCAATATTGTGCTTATATTATTATTATTATTATCACTATTGTTAATATTATTATTAATAATGACAAAATTGTATAATTACAGAAGCAGGTTATCTATTCCACTCCCATGTTCATGAAAAAAAAATATTCTGAATAAAGTGTCGCTCCACACTTTGATTGTTTAAATAAGCTTTGTGTGGAGGCCTAGCGAAAATATTAATCTCAAAGCGCATGAAAGTTGTTGATAGCATTGCCATAAGCGAATAAATGCAAATGATGTTTCGCGGTTGCTTTGTTGAAGGCTTACACGCGTCCCAACAATTACTTCATACTCGCGTAAACTAAAGCTATGACTCGGCCAGGAAGCATGTTTATTTCTGCGTGGACACAGATAATTGAAGTGGCAACGAACGAAAGGATGACTTAGAGCATGCTTTTCCTGTTTAAATGCGGCTGAGATGACACACTTGACGCGTAAACTGTGTATCGGGCAGGGCTATCTCACTGCAGTGCGCTTCACGATTTTGACGTCTGTAAGATTTCACAAAAAAACAGTAATCGAAAAACTTGCCGAGTCTGTTTAAGGTGTGTACGCATTTCACGGCCTCGACTCAAGCATGAAGATCGAGGCGCTGACCGTAACCGCACGGTCTCCATTGTGTAGTCGAAGCGTTATCGCAAGCGTATCGAGGCTGAGAGTCGCCGAGATCGCCCCTGGTCATTTGCATGAATAACGTGTAATATGTGAGAATTTAGCGAAACAAATCATGGATATGTATTTCTACACCGAGCATTTGGACGTCGTAATTCGAGCTTCTTGTTGAACTAAGTCGGTCGTTCTTGCATTTGTTACCAATTTAAATGTTCACGTGTGACGCAGACGTAGATTTTGCAAATGAGCCAGATTCCCACCTTGAAGAAAAATTTGTAGATTCCACATACAGTGGGAATCAATTATATGCAAAGCACGAATAAGGAAAGTTGAATTTTCACATCAAAATCAGCGCAACGTTACAAGTTGGACATAAATAGTGCCGTACATGACTTCCATGTCATAGTTATCACGTTTGCACATAGCATTTGTGCTCGTCCTTCACATTGGTATATGTGAAGCTAGCAAAATGGCCGCGAGCGTGCTATAAGCATAGCATGTAGTCATGTCTTACGTGACTCGTATGTCATGATTATCATGTTTGAACGTGTCGTTTATCTTCGTCGTTTATTGACGTCACGTGATACTAAGTTTGGTATATGTGAAGCTGGCGAAACGGCCGTGAGCGCATCCTGAGCGTGGTATATTATGATTTGCATATTTGCACCTGTCATATACCTTCTTCATCTATTCACGTCACGTAACGACAAATTTGGTATGTGTGAATCTAGTAAAATGGCTGCGAGCGACCTATGAGCGTAGCTGGAGTAATGTTTTACATGGCACGCATGTCATAATTTTCACGTGGGGGCCTGTAACGTATATTCGCCATGCAGTCATGTCATACCATACCAGTTTTCCGATATGTCATGCGGACGAAACCACCTCAGAAGCAGCAAGACCGTGACATGTAAATTAAAACGTTCATGACACGCATATGACGTTTTTCATGTTATGACTAGTCACTTATGCTCGTCATACAGTCATGTTATGCCATGCAATTTGTGGTATAGATCCCATTATCCAAGCGGCCAGGATTGCTGAATGTCATAGGTGGCTAGATCAATAGATAGATAGATAGATAGATAGATAGATAGATAGATAGATAGATAGATAGATAGATAGATAGATAGATAGATAGATAGATAGATAGATAGATAGATAGATAGATAGATAGATAGATAGATAGATAGATAGATAGATAGATAGATAGATAGATAGATAGATAGATAGATAGATAGATAGAT